>NW_006408707.1:3391850-3449522 GCF_000296735.1 Chrysochloris asiatica
TTGTGGTCTGAGAAGATGCTCTGTAGCATTTTGATGGTTGTGAATTTATGGAGGCTTGCTTTGTAGCCTAACACATGGTCAATTCTGGAGAATGTTATATGTGCACTGGAGAAGAATGTGTATTGTGCCATTGTTGGATAGAATGCTCTGTATATATCTATGAGATCGAGTTGGTTGATTGTGTTGTTAAGTTCCTCTGTAGCATTGTCAAGTTTCTTTCTGGTTGTTCTATCCCTTTTTGAGAGTGGTGTGTTGAAATCTCCTACTATAATTGTGTACTTTTCTATTTCTATCTTCAATTCCATTAAGGTTTGCTTCATGTATCTTGGTGCTTTTTTGTTGGGAGCGTATATGTTTATTATAGTTATGTCGTCTTGCTCGATTGTCCCTTTGAGCATGAGAGAGTGTCCTTCTTTGTCTCTTAAGCTAGTTTTTATCTTAAAGTCCATTTTGTCGGAGATTAGTATAGCCACTCCTGCTTGTTTATTCCTTCTGTTGGCTTGGCATATTTTCTTCCATCCTTTGACTCTCAGTCTGTTTTTGTCTTTCTGTGTAAGGTGTGTCTCTTGCAGGCAGCATATTGATGGATCTTGTTTTCTTATCCATTCTGCCACTCTTTGTCTCTTTACTGGTGCATTCAATCCATTGACATTCAATGTATTTATTGATAAGTGTGAATTGATTGCTATCATTATGTTACTTTTTTGGTGTTGTTGTTTGTTCTTTGGTTCTGTTTTCCTTCTTAAATTGGGTTTGTGTTTTTTGAGTTGATTCTGATCAGTTTCTTCCTAGTTTCTCTGTTCGCTTGTTCTGTTTGGGGGTTTGTTTTTATGATATGTTGTGGAGTGTTGACTTTCTTTGGAGTTACCTTGTAGTCTACTAACTTTCTCTGCATTTAGGATACTCCATTACATCCTGTAATTTACCTGGCTTCCCCATCACCTGGGTTTCTGTTGCTGCGTTTGTCCCTTCTTTGACATTGATATGTTTATATCTTCCGCTTGATCTCTGGGCTCCCTTGTGTTTGTTGATGTAGTCTTGTTCTGTTCTGGATTCTGCTTTCTGATGGCTGTGTTCCAGGTGGTGTTGTCATTCCTGTCAATCTCTGTTTGTTGTCTGTTCTTGTTGGTTCTCCATCCCCAGAACTCCCTTTAGGACGTTTTGAAGTGCTAGGTTGGTTTTGATAAAATCCCTCAGATTCTGTTTATCCTGAAATGTTTTGATTACACCATCATATTTGATTGATAGTTTTGCTGGATAGATGATTCTTGGTTGACAGTTTTTTTCTTGCAGGGTTTGGAAAAGGCCCCCCATTGCCTTCTTGCCTGCATGGTTTGTTCTGAGTAGTCAGCACTTAATCTAATTTGCTTGCCTTTATAAGTTATACTTCTCTTCTCCCTGGCCACTTTTAGTATTCTTTCCTTGTCTTTGATTTTGGAGAGTCTGATTACTATATGTCTTGGGGACTTACTTTTGGGATCTATCCTTCCTAGGGTACATAGGGCTTCTTGAATGTTTATTTTCTTGTCTTTCAAGATGTTAGGGAAGTTTTCTTCCAGAAACTCCTCAACTATCTTCTCTGTGGATTTCTTTGATTCTTCTTGTTCCCGAATGCCAATAATTCTTACATTATTCCTCTTCATGTTATCCAACATGAATCTTAGACTCTCTTAGGATTGTTTTATCCTTTTAGCTGCTTGCTCTTCTATCTTGGCAGTATTGAGAGATTTGTCTTCCAGCTCACTAGCTTTGGCTTCCATCTCTTCTAGTCTACTCCTCTCACCTTTCAGCCTGCTGTCTATTTCTGATATCTTGTTATTGATCACCTCGACATCTTTTTGCAGGTTTTGAATTGTTTCCAGTGCTGTGTCAATCCTATTAGATTGTTCCTGCAGTACTTTCCTTACGTCTTCCTTATTTTCCTCTACCCCTTTTCAGAGTATTTGAATTTGTTTCCATATCAGTCTTCTGAATTCCCTCTCAGGCATATCTAGAACCTGCTCCTCCTCCTCTATGAAGCTTTTGTCTGTCTCCAGCTCATTTGTATCTGCTGCTCTTTTCTGCTTTTGGACATGTTTTGATAATGTTAATTGTTTCTTATTGGGCATGATTGTTCTTATTTTATTATAATTATTGGTTATATGATCAGGAGATAGGTGGCGGGTGGGCAATTTGGGCCTCAGTTGGGCCTGGGTCTCAGTGGTGGGCCACTTGGGCCTCGGGTGGGTGGGTTGAGCCTAGGGCAGGTGGTTTGGGCCTCTGGGGGCCTGGGTGTCAGCAACCAGGCTGCAGGAGGGTTGGGCCTCGGGCGGGTGGTTTGGGCCTCAGGTGGGCAGTTTGGGCCTCAGGAGGCCTGGGTATCAGCAGCTGGGCATCAGGTGGCTTGGGCCTCGGCATGTGGGTTATAAGCCCATTGTTGATGCCATTGTTTAATCCATCTTGTTGAGGGTCTTTCTATTTTTTGCTAATGCCCCACTCTACTAAGCATGATGTTCTTTTCCAGGTTTTGGTCCCTGCTGATATTTCCAAAATAGAAGAGATGAAGTCTTACTATTTTTGCTTCTAAGGAGCATTCTGGCTGCACTTCTTACAGAACACATGTTTGTTCATCTGACAGTCCATGGTACTTTTAATACTCTTTGCCAACACTATAATTCAAATGCAGTAAATTTTCTAAGGTCTTCCTTATATATTTTCCAACTTTCACATGCGTATGAGATAAGTGAAAATACCATTGCTTCTGTCAGGTGCAACTTAATCTTCAAACTGACATCTTTGTTCTTGAAAATTTTAAACAGGTTTGGTGCAGCAGATTTGCTTAATAAAATACATCCCTTAGTTTCTTGACTGCTGCGCCCATGAACATTGATTGTGGATTGTCTTTAACAACTTCAATCTCTTCTCCATTTATCATGATATTATTTATTGGTCCAGTTATGAGGATTTTTGTTTTGTTTACATTGAGGTGCAGTCCATACTGAAGACTATAGTCTTTGATCATCATCACTAAGTATTTCAAGTCCTCTTTGCTTTCAATAAACAAGGTTATATCATCTGCATAAGGCAGGTTTTTAATGAGTCATCTTTGAATACTGATGTCACATTCTTCTTTACCTAATGCTCATCTTATGCTCAACATAAGATTCAATAAGTACTGAGTTGTGCCACATACTCAAATGAAAGTTCTAAAAGTTTAACTTCCTCTACTTCATTAAAGTCAACTCTAATTTGAGGAGGCAGCTCTTCTCCAGTGGAATTTTAAGATACAACCCTGGCATACACCTTAAATAATTTTAAACCATTCACTATTCCCTTGTTCTGGTCAAACAACAGCCTCTTGGTTCCGAAATACACATTTTTCTTGGTGTGGCACTGTAGAATAAGCACTAGACCACCTTGCCAGTTGGAACCACAAGGTTGGTGGGCCAAACACATTAGCTGCTCCTTGAAAATGCTATACACAGTCACGATGAGTTGGAACTGACTAGATGGCACTTAACAACCCATTTTTCTTAATGTTACTCATAGTTTGTTTGGATCTACATAGTCAGATGCCTTTGCATAGTCAATAACGCATAAGTAAACATCTTTCTGGTATTCTCTGCTTCAACCAATCCATTTGACACCAGCTGTGACATGCCTTGTTCCACTTCCTCTTCTGAATCTGTCTTGAATTTCTGGCAGTTCCCTGTCAGTGTACTGTTGCAACTGCTTTTGAATCATCTTCAGCAAAATATTACTTATGTGTGATATTAATGATATTGTTCAATGACTTCCATATTCCATTGAGTCACCTTTCTTGGAAAAGGGCACAGATATAGATCTTTTTAAATTGGTTGGCCGGAGTCCTAGTGTTGCTCTGTGGGTTAATGCACTGACTGGACTGCAAAGTCAGTATGAACCACAAGGTTGGCAGTTCAAGCTCACCAGTGGCTTCTGAGAAACCCTATACAGAGTCGCTATGGGCTGGAACTGACTCAATGGCACTTAACAAAAACAAAGTTGCTGGCAAGGTAGCTGTCTTCCAATTTTTAGACTTAAATGAGTGAGTGCCGCCAGTGCTGCATCAGGTTCATTTAAACATTTCAATTTCAGTTACTGGACAATTAATTTTCACCAATGCTTTCTACACTGCTTGGACTTCATATATACCATTGGTTCTTGATTTTATGGTACCTCTTGAAGTGAATGAATATTGTTTAATTCTGTTTCATATAATGACTCTGTGCATTTCTTCTATTCTCTTTTGATGCTTTTGCATCATTCAATATTTTGTCCACCACTCATCTGCCATCACCACTCATCTGTTAGTTTGCTGTGCTATGGTGGCTTGCATGTTGCTGTGATTCAGGGAGACATGTCACTGGTATTTTAAATGACAGCAGCGTTCAGATGAGATTCTAGACTTAAGACAGGCTAGAAAGAAGGAGAGGCAGCCTACTTCCAAATATTTAGTTACTGAAAATCATAAGAATAGCAATGGAACACTGTCAGCACCAGAATATGGACTATTGAAACATGATGAAGAACACCAGAATATTGTCAGATACAATGCCAGAAAATAAGTCCCTCAGCTTGGAAGGCACACAAAATATGACTGGAGAAGAGCTGTGTCCTCAAAACTTAATTGACCGTGATGACATGAATGGAATAAAGCTTCTGGGGCTTTCATTTGTTGATGGCACACACAACTAAAAATGAGGAGAAATAGATGTAAATATCCATAGGAACAAGGGATGTACAAAGTATGAACCTAGAAAAATTGGAAGCTGTAAAAAAAAAAAAAATAGAATGCATAAACATCAATGCCCTAGGCATTAGTGAGTTGAAATGGACTGATATTAGTTATTTTGAATTTGACAACCTCATGGTTTACTATGCCTGGAACGACAGACAACTTGAATAGGAATGGCGTCACATTCACCATTAAGAAGAACATTTCAAAATCTGTCTTGAAGTATAACGCTTTCTGTGATAGGATAATAGCCATTGGCTGATAAGAAAGTGCAGTTAATACAGCTATTATTCAAAATTATGCATCAAACACTAGAGACAGTGATGAGAACATTGAAGAATTCTACCAAATTCCTCAGTCTCACATTAATCAAACATACAATCAAGATGTGTTGATAATTACTAACAATTGGAATGCAAAGTTTGGAAACAAAGAAAAAGGATCAGTCATTGGAAAATATGCTTTGGTGATAGAGACAATGCTGGACATCTCATGATAGAATTTTGCAAGACCAATGGCCTGTTCAATGCAAATACCTTTTTTAAAAAACATAAAAGATGACTATATGCATGAACCTCACCAGATGGCATACACAGAAATCAAATTGACTACATCTGTGGGAAGAGTTGGTGGAAAAGCTCCATGTCATCAGTCTAAACGAGACCAGAAGCAGACTGGAACAGATCATCATCGCTCATATACAAGTTCAGGCTGAAGCTGAAGAAAACTTAAGTCTATAAGAGCCAAAATATGACAATAAATATATCCTACTTGAATTTAGATAGAGATCATCACAATAACAGATTTTGGTAATTAGACAGTAACAAACAAAGACCATTGTGGGATGACATCAAGAACACCATACAGGAAGAAAGCAAAGGTCATTAAGAAGACAAGATAGAAAGACACAAACAAAATAGATGTCATAAGAGACTCTGAAACTTGCTCTCCAGTGTAGAGATGCTAAAGTAATTGGAAGAAATGATGAGACTAAAGAGCTGAATGGAAAAATTCAAGGGGTAGTTCAAGAAGATAAGTCAAACATTATAATGAAATATGCAAAGATCTGGAGTTAGAATACCAAAAGAGACGAACGTGCTCAGCATTTCTCAAGCTGAAGAACTGAGGAAAAGATTCAAGCCTTGATTTGTAATATTAAATGTTCTATAGTCAAAATATTGAATAATGCAGAAAGCAATAAAAGAAGATGGAAGAATACACAGAGTTACTGCACCAAAAACAAATGGTCAGTGTTCAACCATTTCAAGAGTTAGCATAAGATCAAGAGCCAATGATCCTGAAGGAAGGCGTCCAAGACTCACTGAAGGCATTGGGAAATTACAAGGCACCGGGAATTGATGAAATACAATTTAAATCTTTCAACAAACTGATGCAGCACTGGAGGCACTCACTCATGTATGCTAAGAAATTTGCAAGACAATGACCTGGCCAACTGATTGGAAGACATTAGTATTTGTACCCATTACAAAGAGAGGTTACTCAACAAAATGTGGAAATCATAGGATAATATTACTAATATTACATGCAAGTAAATTTTTGCTAAAGATAATTCAAAAGCAGCTGCAACAGCACATTTACAGGCAACTTCCAGAGGTTCAAGCCAGATTTAGAAGAGAATGTGGAATGAGGGTTGTCATTGCTGATGTCAGATAGATCTTGGCTGAAAGCAGAGAATACCAGAAAGATGTTTACATGTGTTTTATTGACTATATATAGATTTTCAATTGTATGGATCATGACAAGTTATGGACAGCATTGTGCAGAATGAGTATTCAGGAACACTTAATTATGTTTATGAGGAACCTGTACATAGAGCAAGGGGCAATTTGTTCAAACAGAATAAGGACAAGACAGAATGATTTAAAATTAGGAAAGCTGTGCTCCAGGATTGTATTCTTTCGCCATATTTGTTCAATCTGTATGCTGAGCAAATAATTCAAGAAGCTGAAGAAAATGTGGGATCAGCATTGGAGGAAGACTCATTAACAACCCTGCTTGCTGAAAGAGAAGAGAATTTAAAATACTTGGGAAGAGCAAAGACCATAGAAGTTATCTAAGACTTCATTTTACCAAGATTAGCCATCAATATTCATGAAAGTAGCAGTCAAGAATTCAAATGCCGTATTGTATTCGGCAAATCTGCTTTTCAAGAACAATGCTGTCAGTGTGAAGATTAAGGTGTGCCTGATCCAAGCCATGGTATTTTCAATAAACTCATGTACATGTGATAATGGGACAATGAATAAAGAATATCATTGAAGAATTGATGCAGTTTAGTTATGGTGTTGGAGGAGAATATTTAATGTAGCATGGAAAACCAAAAGAATAAACACATCTGTATTGATAAAAGTATAGCTAGAATGCTCCTTATTAGCCAGATGGCCAGACTTTGTCTCCCATTCTTCAGATATATTATCAGGAGGGACCAGTCCCTGGAGAAGGACATAATGTTTGGTAAAGTGGAAGGTCAGCAAAAAAGAGGAAGAGCCCCAATGATATGGATTGGCATAGTGACAGCAGCTATGTGTTCAAGCATAGCAATGATTGTCAGGTTGGCAAAGGACTGGGATGTGTTTCTTTTTGTTGTGCATATGAGTCAGTACCAACTTGATGGCACCTACATAACAACAAAAGGCTTGAATTTTGTCTGCAATTCTTTCAGTTCGAGAAATGCTGAGTATATTCTTCCCTTTGGTTTTCTAATTCCAGGTCTTTGCACATTTCATTCTAATACTTTATTTGGTCCTCTTGAGCTGCTCTTTGAAAATTTCTGTTCACCTTGTTTACTTAATTATTTCTTCCACTTTCTTTAGCTTTTCTATGCTCAGGAACAATTTTCAGAATCTCTCCTGACATTAACTTTAATCTTTTCTTTTTTTTTTTTTTTTCTGTCTTTTTAATGACCTTTTGTTTTCTTCCTGTATTATGTTCTTGATGTCATCCCACAACTCTCTGGTCTTCAGTTGTTAGTGTCTAATGCATCAAATCTATCCTAGACATGGTCTGTAAATTCTGGTGGGATACGCTTAAAGTCATATTTTGACCTTCATGGACCTGTTTTAATTATCTTCAGTTTCAGCCTAAAGTTGTATGTGAGCAATTGGTGGTCTTTTCCACAGTCTGCCTCTGTCCTTGCTTTGGCTGATGATATGGAGCTTTTCATCATCTCTTCCCACAGATGGAGTCAGTTTGATTCCTGTGTATTACCTTTGGTGAGTCACCTGCATATAGTCATGTTTTATGTTGTTGAAAAAAGGTATTTGTGATGAATAAGTCATTTGTCTTATAAAATTATATCATGTAATTTTTAGCATTGTTTCTATCACCAGAGTCATATTTTTTAATTACTGATTCTTCCTCTTAGTTTCCTACTGTTCACATTCCAATCATCAGCAATTATCAATGCATCTTGATTACATGTTTGATCAATTTAAGACTGAAGAAGTTGAGTTAGTTGTTGTTATCGTTAAGTGCCGTAGAGTTGCTTCTGAATCATCAGCGACCTTGTATAGGGTTTCCGAGGAGTGGCTAGTGAATTTGAACCTCTGATCTTATAGTTCAAACTGACTTTGTGGTCCAATGCATTATCCCGCAGCACTTTCTTCAATTTCATCATCACTGGCTTTTGTGGTTGGTGTGTAAATTTGAATAATTGTGGTAATTACTGGTCTTTCTTGTAGGCATGTGGATATTATCTTATTACAAACAGCATTGTACTTCACGATAGATCATGAAATATGCTTTTGATGGTGGCTGTGATGCCATTCCTTTACAATTTGTCCTTCCTTGCATAATTAACCATATGACTGCCCCAAAATAATCAACACCAGCTCTTACTAAGGTGTAGGTTATCCATTTTCTTGTATTCTGCTAATTTTTGGCAACTTCCAATTTTCTTAGTGTCACTATGAGACAGTAATGACTCGATATCACCTAACAACAGCAAACATCACCAATTTAAATTCCTGAAAGCTTACCTCCTTTCTCTTGATAAAGGTCCACTCTACTTTGAGAAGGCAGCTCTGTCCTAGTATTTTGAGTGACTTCCAACTGGAGGAGCTTGTCTTCGGGCACTATATCTGACAATGATCTGCTGCTATGCATAAAGCTTTCATTGGCTAGCCATTCAGAAGTGGCCTACCTCTCCTTTCTAGATTATTTCTAGAAGCTCTGTTGAAACCTGTGTCCCATGGGTGACTCTGTGGATATTTAAGATGCCACTGGTATAGCTTCAGCATCAGAAAAACACATACAGTATGACAAAGTAACAGACAGTGGTGCCCATAGCACTAGGCAAAGGACGCTAAAGATGACTGAGACCCAGACAGAGATTGCAAGGAAGGCCTATTTAATAAAGAAGAGGCAACATGGCAATGGCATTAATATGAGACAGAATATAAGAAGTGACACAATAAAAGTATAAAATGTCCATGGTATTCAAAGGACAGTGAGAACACATTGGGTTGGGATAATCCAGGATGTGTTATTAGGAAATGTTTTGTAAGATAGGTAGAGTCTCAAAAGGGGAGAGCAGAGTGTGAGTAACAGTAGTGGGAAAACTTCAACTTAGTGACTATACATTGAGAGAGAATGATAGGAATTTTGTAACTTATATTTTACCTTAGTTTCATAAACTCACAACTATTTTGATATTTTTAATGGTTCTCTGCAAAGAAAAGACACATGAAATATAATTAAATCTGAAATCTTTATATTAATAGAAATTTCTCCGAAGCAAGTTAAAAAGAAAAAAAACTGTGATCAAGATAATCTGAATGATTATCATGTCCTTTGCAGTAAGTGGAAACTAAAAAAAAAAAAAAAAAAAAAAAAATAGAGTGCCTAAGTAATTGGCCTTTCAAGAAAAAGTCTCTGAAAAGTTAAAAATAGAGTTAGTTCCATCTTTGGAGTTTCTTCTCTACTTTTTAGTACAAAATGACAGAGATTATAGAAGCTTAATTCTGGCATTGAAAAATGGATATTAATGAAATGAGTAGAAAATGTTTTATATTATAGTTGCAATCTACAACTTTTTATAACAATTTCTCCTTAAATATACTTAAATTTACGAAAGACTTCTTTTCACAAACATTCAAGAGCTATTTTCCACCTGATAAAAATCTCTCACCTCATCATACTATAATGTCTGAGGCTCATTAGAACATACCAAAATCATTCCACTTATCAAATGAATGAAAGTACCAGAATGTTGCTACGCTGAACAAAATCTATATAACAAACATATGTGGCAACTCCCCAAGGATCTATTAAATTGTTGTAATAAGAGACTGTGAAGTCAATCTTTAGTTAATAGCCAGAGATCTCTCTCTTTCAGGATACAATTTCTAGGAATTTTTATCAAAAAGTGCTTCAGTTGTTGGTATTTAATTATGCTTTGGTTAATATAGGAATCATGATGGTTCAAGGTGAAAGAAATGAAGGAATCGAAGGAAGGTCAGCAGTGAGGAAATTTAAATTTGAGGATGGCCTAATAGTTGTAATGCAAAATTGTCAAGCTGATTTAGGTGAAGCATGAAGCTGTTTTAGTGGCCCAATCTTCAGTTCCTAAGTGAAAATACTGTTAATCACACAATTTATTGTTGCAGAGCAGTGAACTATTTAATGTCTTTTCTAGCCATACTATTTGTAACTTTCACCATGTAGATTGTATGTATTTCCTCTTTTCCTGATGGATCTGTGTAAGTGAAGATGGAAGAAAATGCTCACTGCTGTATTGGCACCTATTCAATGGCATTTAAAAATGAGAGAGCTTTGAAAACATTTCCCAAGCAGGCAGAGGCCAAATCAGGGGGTCAAGGGCCAGAGAAAGTCCTGCTTACTGGAACATCTGAGGAAAGGCTGTCCTGAGCACTTATGATCCTCAGTTATAACCAATTAACTTTCTAAAAAGGTCCCATAATTAGATAAATTGTCTCAGTCCTGTGTGGCCATTGCAATGGACTATCTAACCCAGGTGAGAAGTAGAGTGCCTTGGAAGGGACGGTTGTTTGATGTTAGAATTGGTAAGGAAAGTTGGAGGCATGTCTGACTTCAACTTCATAGGAATTGGCCTTGGGCTGATGCTAAGGATGATTCTCTTCCTTCCCATTTCTGAAGTTGTTCTTAAGTGCCATTGAGTTGGCTTTGGCTCAGTGACCTCATGCACAACAGAAGAGAACTCTGTCTGGTCCTGTGCCATTCTCACAACTGCTTTTATGTTTGAGCTCATTGTTTCAGCCAATGTATCAATCCATCTCATTGAGGGTCTTTCTGTTTTTGACTGGTCCTCCACTTTACCAAGCATGATGTCTTTTTCCAGGGACTGGTACTTCCTGATAACATGTCCAAAGTACTTGAGACGAAGTCTTGCCATCCTTGCTTCTAAGGGACACTCTGGTGTTGGAGGAGAATATTGAAAGTACCATGAACTGCCAAAAGAACAAATAGATCTGTGTTGGAACAAGTACGGTCAGAATATTTCTTGGAAGCTAGGATAGCAAGACTTCATCTTTCATTCATTGGACAAATTGTCAGGAGGGACCAGTCACTGGAGAAGGATATCATGTTTGGTAAAGTGGAGGGTTGGAGAAAATGAGGAAGAACTCCAACAAGATGGATTGGCACAGTGGCAACATTAATGGACTAAAAGTAGCAACGATTGTGAATCCTGGTCCCGCCAAGTTGACACATAACCTTAACCACTGACACATAACCAACTAACATTGCTTTCGCCTTACACCTTAGTGTTCATTACTGCCAGATGTATGTTGTTAATTTATAAAATAGTTGGATAGTAGATTTTTCACTATTATTGTCAATGTGAAATTTCAGATATTGATATAGTTGGTAAGTGAGGAATAGATGTTCTTAGGCTCATGACATGATGCTGTACGTAGTTTACGAACATGATTTGAATGTGAGTTTTCTTTATTGATACTGTTTATTACCCAACATGTATGTTATCTGAATGAGTATATCATTCCTACTGAGCCCACTGTCAAAGAGTTGATTCTAACTTACAGTGATCCTGTAGGACAGAGGAGAATTGCCCCCACAGAATTTCCAAGGATATAAATCTTTAAGGAAGCTGACTGCCACATCTTTATCCTATTGTAGATTCAAACTGACGAATTTCCAGTTAGAAGCTGAATGTTTATCCACTGCAAAACCTGGGATCCTTCAAACACATACTTAGTAGGCCTACAATAGAGAATGGATCTAACATTTCACTTTTGGATTGAATCCATGTGCTGGTACTTTCTAGGAAAGATATTAAATCAAAATTGGTAAGTGGAACTCATTTCAGTATTACATGAAGACTTGTTTTGTGATTCTATGATTTCATTTATATTAAAATTCAATACTGCCAAAGCCCAGTTATCTTGAGTGTTTCTTTCCTCCTTGTGATCTATATGGGTTTAACTAATATGTATTTCTGAGCAACTACTCAGAAGTCTTTCTAAAAAATTTTAACACTGTACTGCCCTTCCTTTGAAATTTTATTTGAAAGATGTTAAAAAAATATATGACAAGTTTAAACCTTATTTTTGTCAAAGTGAACAGGTTCTATTTTCTCCATTTTATAGCCTTCAGATCTTTAATATTTTCAAGGAATTAAAAAATTCTTCCACCCATGATTAAATATATAATTAAGCCTATTTGACAATACTTAATTTTATCATTAGCTTTTCAAGAAAAATCATATAAGAAAGCTTTATTCATATTGGTCTCTGGAAAGCAACTGTCAGCTGTCAATTTTATCACAACTCAGCTTTCTTTATGGGTAAAATCCAACATTAGCAACTCTTCCCTCGTCTCATGGGATAATACATTCTGAACATAATAACTTGATATATTCATTTAAGAACGGTTTATTAAGAGCCTACCTTGGGCAGACATTGTTCTAGGCACTTAATGCAAATGAAGCCATTCTAGTTTCCATCAATTGGTTCTAAAATATTTTCCTACTTAAAACATTTACAAGAGTGAATCGTTCACATAGTTGTAAAAAATTAAACAACATCCTATTATAGATAGCAGAAGATACCAACTTCCTCTCATCTTACTCTGTGTTTCTCTCCAGTCCCCAGATTTAACCATTTTTTCAGATTTTAGAAGGTGCTCTGGTAGCGTAGTGGTTACAAATTGGGCTGGTAACCTCAAGGCCAGCAGTTTGGAACTACCAGCTGTTCCGTGGGCGACAGATGAGACTTTCTGCTCCCGTGAAGTTTTACAGCCTCAGAAACCCTGTGCAGGGTCACTATGTGTCGGAACGGACTCCAACAACAACAACAATATGCTTTTAGACATATCTCAATGCATGTTACAAGAATATATAGCTACATATAACAGCATACTATTATAAAGTAAAAAAAGGTACATGTGAATAATCTCACACTTAAAAAATAATTTCTATTAGTGGACATTAACTTATCTTATTTTTACATTTATAGTAAGTACAATGGACATCATGTTTGGTAAAGTGGAGGGTCATTGAAAAAGATGAAGACTCCTAACAAGATGAATTGGCACAGGGACAGTAGCAATGGGCTCAAACATAATAATTGTGAGTGTGGCACAGGCAGGACTGCGCCATTTTTTGTTCTGTTGTGCATAAGTTTGCTATGGGTCAGAACTATCATTATGGCACCTAACAACACAGTGGATATAATCATTCAGGACATGTAATTTGATATTCTTTTGTAAATATTTATGAAAGATAAATTTCAAAGAATATTAGCATTGGACCTGCAAGTCAAAGAAAAGATGTATTTAAAAGTTTTAAGTGTTAAGTACTGTACTGTAGAGTTAGTTCTGACGCATAGAAAAGCTGTATATGGTTTCTAAGAATCAGGTGGTGGGTTTTAACTACCAACCCTGTGGTCAGTAGTCTAGTGCTTATCCTATAATGCCACATCAGGACTCCAGAAGTTTTAATAGGTATTATGAAACAGTATTTATATTATATTTTGCTATATAACTAATGAGCACAAATTTTGTGCCTGAAGCATCCATTTTCATTTTTTAATAGTCAGGTATCTGGATACAGTGGACTTGGTTCCTCTGATTAGGGTTTCACAAGGTTGCAATCAAGGTATGGGCTAGGTTGGGGTCTTGCCTGTGGTTTGGGTTTCTCTTTAAAGGTTATATGGTTATGAGAAAAAAAATGCCTTTATTTGCAGCTATCGGACTCAAGTGACCTTCCTTCTTCAAGAAGGAGTTCCTACTTCATCCATTTCTTTTCTCTAGACCAGCAATGATGGGCTTAAGCATAACAATTATGAAGATGACTTAGCACTAATGGAGTTTCATTTTGCTGTACATAGGGTTACTATGAGTCAGAACCGAATTGACTGTACATAATAACAGCAACAGACTTTCTTTTAAAGACTTATCCATTTTGGTAAGGCCCATGTATGGTTAATACCCCTTTTAATTAAAATCAATCTATTAGAGACTTAATTACATCTTAAAAAAATCTGTTTTATTTTGCCATATAATATAGCATCATCATAAAAGAGTAACTTCTCATCATTTTTGCTGTATTTTACCGGTTAGAAACAAGTAAGAGTCCCTACCCATATTCCAGAGGTAGGGATTATTGAGGATTATTGAAGAATTACAATTACTACAATATATAAGAGTTACAATTATCTATATTTCTACCAAGCTTTATGAAGAGGCCCTTATCAGTCAGACAGAGTTCAGTCAAGAAAATGGAAACCACTCTGTGACTTCCAAGTGTGAAGAATTTTAGTACTTGAAATTAGAAGCTTCAGCAATCAATGGAAGGATTGAAGGAGCAGATCCCGGGGTGTTGTCATTTTTAGGTGTTGTCAAGGTGGTTCTGACTCATAGTAACCCTATGCACAACAGAACGAAACACTGCCTGGTCCTGCTCCATCCTTACAACTGGTGCTTTATTTGAGTCCATAGGTAATTCAACTGTGTCAATTCGTCTCATCAGGTATCTTCTTTTTCACTGACTGTCTACTTTGCCAAGCATGATATCCTTCTCCAGAGCCTGGCCCTACCTGACAACATGTCAAGAGCATAAAGAGATGAAGTCCTGCAATCCTTGCTTCTAAGGAAAAATCTGACTGTACTTCTTCCAAGACAGAGTTGTGTGTTCTCCAGACAGTCCATGGAATTTTCAATATTCTCTACCAAATGCATAGATTCTTCTGTGGTCTTCCTTATTCACTGTCTAACTTTCACATGCATATGAGATGATTGAAAATTGGGTCAGGCGACCTTAGTTGTGAAAGTGACATCTTTGCTCTTTAACACTTTAAAGAGGTCTTGTGCAAGATATTTGCCCAAAGCAATAATATATTATTTGATTCCTTCACTGATGCTTTCATGAACATTGATTGCAGAGCCAAGCAAAATGAAGTCTTTGACAACATTAACCTTTTCTCCATTTATCATGATGTTATTATATGTAGGTTCTATTATAAAGGTTTTTGTGCTTTATATTAAGGTGCAGTCCATACTTAAGGTTGTGGTCTTTGATATTCATTAGTAAGTATTTCAGGTCCTTTTTGCTTTCAACGAGCAAAGTGTGAAATCTGCATAGCACAGGTTGTTAATGCATCTTCTTCAGTCCTGATGCCATGTTCTTCATATAATGCAATTTCTCAATTTATTTGCTTAGCATACAGATTAAATAAATATGGTGGAAGTAAACATTGTTGTTAGCCATGATCTTTGACTGCAGAACCAATGTATATGGTTCTTTAGAACTTTCAGTAAACTGTTGCAATCTCTAATAATTTGGGAGAAGTTTAAATTTTATAATCCAGAGTAGTGTGGTTTGTTTAAATTTGCATTGCCCTTATCATCAGTGTAGATTATTTCTATATTCTAATATTTTAATCTAACCTGAACAGTGTGTATTTTATCTCTTATACAATTCTCACCCAAATTTGAGATGTCCAAGCCTGACTTGTTTCTTCACCACTCATCTGTCAGTTTGTGGTACTGTGGTGGCTTGTATATTGCTGTGATGCTGGATGTTATACCACTGGTATTTTCAATATAAGGAGTGTCACTCATGGTGGACAGATTTCAACTGAGCTTCCAAACTAAGACTGACTAGGAAGAAGGAGAAGATGATAATTTTGGAACATTTAGCTACTAAAACCTTATGAACGTGGAATGGACAGACGATGAATTTAGGAAAATTAGAAGTTATCAAAAATTAAATGGAACACATAAAGTCTGTAATATGCAGATAATACAACCTTGTTTTCTGAAAGTGTTGAGGACCTAAAATTCTTACTGATAAATATCTAAGACCACAGATTCCAATATGGGTTGTTCCTCAGTGTAAAGAAAACTGAGCTACTCAAAATGGAACCAATAATGGAACATCATGATAAATGAGAAAAATTGAAATTGTGAAAGACTTCATTTTGGTTAAATCCCCTATCAATACTCATGGAGTCTACAGACAAGAAGTTAAAAGACACACTACATTAAGCAAATTTGCTGCATAAGACCTCTTCAAAGTGTCCAAGATCAAGGATGCAGTTTGACTACAAGGTGCACTGGACTCAAGTCATGGTATTTTCAGTAGCCTCAAATGCATTTATAAGTTGGACAATGAATAAGGATGATCATAGAACAACTGAAGCATCTGAGTTATGGTATTGGGAAAGAATATTAAGATACCATGGACTGCCAGAAGAATAAACAAATCTGTGTTGGAGAAAAGTACAGCCAAAATGCTCCTTAGAAGCCAGATGGTGAACTTAGTTATCAGGCATGTTATCAGGAAGGACCAGTTCTTGGAGAAATATCATGCTTAGTAGAATGAAGGGTCAATGGAAAACAGGAAGACTTCTGAGAAGATGTATTCTTACCTTGGAGTAGCAATGGACTTAAGCATTACAATAATTGTGAGTATGGGGCAGGACTGGGCTATTTCATTCTCTTGTGCATAGGGTTGCTATGAATCAGAACTGTTTCTACAGCACAAAAAGAAGCCTGTTTCTGTATGTACCCACCAAGGTGAGTGCAAAATACCAACAAGGTGCTGATTCATTTAGTAAGATTTTTTTAAAAAAAGTATTTGGAACATAGAAAGTATCAACATATTCACATTTCAACAGAAGATGGATATATTGAAAGTATACCTAAAATTTTCCCAACCAATAAAGCAACAACCACATAAAAAAACCTACAAAATCAAAACTACAAGAAAATGTTAAGAGGTATTCCTTAATATCAATTTAAGTCAAGTGTTCAGAATATTTTAAGCCATAGACTTCTACATGCTAAAACTTGCTAAATACTTGCTAAAACTATTTTTTTAAGGTTGTTAATAATAAATATCGACCACTGGTCTGTCAGTTTGTCATACTGTGGTATCTTCTGTGTTGCTGTGATTCTGGAAACTATGCCATGAGTATTTTGAATACCAGCAGGGTCACCCACAGTTGATAGGTTTCAGATGAGCTTCCAGACGAAGACAGATTAGGAAGAAGAAAACACCGATTACTTCTGAATTTTTAGTCACTTAAAACCTTATGACTAGCAGTGGAATTGTGACAATACCAGATTATTGAATATTGAAACATGAAGAGCACCAAAATATTGGCAGATATAGTGCCAGAAGATGAGCCCCTCAGATTGGAAAGCACTTAAAATGTGACTGGGGAAGAACTGCCTCCTCAAAGTAGAATTAACCATGATGACACAAATGGAGTAAAGCTTTTGGGACCTTCATTTGCTCATGGGGCACGATTCAAAATGAAGAAAAACAGCTGTAAACATCCATTAATAATCAGAACATGTAACAGACTAGGAAAATTGAAAATTGTCAAAAATGAAATACAATGCATAAACATTGATATCCTAGGCATTAGTGAGCTGAAATGGATTGGTATTGGCCAATTTGAATCTGACAATCACATGGATTGCTATGCTGGGAAGCACAAATTGAACAGGAATGACATTGCATTTGTCATCAAAAAGAACTGCCATGAAGTACAAAGCTGTCTGTTATAGGATATTATCCATACACTTAAGAGGAAAACCATTTAATACCACTGTTATTAAAAAATTTACATGAACCACTAAAACCAGTGATGATGAAATTGAAGAATTCTACCAACTTCTTCAACCTGAAATTGATCAAACATGCAATCAAGATGTATTAATAATTACTGGAGACTGGAATGCAAAGATTGGAAACAAAGAGGAAAGATCATTGGCTGGAAAATATGGCCTTGGTGATAGAAATGATGCTGGAGATTGCAGGATAGAATTTTGCAAGGCCAATTACTTGTTCATTGCAAATAAAAATTTAAAACAACATAAAAAATGACTATAACATGGATCTCACCAGCTGGAATACACAGAAATCAAAGTGACTACATCTGTAGAAATAGATGGTGGAAGAGCTCCATATCATCTACCAAAACAAGGCCAGGGGTACATTGTAGAACAGACCATCAATTGCTCATAACAAATTCAGACTGAAGCTGAAGAAAATTAAAGCGGGTCCATGATAGTCAAAATATGACTTTGAATATATCCCAACTGAATTTAGAGATTATCTGAAGAACAGGTTAGCTGTATTAGACACTAAGGGTTAAAAACCAGAAGAGCTGTGTGAAGACATCATACAGGAAGAAAGCAAAAGAAGACAATAAATAAGGAAAAGACCAAAATGAATGTCAGAAGAGACCTTGAAACATGCTCTGCAGCTTAGAGACGCTAAAGCAAATGTAAGAAGTGAGGAGGTACAAGAGTTGAACAGAAAATTTCAAAGGTCAGTTCAGGAAGACAAAGACAAATATTTTGACAAAATGTACAAAGACCTAAAGCTAGAAAACCAAAAGGGAAGAGTATGCTCAGCATTTCTCAAGCTGAGGAAATTAAAAAATTTCAAATCTTGACTTGAATTACTGAAGGATTCTCTGGGTAATTGAATGATTCTCTGGGTATTGAATGATGACGAAAGCATCAAAAGAAGATGGGAGGGGTAGAAGGATGGGCATGGTAGAGCACAGGTTAGGGGATAGTCACATCATAGCTCAGGTGTTGGGGAGGGCTATATACAAAGAAGGGGAGGGCAATACACAAGAAGGAGAGTGGGTGGAAGAACAAGGTAGATAGGGGAATCCTTAGGTAGGTTTGCATGAGCTCAGTGGCACAGAGGTAAACAGTGATGTGTGGTCTTGCAACAACAAGACTCTGAGATCCAGGGATCCAGGCATAGCCTGAATGAGTAAATGAGAGAAAACACTGTTAAGGACTTGAATGTTTTATGGATATTGGTTTCCCTTGCTTACTATTGTGAAATAGAGACTTGAGTGGGATAGAAAGGAATATCGGGAAATGTGATTACAGAAAACTTGTAAGCTGGTCTTCAGCCTATAACTGTCTGGGATACCTAAAAGGAGTTCCTATTTCATTGAAATAGGCTTATTGCAGAGCATTTGGAGTGTATAGGACCTTGGGTGGAATCCTGAACCCCATTCAGATCCTTCTGAGGTGGGACATTCTCATTTGAAAGAACATATAGACCAGCTAGAGGAACAGAAGATAATTCTTGAAAAAAAGACAAACAGGAAAAAACGAAAAAAAATTAAAAATGACAGTCTGTTTGGCTAGTGCAAGAACAAGCAAGCTGTTTGCAATCAAGGCAAGTAATCAAAACCCTTCAGGACAAATCACCCTTAAGACTGAAATTCAAAGGAAACACATGAGCAGCCATTTAAGCTGGCTGGTAACTGCATTGTTCTACATGTGAGTGGAAGTGGGGGAAAGTCAGCAATGAAGATAGGGGCTGAGTTCGACCATGTTCCATAGACTTCTGTCAACCATGAGACAAGAGAAAAAAAGGAGGTGCTGCCTGTTCTAAAGTTTGGAGAGACTTGGGAACCCCTGAGCCATGGACAAGGACCTAGCCACACAGAGCTATCACTGATAGTGAAGTGTCCGGCTGATAAGAAGTAGGGAGAGATGCACAAGAATGCCCAAATTTGCAGGTAGCACCCATTTGTCTCAGCTTCAATGACTTGATGATCAGAACTGGACTAGAGGAATATAAAGAAATTTGATGAAAGAAGCAATTGTAAATTGCTACAATTTGATGAACTTGACCTATATTTATGGATATAGAGGCTCAAAATAGCAACTGAGAGGGAAGGAGCCTTCACATCAAAGATCAAACTATCCCTCTGTATGCAGGGTTGATAGGGACAGGCAACTTAGATATTGCCTATAAAGGCATGGAGTGGCTGGCTTACAAGTTTTTGAGAGAGTTTAGTTTTATGGTGTGTGGGGGAAGACAGAATCCCCACTAACTAGTTTTCATCTTGTCTAGATGGGTCTGGTGAAAGGATATGGGGGTAGGATTCATTTGATTCAATAGTGAGTAATTGTTATCATTACTAACTGTGGTTATTTGTAGTGGTTAGGAAGCGGGCTGCGAACCTTAAGGTTAGCAGTTCAAAACTACCAGTTGTTCCAAGGGAGAAAGATGAGGCTTTCTGTTCCTATAAAGATTTACAGCCTCAGAAACCCTGTACAGGGTCGCTATGAGTTGGAACCGACTCCACAGCACATTAACCAACCATCAAAGGTAGAAGTTGTGTAACAAAAGGGGGGAGTAGTTAATCCTACAGTCCAGGAACAGCAAACCTAGGACCATCAAGAGAGAAGAACATGGGACCCTAACCCGAGAAGCAATGACACTAGAGATGGAGGCAGAGGTGATGGCATGGAAAGATAGAGCAGTTGAAGACTTTAGACTCATGGAAAGAGAAAGGCAGGAGCCTGGCTTGCAGAATGTACACATTCTTTGCTTCACTGATTATATATTCCTGTGTGCTTTTTGTGAACTTCAAAAAAGAAAAAGAAAAAAAAAAAAAAAAAAAAAAGGGAATAGAAGCAAATACTGTTAACTGATGATGCATGGAAGGGATGAAACAAAATACAATAGGTTGAATGCAAAATCAATGCTCTCCTATGAACTATCACTACATTCACAATAAAAGCTTTAAAAAAAAAAAAGATGATGGGAGGAATACACAGTTACTATACCAAAAAGAAATTGTCCATGTTCAACCATTTCAAGAGGTAGCATATGATCAAGAGCCAATGGTCCTGAATGAAGAAGTCCAAGGTACACTGAAGGTACTGGCAAAGAACAAAGCACCTGATGGAATACAAATTGAAACCTTTCAACAAACTGATGTGGGACTGGAGACACTCACTCATCTATGCCAGGAAATTTGGAATACAATTACCTGGCCAACTGACTGGAAGATGTCTGTATTTGTGCCCATCCCAAAGAGAAGTGGCACAACTGAATGCAGAAATCATGGGACAATATCATTCATATTCCATGTGAATAATGTTTTATTAAATGTAATAAAAAATAGCTTCAATTATACACTGACACAGAACTTTCAGAGGTTCACACTGGATTCAGAAGAGGATGTGGAATGAGATATAGCATTGCTGATGTTAGATGGATCTTGGCTAAAAGCAGAGAATACCAGAAAGATGTTTACCTGAGCTTTATTGTATGCAAAGGCCTTTGATTGTGTGTATCATGACAAACTGTGGACAACATTGTGTGGAGAATGAGTATTCCACAACACTTAATTGTACTCATGAGGAACCTTTATCTAGACCAAGAGGCAGTTGTTTGAATAGAGCAAGGGAACACCAAATGGTTTAAAATTTGGAAAGGTGTGTGCCAAGGTTGTATTCTTTCACCATTTTTATTTAATCGCTATGCTGAGCAAATAATCTGAGAAACTGGATTATATGAAAAAAAATGTGGCATCAGGATTTGAGGAAGTCTCATTAACTACCTGTGATAATGCAGATAATACAACCTTGCCTGCTGAAAGAGAAGAGGACTTAAAGTACTTACGGATGAAGATCAAAGTCCACAGCCTTCGGTATGTGTTGGATCTCAATGTAAAGAAAACAAAAATCCTCACTACTAGACCAACTAACAACATCCATATAAATGGAGAAAACATTGAAGTTGTCAGAGACTTCATTTTGCTCAGATCAACCAACAACACTTATGGAAGCAGCAGTGAAGAAATCAAATGACATATTGCATTAGGCAAATCTGCTGCACAAGACCTCTTTAAAGTGTTCAAGAACAAAGACGTCAGTTTTAGGACTAGAATGCACCTTACCCAAGCCTTGGTATTTTCAATAACTTCATATGAATGTGAAAGTTGGACAGTGAATAAGGAAGATCTAGAAGAATTGATACATTTGAGTTCTGGTGTTGGAGGAGAATATTAACAGCACCATGTACTACCAAAATAACAAACAGATTTGAGTTCAAGGAATAATAGCCAGAGTGCTCCTTGGAAACCAGAGTGGCCAAATTTGGTCTCTCATACTTCGGACATATTATTAGGAGGGACCAGTCATTGGAGAAGAATATCATGCTTGGTAAAGTGGAGGGTTGGAAAACAAGGAACACCCCCAGTAAGATGGATTGGCACAGTGGTGGCAGTGATGGTCTCAGGCATATTAACAATTATGAGGTTGGCCCAGGACTGAACAGTGTTTTGTTCTGTTATGCATAAGGTTGCTATGACTCAATACTAACTCCATGGCATCTAATAACAACAACAATACATATATTTTCTTCAACTACTAAGGCTATCAGTCAATGATGTATCTTTTTTACCCATGACAATGAGGCTAAAGTGGCATATCCCTTGCAGGAGAAATGGTAAATACAAGATGTATAAGTCCATGATGTGGTTACTCAGAGGAAATTATATACTTATTCAGTTGATATTTATCTCATGCCTGTTATGTGTGATATCATTTGTTCAGTTCTATGGATACAGTATATTTCTCAGGGAAATTCCTGTCTACCAGGATTATGTGCTAGTAAGCACATAATCAAATGTAAAATTTTCATTCTGAAAAATGCTAAGGCAGATTGCATGTTGCAAATGTATAAAGGGATTTGGCTTTAAAAAACTGAGGCTAAGCAAAGATATACAGGATGAGTACTCATTGACTATGAAAAGGACAGGATAGGTCTCTAAATAGTTGCAAAGGGGGCAAAGACCATGGCTTAGATGAAGAGATGGTTTAATTAGCTATTGTTATAGTAATGTTCAAATACCTTTAAGTTCAGAGTTTTACAGACTCAAGCATTCATAATGAAAGCACTTATATTTGTTTGATCTAAGTTGTGCTCAGTACAGTGTTTCTGCTTGAGGCTACAATTTAGCCACGTTAAGCTCCTACTTCATCTGAGATCTGCTCACTGTAAATATGCCTTGGTGCACGGGTTGAATGAGTATTAACCCTTTGAGAGAAGTTCTTCTCATGATGGATCTAGCAATGCTAGAGCCACACCTTCTTGTATCTGCTAACACTCCATTGACTAAAGCAAGTTTTCTTGCTAAGTCCATCAATGAGTCCTTCGAGAAGTATACTTCAACCAAGATAGAAAGCAGGGAATATGCTTTTATTGGACAATAGTACAAGCTATCACAGAGTTTTGAAAAGGCAGCTAAGTAAATATCAATAATAGCACCGTTGTTGTTGTTGTTAGTGATGTGTCGTGGAATCAGTTTTGACTCATAGCAACTCTGCATAGTGTTTCCCAGGCTGTAAATCTTTATGGGAGCAGAAAGTCTTTATCTTTCTCCCATGGAACGGCTGGTAGTTTCTTACTTTAAGGTTAGCAGCCCTACCAGTAACTGCTACACTTCTTAGCAATGTTTAATACGAAAAATATAAAATGGAATCCAATAAAATGATAATAGGAAAATGTTGTCATTGTTAAATGCTATCGAGTTGGTTCTGATCCTTAGCAACCCTGTATATGCAGAGGTGTATATGTTTTCCAAAGAGATACTCGTGAGTTTGAACTGCTGACCTTGTGGTTCAAGTCGACTTCCCAGTCAAGTGCATTAATCCACTGGACTCACACCATGAGTCCATGATATAGGAAAATACAAGTGTCACATTAGTCATCCAATCCTCTAAGAGTTCAGGCAAAAGTAGAATTGAGTTCCAATTGATATGTATAAGATATATATAAAGTGTGAGACTGAAAATTCCCAATGGGGAAGCTTGAAGGCAGTTCCTACTGGTGTGGAAAACTAATCAGTAATTAAAAGAATAAAAGGATAAAGGTAGAACATGGCAGCTTGACATATATAATGAAAGCACCAACATTGTTTGAAGGGGACACATATGAAAATACAGAGATATGAGAAAGGAAAACTAAATTTGAGCACATTTTTTGAGATCCTAAAGGTCTAATTATGATAGTTGGATTTTAAACTGAAAACTATCTTGAAAATTTTTGTACAGAGTAGTTATTTATTATAATTGTACTGATATTTGAAGCACATTTAATGTAAACAGAATATACACAGTGAATTTAAAAAGATGCTGAGATTTGAGAAGTAGAAAGCCACTATAATCTTCTATGCTAGTCCAAGTGATACAGTAATTAAAATGCTGGACTATGAACCAAAAGATTGGTAGGTTGAACCCAACAATCCCTGTGGCAGAAAGATGTTCATAAAAATAAATGATCTCGGAAACCCTATGGTGCAGTATGAACTAAGAAACAGCTGGAGTAGGAAAAAACTGAGTAATACCATTCATGAAAGAAAAAACATTAGGTCTTCTGTGTGATTGAATTTGCAAAGAGCAGGGAGGTGGCATAATAATAAGATATTAGTGGAGTCCTGGTGTGGTGCTGTGGGTTAATGCACCAGACTGCAAAGCCATTTGAACTGTAAGGTTGACAGTTCAAGCTCACCAACTCTGCTTCTCAGAAACCCTACACAGGGTCGCTATGGGTTGGAACTGACTTGACGGCACTTAACAACAACAACGATTGTTTATTAGTGTGAGCCACTTCATATTCACTAGCTAATTTGATCCTCAGAACAACTCAAAGAAGAACTAATACCATTTCCATTTTACAGTAAAAAAAAAAAATTTAAAAAGACAGTTAAAATAAATTCACAAATAATAACACATGAAGGATTTAAAACTAAGTAGTCTGACTTCAGAGGTCTAACTTTTAATGGCTACACTTGAATGCCCCTACTCCTCCCAGTCAATCTCTAAGTTTAAAAAGAAAAGGAATGGAGACCACTCTTAAAATTCAGCTTTATCTAAGTTATTTTCAGGGTTTTGTTAAAACTACTACATGGCAGAGAAAAACGCTTAAATATCCCAAGGATCTGATGGGATAGACAACATTTTCTATCAGTGTTCTTGTGTTAAACCTAGAGAATATCAGTATTGATTATTAGACTTGAAAAAAATAAAAGCAACAAAATCATATAAACTTTTATTAAATAGAATATATCAAATTAGAAACTATTGCTTCTTGACATATAATCCATCTAGGTCTATATACTTCTGAAGGTGGTGTTTCCATTTCTCTAACCTTTCCCCCAAAGAATTCTGTACTTTTCAATTTGTACCACATAAAAATGGTAATTTTGGCATTCTCATACTCAAATTTTCTTTTCAATGATCTTTATGGTTGGAGAACAAAACAAAATTTGAAGGCACAAGATTCAGGCTGAAAGGTGGATAGAGTAAGGTTTCCAAAGAAATTGTTGTAGGACAATCCTTGATACCTTTGAAGAATGGTATTACCATGATGGAAAAAATTCCTCAGTATAACTATATTGACCTTATTTTCACCAATGTAGTTTTAAAATTTTCTTAAAATTTTTTCATAGTTAGTCTCTGTGATCATCCTGCGTCCTTTGAGAAAATCTACCAATATTAACCCATCGGAATACACCAAAACATTCCCCATAACTTTCTGAGCTGATCACTCTGCCCTGAATTTTACTGGCTTAGCAGATCCCCATGGACGCCACTGTTTTGATTGGACTTTGAAACTAAGACTATTGTATTCTGAAAGAACTTGTCTGGAACCATCCACTGATCTCCCAGACATGTTTGAATACTTTCAATTAATTTTCTTTGGAGTAAGCCGGTGTATGTGTGAAATGGAACTTCAACAGCAATACTTTTTGACTTATCCTCATGTTTTACATTTAGATGTTTTTGTTTTAGCTTCACGTATAGCCATAGATTGTTGTTTCTAGATGCAGTAAGTAGGTAATAAAAATATTGTATTTTCGGATCCTCAGAACCCCTATACAGGGACACTATGAGTCAGAACTGACTTGACTACACTTAACAACAACAAAATGTTGTCAATAATTCCAATCTAAAAGTAGGACTTCAGTGACAAACCTTGCTATTTAAAAAAAAAAAAAATCATTTTTTAATCTTCATATGTTGATTAGTCAAACTTGGAAAGTATACATTGATATTTTTTCTGAATTTTTGTTTTATATATAGCTTTGACTCATGTTAATTAAATTTTATTTGCCTATGATCAAACTTTGCATTTATTTTAGAAATCTATATTATAATTACATTTTTAAAATTGATAAACAGAATACTAGGTGAACATAAATTACGTTTCTTGGTTAGTCCATATACGACTATTTTTAATTTTGCTCATAATTTTTTCCATTGGGTGAGTAATAATAGTAGAGATGTTATGCTCACCAAAACTCTAAATGCACTCTTTAATTTCTCATACCGCTTGCAGAAAAGGCTACCTGTATAATTTTGGCCAAAGAACTGTGAATAAAGCAACATGTGCCACTTTTGGGTTGGAGAATAGAAAAACTGAAGTACAATCCTCCAGCTATTTTGCATCTAGGGTGACAACCGAGGAAGTCATGTGTTTCAGATGATAGTTCCCAGACAGTGAAGATTCTATACAACAGACTCCTGAATGACTGATGAACAGATACTGCTGATTTGCATGGGCTATGTTAGTGAGCAAACAATAAACATTTGTGTGTTAAGCCAAGGTGGTTTGATGAAATCTCCACTGCAGTATTTCTAGTTTATCCTGACTGA
This sequence comes from Chrysochloris asiatica, assembly GCF_000296735.1. Classification (NCBI taxonomy): domain Eukaryota; kingdom Metazoa; phylum Chordata; class Mammalia; order Afrosoricida; family Chrysochloridae; genus Chrysochloris; species Chrysochloris asiatica. The sequence goes on from NW_006408707.1 coordinate 3,418,546, forward strand.
TATAGATGCTCATATTGGATGGAAATAGGCTGCTTCTATACTAACCTAAAAATGTATGGCATTTTAAAGTAGTCAGGTGATAGGTAGTAAGAAAAATGAGTATTAGAAATGGAAATAATGGTGTTCCTAGATATGCTAAGGGAGAAAAAAAAAAAAAAAAAACAGTTGCAGAAATATCTTAGGAAATAGAGTGAAAAACCTACAGAACATACAGATACAGGGTTAAAAAGAGGAAGAATATTCACAGTGTGTTTGGGTTGCTGCTGATTTTTTGTGCAAGACATTAAAAGAATGAGATGATCTCAGGGTTCATCTAACAGAGAATTAGACAATTTCAAGAACATATTAAAAGAAAAGGGATTTGAGAAATTTGGGACCTTACTTGGTAGTTACCTACTTGTTGATTCAAAATAATGAAGATAATATTGAAAAAAGTCTTGTGGGTATAAACTCTCAGGAAAATGTTTCAAGTGATTAAATTGCTTCTGAGAAAAGATCAAACTAAGTGCATGGCACTCAAAAATCCTATTGTTTGGCAAAATAGCTTGTTGTTAAGTGCTGTAGAGTTGGTTCTGACTCATAGGGTTTATGAGAAGTATCTGGTGAGCTTGAACCGCCGACCTTGTGGTTTAAACTAACTTGTGGTGTAGTGCATTAACCTACAGTGTCACACCAGGACTCCAAATAGCTCATAGAAAAGAGAAAACTAAAATTTAAACTGTTCTGCAGAAGGTCTACTGCCTCAATAAGTGACTCATATAAAAAGAATTACAGGATATGCGTGTGTACATATGTGTTTCTTCTACCAAAGAAACCATAAAACTGGAGAAAAGGAACCTGTGCTTGTTCAACATTTGAAACAAGTCTTGGGACTCCATTCTTCTCATGTAGAAGAAGCTGAGAAATCTGTATGGGGCTTGTTCTAATGACCACTTCAGCTGTAGCCAAAGAGTATAATAAAAAAGGAAAAAAAAAATCTCCTAGAGAATGAAGCCATGGAGAAGATCCCAGGGTGTAGAATTAAGATGTAATCAAGGAATATCCATCTGCCATTGGCTGAATGATTTCAAAGTGTCTGTTTTGTGGGATTTCAGAGTTGCTACGAGCCAATGGGCTCTAGTTGCTTCCCAACCATCTTATTCCTAATAAGACTTTTATTGTGGTTATGTTCTATCACTGTGTACTGAGTGATTGTAGGAAGATGGGTTCACATTTCAAAGTGATTTTGAGATGATTCTGCATCACTCAGAGATAATGAACTTTGATGAGGATGCCAAATGGATGGGCCTTCAGGCTTTCTCCCTTGAGGAGGGCTTGAATGAGATCCATGTGTGGAAAAAGGGGAGTAAAGGAATGTTCTTAGAAGGGTATAGTGTGGCAAATATATTGATGCTCACCCAATGTTCCATCTGTTTCCCACATTTCCCAGCTGGAGTCTCTGATTATGTGGAACAGAATCCCTTGCCAACTCTAGTGGGGCATGTAGCATCTAGAGTAAGGCATATAAATGGGGAAAAGACAAAAAGCAGAAAAGTTGCATACGATTAAGGGAAATTTTACTTATTTTAAAATTTGTCTAGGACTGTCATGGAACCCATTACCCATATGGATTAAAATAATGATAACTTGCATTTAATGAACATTCACTTATGCAAAACACTATTCTAAATGCTTTACCTGTATCACCTCATCGCATCCTCGCAATAACTCTAAGAGGTGGTACAGCTATTATCCTGATTTTGCAAATGAGAAAACTGACATAGAATGAGGTTAAGTGGTTTATTTGTAAGTGAAACACCACTAGTAAGAGGCAAAGTTGACAAAGGGGAGCTCAAGCAGATTTATAAGCTGACTAGAAGACAAAGTCAGGGAAGGTTCAAGAACTAAAATTAGAATGCCAGAAGGCCTGTCTGTATAATAACTTGTATGTTTTCCTGAAGGAGTCAAGTGTAAGGCAAGAACCACCAGATACTGGTTATCTTGTTTGGAGGTCTTACAAAATTAAAACTTTCCCCAAATACTTGTGAATTTGTCTAACTGGGCAGCAGTTAGTAGAGGTAGGAATTCTATGAGAAATTTTACTTACAGCTATTTCTATTACTTCTTTCTCTTATTTTATATTTCAATCATGCCCTTGTGTGAAAACTGCTTAGCTAAAATACATGATTTTTGTTGTTGTTGTAGGGTGCCGTCAAGTCAGTTCTGACCCATAACGACCCTGTATAGGGTTTCCAAGGAGCAGTTGGTAAGCTTGAACCACTGATCTTGCAGTTCAAACAGACTTTGCAAATGTCAAATACTTGATTTAATATATTTTTTAAAATTAGAATAGGACCTCAACTTATACTTTCAATCACTGTATGTATGTTGTTGTTGTTAAGCGCCTTCGAGTCGGTTCCAACCCATAGCGACCCTGTATAGGGTTTCTGAAGAGCCGCTGGTGAGCTTGAACAGGCGACCTTGTAGTTCAAATGGCTTTGCAGTCTGGCGAATTAACTCATAGTGCCACTATGTGTTGTTCTTCATATTTCTTCAAATACAAGAATTTTTAAAGGGAAATGGGACAGATGGTAGTTAATACTGGACTTGGCATTTGGTGAAATTTTATTTCAAAATGAGTATATTATTCTTGAGATTAGTTTTCTCTTAGTGTTTCCAAACTAAAAAATAAAACCCAACTTAGTTGTTATGAAGTCAGTTCTAACTCATGACACTGCTGTGTGTGTCGGAATAGAACTGTGTTCTATATGGTTTTCTAAGGCTGAGTTTTCAGAAGCATATTGCCATGTTTTTCTTCCAGGTTGTTGCTAGTGTATTTGAACTTCCAACCATTTGGTTAGCAGCCAGATGCATTAACTGTTTGCATCACCCAGGCACTATAGCAAACCATGGTTGGTTGGCTATGTACTATGGAGTCGGTGATGATTCATAGTGACCCTGTATAGGGTTTCCAAGACTGTAAATCTTTACATGAGCAGAAAGTCTAGTTAGATTTAAACTGCTGACCTTGTGGTTAGCAGCCCAACTCATAACTGATTGCACTACAAGGACTCCTAGTAAACCGTGTTAAGTGCCATGAAGTTGGTGCCAGCTCCAGCGAACCTAGGACTTCTGAGGAGCAGCTGTTGAGCTTGAACTGCCAACCTGGTGGTTCAAACTGACATTGCAGTCCAGTGTATTATCCAGCAGAGCTAAATAATATTATTGTTATTTTATTTTGCATGTTGTTGTTGTTGTTAGGTACCATCGAGTCGGTACCGACTCATAGCAACTCTATGCACAGCAGAACTAAACACTGCCCGATCCTGGGTGAACCTCACTATTGTTGCCACGCTTGAGTCCATCAATGCTGCCAACAAGTCAATTCATCTCATTAGGGGTCTTCCTCTTTTCCTCTGACCCTCCACCCTACCAAACAAAATATCCTTTTCTGCAACTGGTCCCTCCTGACAATATGTCTAAAGTATGAGAGATGAAGTTTGGCCATCCTGGCCTCCAAGAGCATTCTGTCTGCACTTCTTCCAACTCAAATCTGATGGTTCTTTTGGCAGCCCATGGCACTTTCAATATTGTCCTCCAACACCATTCTCCACAGCTCAAATATGTCAATTCTTCTACGGTCTTCCTTATTTATTGAGCAGCTTTCACATGCATATGAGGTTATTGAAAATACCATGGCTTGGGTCAGTCCTCAAGCTGACATCTTTGTTCTTCAATACTTTAAAAAGGTCTTGTGCAACAGATTTGCATAATGCGATACATCATTTGATGTTTGATGGATCTTGACTGGAAGCAGAGAATATCAGAAAGATGTTTACCTGTACTTTATTGACTATGCAAAGGATTTTGATTGTGTGGATCATGACAAGCTGTGGACAACATTGTGAAGTATGAGTATTATGGAACACTTAATTGTGTTCATGAGGAATCTGTACATGGACCAAGAGGCAGTTGTTTGAACAGAACATGGGAACATTGAATGGCTTAAAATTAAGAAAGGTGTGCAGCAGGGTTGTATTCTTTCACCATACTTACTCAACCTGTATGCTGAGCAAATAATCCGAGAAGCTGGGTTATATGAAGAAAAAACGTGGCATCAGGATTGAAGGAAGACTCATTAACAACCTGTGATATGAAGATGATAAAACCTTGCTTGCTGAAAGTGAAGAGGATTTAAAACATTTACTGATGTAGATCAAAGAGCACAACCTTTGGTATGGAGTACATCTCAATGTAAAGAAAACAAAAATCCTCACCACTGGACCAATAAACAACATTCTTAACAATGGAGAAAAGATTGAAGTTGTCAAGGACTTTATTCTTCTGAATCAACTATCAACTCTCACAAAAGCAGCAGTCAAGAAATCAAAGGACGTATTGCCTTAGGCAAATCTGCTGCACAAGACCTTATTTTGCTATAAGAACCACCAAATTTTAGTGTCATGGATGATATTTTCCTTTTTACTATGCACTTTTAATTGGATCTCAGAATGCTCATTATGTTTTAAAACTTTTTATTGTGAATGGAGTGAAGGTTTACAGACAAGATCATCAGTTTTACATTTATCAAATCATACACTTTTTTTCATTTCAATAATTTCAATCCCATCCATGCAACAACAATTTTCACATTTTTTCCCTGTGGTTCCTGTTTCCATTCTATCACTTTCCCATCCCTTCTCTATTTTGTCTTTAGGTAAATGCTGCTCTTTTTTATTTTGAATGATCAACTATTCCATGGTGAGCATACCTTTCTAGTTGTCCCCCATATACCTATCTACTGCTTTTCTGAAAACTGGGCTGTGGGATGAATTCCATTCCAGCTCTGAAGACTTGTCAAAGACCATAGCCTTGGGTTCTTCCTGTCTCTTTCTGGCAAATACACACAGTCTTTTTTTCCATAATTTTTAGTTTCATTCCACATTTTCTCCTACTCTATCTGGTACCTTGTAATGTGATCCCTTTCAGAAAGTCTAGTTCTTCTGGTCTCAGAGTGTTGGTGACTGATGCCACATGTTCCGTTGTTCTAGATGACTAATTGATTCCAATCATATTAATATTTTTGTCATTCTTTTTTCTTCCACGCATGGAGACACCAATAATTGTACCTCAGATGGCTATGCATGAGTTTTTAAAATCCCAGTTGCTACTCACCGAAGCATGATGCAGTGTACTATGTTATGCTAACGGACCATAGTGTCCTCTGAAACTATTGTCCTGAGGCCCCAGGTCCAGCAGCTCATTGCCTTAACATGTTTGGTAAAATCCAAGAAGTTTTCATCATTTTGCCTCCTGTATACTACCCCTAAGGAGCTCTGGTAGCATAGTGTTTAAGAATCTGGCTGCTAATCTCAGAGTCAGCAGTTTGAAACTACCAGCTGTTCCGCGGGAGAAAGATGAGGCTTTCTGCTCCCATAAAGATTTACAGCCTTGAAAACCACAGGGTAGCTATGATTTGGAACAGACTCCACGGTACATAACAACAACAACAACAACATACTACACCTAGAGTTCTAGTATGGCTCTGTAGGTTAAGCACTGGACTGCTAACCACAGATTGGCATTTCAAACCCATCAGCGACTCCTTGGAAACCCTATACAGGGCCACCATGAGTTAGAACTGACTTGATGGCACTTAACAACAACAACAATGCTCTACCAAATTCGTAGATGTGTTTTCAGCAAAGGTAAATACTCATGTACAGATATCCTCTGTCAAATCCTTATATATTTGTGAGTATTCTCCCTCCCATATCCATTCAGCCTGTGTATGTGTCCATATATCTACCAACAGAACATTGTGTATATAACAGTATTTACCTCTATTTCCTTTAACTGTAACATTCTTCCCTGTGTCTTCACCTATCATCATCATTCTTCTGCCATCCTTCTTTTCTTGTATATTGTCAAACTCCCATCAACTGAGTTCACGTGTGTCTGAATGTGGCACTGTGGGATAAAGCACTGGACTGCAAGGTTAGTTTGAACCACAAGGTCAGTTGTTCAAATTCATCAACTACTCCTTGGAAACCCTATATAAGGTTACTATGAGTCAGAACTGACTCATCGACACTTAACAGTAACCATCAAAGAATGTATCTTTTAGCATGAAAACCTGTTTTTGAATTTTTACAATAATGGTCTCGTACAATATTTGTCCTTTTGTGACTGACTAATTTCATTCAGCATAATGTCCTTCAAGTTCATCCATGTTATGTGGTGATTAGCAGATTCGTCATTATTTAGCATTAGGTAGTATTCCATTGTATATAAGTACCAAAGTTTATTCAGTCTTTCATTAATGGGTATTTGTCTGTCTCCATCTTTTTAGCTATTATGAATAGTTCTGCAGTGAACATAGGTATGTGTGCATCTATCGATGTTATGGATTTTGTTTTGGGGAGATATACACCTTGTCTGAGATTTAATTACAAAAAAAAAAAAAATTCCCAGTGTGTGGGCTCTTTTTACTTTTGGTGAAATCTTTTGATGCACATAAGCGTCTAATTTTTAGGAGGCCCTAGTTATCTTGTTTGTTTTCTACAGTTTGTGTTTTTGAGTTGAGGGCCGCAGTGTCAGTTTCCTCCAGTTTCTTTCTGTCCAGTAAGCCTGGTCTTTTTTTTTTTTTCTGTGAATAATTTTGAGTTTTGTTCCACACATTATGTCTCTTGATCCAGGACCCTCTAATATGATCCCATTCAGGGCAGTTGGTACTGGTAGCTGGGCACCATGTAGTTTTTCTGGTCTCAGGGTCATGGAAACTGATGTTCACATATTCCATTAGTCCACTGGGCTATTTGATTCCAAACATCTTCAATTCTTATCACTCTGGTTTCTTCTGCACATGGAGAGACCAAGAGTTGCACCATGGACAGCTGCTCATGAGCTTTTAATATCTCAGATGCTAGAACATTGTCTTTGTGTATTACATTGTGCCAATTGACAATGGTGTCCCCTGAGACTACGGTCTTGAGCTCGCAAGCTCATCTACTCATTGCCTTAAGATGTTTGATAATATCTACTTTTCATCATTTTGCTTGCTGTGTGCTCCACCACATTTACAGTCATGTTTGCTGGAAAGGTAAATACTCATGTACCAGTTTCTTCATTCAAATTATTTTATATCTGTGGGACATATAAATGTATACACACATATACACTTCTATATACATATATATGCACATACACATACATACACATATACACACATTCTACTCTTCTTCCAACAATCATTTAGCTTGTGTATCTGTCCAGAGTATTGTTGTTCCAATGTTGGATATATATCACTATTTATTCTATCCCCTTTATCCCTTGTATATTCCCCTGTGTCTTCATCTGTCTTCATCATACTTCTTCCAACGTTCCTTTTCTTGTATATTGCTCTCCCTGCCACTCAAGTTAACCAGTAGTCCTGGTGTGGTGCTATATGATAATCCACTGGACCACAAAGTCGATTTGAACCACAAGACTGGCAGTTCAAACTCAGCAGTCACTCCTAGGAAAACATACAGGGTTTGATGGCACTTAACAATAACAACAACAACCCTATAACCAGCAGGCTACACTCCCTTCCCTCCTACTCCTGGTGGTGGTGGTGTGCCATGAAGTGAGTCCTGACTCATAGTGACCCTGAAAAGGGTTTCCAAGGCTGTAAATCTTTACAGGAGCAGAAACCTGATCTTTCTCCTGTGGAATGACTGGTAGTTTTAAACTGCTGACCTTGTGGTTAGCAGTCCAACTCATAACCACTACATTACCAAACCACCCGTGGCAACCATCAAATAATTTGCCATTTTTCTCTTTCAAAATCTTACATATTTGTCAGATATAAAAGTATTTCAATCCTCCTTCCTTAGCCATTCAGCCTATGTCTCAGTCCATCTTTCTATGCCTAGAACACTGATGTTTCAGGCTTGTGTATATATCATTACTTACATCTATTCCCTTGAACCCATGCACACCTCCCCGTGTCTTCAACTATCTTCATTATTCTTCTGAAACCCTCCCGTTTCTTGTATATTGCCCTAGTTAACATGTAAGTTTTCTCATCTCTGAAGCTGTTCACAAACTCTCAATTCAGTTTTGGCAGGTTCCATCAGCTGCCACTGCTTATCACTCACCTCCTCAATTGCTGTGTCTGTTCCACTCTCCCCCCAAGTAAGCGCTCAATCCACTTTTCTATCCCTTAAAAGCTAGCTCAGAGTTCCAGGAATGACCTCTGTATCTGCCATGTCCAGTTTTCTGTATCCTTGCTGCAGAGAACCTGCACAGACTTTCTCCCTAGTCTGCCATCTTTTTCCTTTCTTTATTTCATTTTTTATTTGTTCTGTTACCCAGTAGTGTTTATGCAGGGTTTTATTTAATTTCCATTTGATATTTTCCCTTTGATATACCTATTGTTGATTTCTAATTTTATAGCATTGTGATTTGAAAAGATGCTTTGTATTATTTTGATGTTTTTAAATGTATTAAGGCCTTCTTTGTGGATTAGTATATGGTCTTATTTTTTTGGAAAGAACCATGTGGGGAATGTCCTGGTAGAGGCTGTGGGTTAATGTCAGCAGTTAAACTCACATTGGTCACTATGAGTCAGAACTGACTTGACTGCACTTAACAACAACAACAACCACGTACAATGGACTTCTGGTGTGGCACTGTACATCAGCACTGGATTCTGAACCACAAGGTCAGCAGTTCAAACACACCATCTACTCCTTGGAAGCACTATACAGGGTTGCTATGAGTCAGGATTGACTTGAAAGCACTTAGCAACAACAATAGCAACCATGTACAATGGGAAATAATGTGTATTGTGCTGTTGGTTTCAGTGCTCTGTATAATAACCAAGTTGGTTGATTGTGTTGCTTAGCTTTTATGTGTCTTTCTTGAGTTTCTAGTTGTTCTGTCCTTCATCAATAATGGTGTATTATATTCTTATGCTTTTATTGTAGAGTTGTCTATTTCTTCAACATTAGAGTTTGATTTACATACTTTGAGGCTTTTTTTGGGGGGGGAGTAGACACTTATTTTGGTTATGATCTCTTGTTCAATTGATCCTTTAATTATAAGATAATATTCTTCTTTGTCTCTTATCCTGAGATCTCTTATTTTTATTTTTTATTGTAATAGTAATTACTTTGTTGTTGTTAAGTGCCTTCAGGTCAGTTCTGAATCATAGCAACTCTATGCACAACAGAGAAAGACACTGCCTGGTCCTGCTCCAAACTCAACAATTGTTGTGACTTTTGAGCCCACTGTTACTGTTACTTCGACATCAAGAAGGTCGATCCTTCTTGATGAGCTTCTTCCTATTTTTCACAGACCTTCCACTTTACCAAGCATAGTGTCCTTCTCCAGGGGCTGATTCCTGCTGACAACATGTCCAAATGATGAGAGACTAATTTGTTATTCTAAATTCTTTTCTTTATTTTTTAAATCTTAATATTCTCATTATTAGAAATGAAAAAAAGTAAGGAAAGAACAGTAACTAAAGTATAGTAACAATATGCTATATTATACTTTTATGTGATTCTTTCAATTTAAAATGAAATATACATACTTTATATTGCTGGAGTAATATTATTAACTTTATTTTGTTTATATAAATGAAAGCAAAACATGTATTGAAAATAGAAGCTAAACTGAAAGTGATGGCTCAATACAAATTTTGGGGTTTGTAATAGGAGTAGTTGTTGTTGTTAACTGCTGGTGAGTAGAGTCTGACCCGTAACGACCCTGTATAGGGTTTCTAAGGAGCAGCTGGTGAGCTTGAACAACTGACCTTGCAGTTCAAATGACCTTGCAGTCTGACACATTAGCCCACGTTGCCACACCAGGACTCCGTGTATAGTTGTTGTTGTTGTTGTTAGGTGAAGTTTAAGTTGTTTTTGTTTTTTTTCTTAAGGGAGCATTACTATATACGCTGTGGGTTAATGTGCCTGACTGCAAAGCCGTTTGAACTGCAAGGTTGGCGGTTCAAGCTCACCAGCTGCTCCTTGGAAACTGTATACAGGGTGGCTATGGGTCAGAATCAACTTGATGGCACTTCACAACAACAACTACACACTATTTAGTCACTGAAAACTGTGTGTAGTAGTGCTCCTTTAAAAAAACTCCTTAAACTTCCTAAGAAGAAAGATCTCATTGTATAATACACACATTCTCTAATGATGGATGAAGATGTCTCTAACCTTCTAACTCTCATAAGAAATTACTCACTGTAAAATTCAAGGTAAGAACTAACACCACCAATTAGGAATGACACCTATTTTGCTTCAAACAAATACTACTTGTTGCATCAGTGATTTAATTGACATGACATAATACGTATTCCATGCCCTATGGCACAATCTTAGCCTAGCTTTTTCTACAATTCTCTGTTACACAAGGGTTGACTTTTGAAAGATAAATGTTATTTTCAAAACCTATGTTATACAACAAACATTTGTTTAGAAAACCGTATTGGTTGAGTAAGGTCTTCAGTATATCTGAACTCAATACACTAACTGAGTACTGTCCCATGCACTGTAAAGAAGGAAAAGATGTACGGAGAGGATACTTTTCTTTATTAAATTGTGTAATTCATTGAAAAAGTTATTTTTATATAATTAATTGCAGTACATAGCTATAATACAATAGGTGCACACATTTTATGTATTTATTATATGACAAGTATATTTTATATATTTGTTGTTGTTTTTAAGTACTGTTGAGTCAATTCTGACTCATTGTGACACTGTATAGGGCTTCTAAGGCAGTAAATCTTTGCTGGAGCAGAAAACCTCATCTGTCTCCCACAGAGGAGTGAATCGGCTTAAACCACTGACCTTATGGTTTGCAGACCAGTGCTTATCCTACAGAGCAACCATGCTTCCTTTATTTATTTATGTATTGTTTTGTTGTTGTTTTTGTTAAGTGCCGTGTAGTTGGTTTCAACCCTTAGCGACCATGTATAGGATTTCCAAGGAGCAATTGTTGAGCTATAACTGCCAACCTTGTGGTTCAAACTGACTTTGCAGTTTGTTGCATTAATCCACAGAGCCACACTAGGACTCCCTATATGTATATACAGGTATAATGCATATTCATATATTTATGATTGTATTGTATACATTAAACAGCAAGTTGAAATTAAAAAACAAAAAACAAACCTATGCTACAGTGTAAAAACTCTGGAAAAGTGCTGAATATGCACACTCAATCAACATGGTGATCTTTTGTGAGTTACATTAGTACTTCAAAAGCGAATTATGCACATCATTATTTTGCATTTTATTCTTTGGGATAGATTTAATGGTATTAATTCAATGAATGTCTTGAAAAAAAAAAATGTCTAGGGGAGTGCTGATGTGGTACTATGGAATAAAGCACTGGACTGCAAATTTAACAGCCACTCCTTGGAAACCCTATTTGGTGTGGCTATGAAGTTGGAATTGACTCGACTGCACTGAACAACAACAATAACATACATTTGGGTTATCCTTAATGATATGGATTGGCACAGTGGCAGGCACAATGGGCTCACGCCTAGCAGCAGTTGTGAGGATGGTACAGGACAGGACAGTGTTTTGTTCTGTTTAATAGTGTCGCTATGAATTGGAAACAACTCGAGATGGAACTTAACACTATATAGGGTTTCTGAGGAGTAGCTGATGGGTTTGAATTACCAACCTTATGGTTCTAAATCCAGTACTGATCTATAGTGCCACATCAGGAGTTATCTTGTTATTTTGCATGTTAATTTTGTTGCACTCGTCTTTAGGAAGACTTGTTCAAAAAGGACTTCTAAGCTACATTTTAAACTTATGATTACACGCTGGTGTTAATAAAGATTCCCAGTAATCTTTATTACCCATCTGCTTCTATTAATACAATTTAAAACGTAAAGAAATATAATTTTACATTGTCTATAACTTTAAGGAGCACTGGTAGCATAGTGGTTATGAATCGGGCTGCGAACCTTAAGGCCAGCAGTTCGAAACTACCAGCTGCTCCGTGGGAGAAAGATGAGGCGTTCTGCTCCCGTAAAGATTTACAGCCTTAGAAACCATGTACAGGGTCGCTATGAGTCGGAACTGACTAGAAGGCACTTAACAACAACATAACTTTAAAAATGCATATAATCAATATTGAAGATGAAAATCTTGAGTTTTACTTTGCAAACTGTAAAACTAGTTAAAAATAATAGTCTTTTTCAATTTAAATGTTTTATTTGATTTATAATTTTAAGTTTCCTTAATTTAAATTGATAATACTGTCAGGATGTGTTTTATTTATCTATTAAAGATGAAGGCAATATGGCTCAATCCACGTAAATAATCCAGATAGGAAAAAATTTGTTGTTGTTGTTAAGTACCCTTGAGTTTTTTCCAACTCACAGTTATCTGTTTCCAAAAAGTAGCTGGTGGGTTTGATCCACTGATCTTGTGGTTAGTAATCCAGTGCTTATCTTACAGTGCCACACAAGGACTTCAGTCTAAACTTAAGCTGTTAATAATTTTTTTTTTTTTAAAGTTCAAAAGGAATCTAAAGAAAGGGAGATAAGTTAGAGTCACTAAATGCTTGAATGATTTGCACCAGAAAAAGTAAAACAGGCAAATAGAAGTATCCAGAGTTTCCAGAATACTGAAAAGATAATTGGTGATACATAAGTAATAATTCACTGGGTTAAGATGCATGTATTTATTAATTTCATGTACATATTTATAAATATATTTATTTTTATTTCATAAGCACACACATACATATTATATACTAAAAATGTGCCATAATCCTTTCACTGTCTATTTTAGCTTCATAAAAACATGGTTTACTGTGTCTCAATAGAAGGGGAATGACCATCTCAGAGGATCGGGTTTCCAAGACTTGAAGTATGTGTGATCAGTACACCAGCAACTTCCATTAAGAGAATGATTGCTAAGAACACTGGATGGAATTTGAATTTTGACAGAATTTATTGTATAATATGTTGTATCAATGTACTGGCATTACAAAGGATGAAAGGTCCATTAACCTGTTAAGCACAGAAGGTATATACATTCTAATCAGTAGAAGATCATGGAAACCAAGAGGAAAAATTTTGCTGCAGTGCTACGTCATAAATGCAGGAGAGGCCTACAAAACTGCATGTGCACTAAGCTAGTCTTAATCTTTTTGTAATAGAAGAGGAAGGACTTTTTACAAATGGACACCTGGTCAATCTCCTCCCTCCTCAGGAAGCCCTCTGGCAACAACGTAAGTGATGTGACTCCAGAGTGGGCATGTTGCTGTGGACCTTTGGCAGTACTTTCTAGCACATATTGTTCTCTGCAGAAGTCTATGCAGTCGTATGGTTGTCCCTGGATGGCCATCTGTGGCCATTCTGAAGTGTGTCACTACTCACAGGGTGTCTCAGATGTTATTCTGGAAAAGTGGCATCTTTCATCTCATTTGTGCACTTGTGGAGGTAAATGTGCAGAGCTGTCTTTAAGTGTTCATGTTTGTGTACATATAGTCCATATAAATCAAGGTGGTGAGATTTGAGGGGAAGCAAGTAGTCACAAATGTCCAGTCTTACTTAAAGGGCATTCTGGAGAGCAAGAAGGAATAAATATACTCTCTAAAATTATGTTGGCTGATTTCAAGGCCACTAAAAACATTCATTGTTCCAAAATATTTTCTTTTCCAGCCTATCTTTGTTCTTCATATTCTACCAATCAAGTAATCATTCCTTAGGAGTAAGGTTTTGCCCTTTCTAAGAATCATGTTTGGAAATCTGTTTCAGTGAAGTAGAATACCTTTATAGTAACTGGTACTTTTCTCCAGGAATTTGAAGAAAAGAGAATTTGAGAAAGCAAGGAATAGAAAAAAATTGTTTCATTTATCCATTCATTTCAATTAGTTAATTTACTCATTCATTCAACAAATGTCAGTTCTGCTACAGGTAAATACAGAGATTAAGACTTTGGGGATCTCATATCATATAGAAAAGATATGCAAATATATTTGATTAAAATAAGAAAAATCTAATTACTGGCTTAATTCTCTAAATGTCTCAAATGGGCCCCGTGATAGGATATTTGTTAAGGATTACCAAAGAAACTTGATATATAGTTATAATAGATAACATACCTATTTTGTGGACATTGTATGTTAAATGTTTTCCTTGAATTTACTAGTTTAATTTTGACCACAACTTTAGGAAATATTCTGTTATTGCCATCTCCACCCTAAAAAGAGGTTAAATAACTGTTTCTAGGTCATTATCACTAGCATGAGATAGAGTGAACATCTGAGCACGATATCTTAATTCTTAAATGTAAATCGAAATAAATAATTCTAGGCCTCATTCTTAGTAGTTCTGGGTCAATAATCTGAGGTGACATGCATTTCAGGAGCCTGTATTTTAAATTAATTTCCAGGTGATCATGATGTAAATCTAGGTTTTGAACTGATATCATAAGAAACACAACAAACAAAATGTGTGGAGAAAGAATTAGAAAAATAAATGGGAACACGTGCCTGAAATGAACTATTGGCTGCTGTTTTCTAAATATCTGAATATTTGAGTGAATTAAACTTTCTCCTATTTTCCTCTGAAGTTGTTCAGTTTCAGGACACACCTTGTGATCAGATTCTTTTAAATCACAGGTTCCCTAAAGAAAAACGTCTGTTGAGGTCACCCTACATATAAAAATTAATCATTCTTCCACAGTGAATGGTGAGTTTGTGCATAAGTGAAATAAATAATAATATTGTGATGTTTGAAGAAAACAACCTGTTTACTTCTTGCAGTTCTCCCTCTGTTTTCTTCCCCTCCATTTTCCTGGTTTAGTACTGATTTTTGTTGTTGTTTATTTTTTGGCTGGAATTATTACTCTGGATAAATGTATTATTATAAAGTCCCTATTAAAGGCATTTAATGCACCTCTATTGCTTGTGCCTGTCCAGCATCTATTCCTGACAGTATCACCCTGCCTATCTTTAAGGAAGTACTTTTTGGCAATTTCCAGTTGTTTTGCTGAGGCTAACCTCATTGGATTCAAAGTTTGTTATTGTTATTAAGTGCTGAGGAGTCAGTTCCAACCTATAGCGACCCTGTATAGGGTTTCCAAGGAGCAGCTGGTGAGCTTGAACTACCGACCATGTAATTCAAATGACTTTGCAGTCTGATGCATTAGCCCACAAGCGCCATACCAGGTTCAAAGTTTGGATAGGTCAAATTTTATTGATCAGAATCATGATCTAGGCCTGACCAATCTAAATATATTTATCAATCTTGGGATTCTTGTTAAAACTGCTGGAAAGGAAATGAGGCTGTGCATAGAGACCCTGTATAGGCTTTCTGAGGAGTGGCTGGTGAACTTCAACGGCTGACCCTGTGGTTCAAACTGACCTTGTAGTTTAGCACATTAACTTGCAGTGCCACACCAGGACTCCATTCTGCCCATAGAATCCTTTAATATTCTAGTCAAGGCTTGAACTTTTTCTTTAGTTTCCTCAGCTTAAGGAATGCTGAGCGTGTTCTTTCCTTTTGGTTTCCTAACTCTAGGTCTTTTCACATTTCTTTATAACACCTCACTTTGTATTTTTGAGCTGCCTGTTGAAATTTTCTGTTCAGCTCTTGTTCCTCCTCACTTCTTCCATTTGCTCTAGCATCTCTATGCTGGAAATCATGTTTCAGAGTTTCGTCTGACATCCATTTTTATCTTTTCTTTCTTTCTTGTCTTCTTAATGATCTTTTGCTTTCTTCATGTATGATGTTCTTGATATCATCCCACTACTCAATTGGTCTTCAGACTTTAGTGTTTAATGTATCAAATCTATTCTTGAGATGATCTCTATTTCAGTTGGGATATGTTCAAGGTCATGTTTTGGCTCTTGAGCACTTGTTTTAATTTTCTTCAGCTTCAGCCTGAATTTGCATATGAGCAATTGATAGTCTGTTCCACAGTCTGTTCCTAGCCTTGTTTTGGTTGATTATATGGACCTTTTCAACTGTCTCCTTCCACAGATGTAGTCAATTTGATTCCTGTGCATTCCATCTGGTGTGGGCCATGTGTATAGTTGTCTTTATGTAGATTACAAAATGCATTTGCAGGGAAGAAGTCATTGGTCTTGAAATATTCTGTCATGCGATCACCAGCATCACTTCTATCACCAAGGCCATATTTTCCAACTACTCATCCTTCACTTTTACTTTCAACCTATGCATTCCAATCACCAGTAATTATCAATACATCTTGGTTGCATTTTTGATCAATTTCAGACTGAAGAAGTTGATAGAATTCTTCAATTTCATCACCACTGGCTTTCGTGGTTGGTGTGTAAATGTGAATAATAGTGGCTTCGGTCAGGCGCACCTTAGTCATCAAATGACATCGTTGCTCTTGAACACTTTAAAGAGGTTTTGTATTGTAGATTTTCCCAATGCAATATGTTATTTGATTTCTTAGCTGCTACTTCCATGAGTGTTGATGGTTGGTCCCAGCAAAATGAAGTCTTTGGCAATGTCCATCTTTTTTAAAAATGTTGTTTATTGGTGCAGTGGTGAGGAGTCTTGTTTTGTTTACCTTGAGATGCAACCCATACTGAAGGCTGTGGTCATTGATTTCATCAGCATTTTAAGTCCTCTGTGCTTTCATCAAGCAAGGTTTTATCATTTGCATATCACAGGTTGTTAATGAATCTTCCTCCACTCCTGAAGCCACATTTTTCTTCATATAATCCAACTTATCGGATTCTTTGCTCTGCATGCAGATTGAATAAGTATTGTGAAAGAATACAACTCTGATGCACATTTTTCCTAATTGTAAACCATTTGGTGGTCCCTTGTTCCATTCAAACAACTGTTTCTTGGCCTATATACAGGTTCCTCATGAGCACATAGTTCACAATGCTGTCCATAGCTTGCCATGATCCACACAATATAAAGCCTTTGCATAGTCAATAAAGCACAGGTAAACATCTTTCTGGTATTATTTGCTTTCAGCCGACATCTATTTTTGTCAGCAATGATATCCCTCATTCCATGTCCTCTTCTGAATCTGGCTTGAACCTCTGGAAATTCTGTCAATGTATGGTTGCAGCTGTTTCTGTAATATCTTTAGGAAAACTTTACATGCATGGGATATCAATAATATTGTCCAATGATTTCCACATTCTGTTGGCTCACCTATCTTTGAATGTGCAAAAATACGAATCTCTTCTAGTCACTTGTCCAGGTAATTGTCTTCCAAATTTCTTAAGTGAGTGCATAAATGAGTGAGGGTTCCAATTTTGCATCCGTATTTTGAAAGATTTAAACTTGTATTCCATCTCTCCGTGATGCCTTGTTCTTTGCCAATGCTTTAATGTACCTTGGTCCTCCTCCTTCAAGATCATTGGCTCCTAATCACATGCTACCTCTTGAAATGGTTTAACATCGGCCATATATTTTTGCTACAGTGACTCAGTGTATTCCTTCCATCTTTTTTTGATGCTTTTTGCATCATTTAATATTTTGCCCATAAAATCTTTCAGTACTGCAAGTCAAGATTTGACTTTTTTCTTCAATTGCTTCAGGCTGAGAAATGCCAAGTATGTTCTTTCCTTTGTCTTTCTTTGCCAATGTCTTCAATGCATCTTGGACTTCTTCCTTTAGGATCTTTGGCTTTTGATCATATGCCACCTCTTGAAATGGTTGACCTTTGTGAATGCAGTACTTGAAACCTGTAGGGATTACTAGCAAGTAGCTTTGCTTAGAGTCACTAGGAGAGAGGCTGGCCAAGTGAATAAGAGATTTAAGATGCTTTATTAGCAATGGTGGAATTGTGAGGCAACCTCTAGAGTATGGACTTTGGTTTGGGGTTATAAGCTCTAGTGTTGTTTTGTACAGCCCTAGATTTGCACCATAGTTTAAACTCTCTGATGTTAGAAACCATGACTTTGTTTTTATCTCTACTGTATTCCCTTCATGAAGCACAATTTATGGCACTGGATGGTAATCTAATTTATGGCTCATAAATGAATATATGGAAACACAGTTCTGAAGGAGTCATTGAAAAGCTCATTGACTTCATCAGACTATTCTGATGACAAGTATGACAAGTTACATCCTATAACCATGGTGCCACTTTGCTGTAGATTGAATAAATCATACCAGGAAGGCTATAATGTAGAATGTTTTAAGTGAAACTTTGTAGTCAGGAAGAACATGTTGGATCTAAGCACCAGTATTTATTCTCTCTATGAAATTAATTTAATTTTCCTGAGCCTTAATTTCCTCAATTGTAAAATTGAAAATATAATATCGCATGTGTTGTTATAGGGATTAGATGTGGAAATGAAAGTAAAATCTTAGTACATTGTCTAGCACAAAGAAAGCTGATATCATTATGCTTATGATTGTTTTTCATGTTATTATAATTATTATTACTTTGAGTCAGAATTGTACAGAAAAAAGTACTCTAGACTTTATCAAAATACCTCTGCTCTATTCCTTATACTTTTTTTTTTTTTTTTAAGGAAAAAACATGCTGTATTTCTAATCTTGAGAAACTCGGATCTCCTAAATATCATCTTTTCTGTAAAATATAGTTATGCAGAAATGCAGTTATCTATAAAAGTTCTTGCTAAATTGAAAATCATGATACAAATATAAGACAGTAGGGTTTTCTAATTTTGATAATTTTGTAATTTGTGGTTTTGATATTCTAATTTGGCTGTTTAACCTAGGTTCTCAAACCTAAGTTTTCTAGGGGAACATTTAGAATGCGGATTCCTAGCCATTGGTCCCAGAGATTCTGATTTAGTGTGTCTGGGAAGTGAGGGCCCAAAAGTTGTATCTTTAAACAAGCTTTTTTGCTGATGCTAATACAGGTGAATGGTGGACATCCTTTGAGAAGTACTGCTCTGTGATGTGTAACTAATTTGAAGACTGCCATGACCACTCTGGAATTCTGAGTCCGGCTTGATCCTGAATCAGTGGTTGGTGAAGGCTACTATGAGAGCTGTGGCCCACTGTGCATCGTCATTCCTTTTTTTAGTTGAGTGGGGTTGGCAGCAGGCACAGACTGGCAGCCGCTTCCAACACACTCCTTGTCAAAGCACATACTGTTTCTACAGCTGGCATCTATTCCCTGTACATCCCAATTATAACAGTATTACTGAGTCTTGTGACAGTCACACATTTCATCACCTTGGGGGACTGGGCAGAGCATGTTTGCCATGGCATAGGTGCTCTGTTCCCTCCTTTCCTTATTCTAATCATTACTTAGGAATCTTTTTGACCTCACTTGGCACTAACTCTCTACTGTTCCTCACTGGGTATGCTTGGAGCCCAGACCAGGCTAGAGATTATGTATAAGTTGCTGGTGGTAGAGAATTTGACTTTTGTAAACTATTCATTTTTGAAAGATTTCTACTATAAATTGAAACTATTATTATAATCATCAAGCCTTTGCCTGCCTTTACTGGGCCCATATGCCTCAGCAAACCATTCCTCCCACTGGATGCACATGGATGATTCTCGATAATATGATGGAACTAGGTAGTTTCACAGCCTAATGGCAAGTTTTTACTCCTACATAGTTTGATCCTTTTAAGGAAGTAATGGTGCTTAATGCAGTAAATGTTGTACTTTTATAATGAAACATCTTAATATATGAGCCATACTCAAAATTCCTCTACTTAATAACCTGATTTTAAAAACTGATTAGCAAGTTGCTGCCCAGAGAACCATATGTTGAGAATATTCATAATTTTGGATAATTACTGACAATATGCTACTTTAAAAAATTAAAATTAAATAAGATATTAAACAAACTTCCTTCATTTTTGTGTGTTTGATTTATACTGTCATGTATCTGAAATCAAGAAAGGTTACTGATAATACTGCCCTTTGAGATCAAACTGATTGTGCAAGTTACTTGGTATCATCTGAAAACATATTATTTAAGATGTAAAACCTGGCAGAACAGGTGAATACAACTGATACAAATAAAAGGAATGACTAATAAATATAAATGTTGCTAATAAGTGTTGTAACAATATTGATCTTACATAAATAGGGGTGTTTTTTTTTAGCTGAATAGCAATTATATTTTTATTGGATGTATCAAAGCAAGAATTTTAAGATAGGCACATTTTAGATAACCACATTGTGTTTAAGATCTTGTCTCTCATCAGAGAATGTGAGATTAATTGAATTGCTGCTCTCTAGTGTTACATTTTTACTATGGAGTTCTTAGGACTGTATTAAAATATGTTGAAGAGTAGGGTATTATGCATGCAAGACAAAGAAAAGACCAAGTAAGAAATGAAGTGTAAAGCTAAACATATTGTTAGCTGCCATTGAGTCAGCTCTGACTCCTAGTTACCGCATGTACAACAAAATTAAAAACTGCCTGGTCTTGCACCATTCTCACAATTGTTTTTATGTTTGAACCCATTGTTGCTGCCACTGTGTCAATCCATCTTGTTGTGGGTCTTCCTCTTTTTCATCAACCTTCCATTTTACCAAGCATGATGTCCTTCTCTATGGACTGATCCCTCCTGACAACATGTCCGAAAACAAGAGATAAAGTGTGCCATCCTGGCTTTTAAGGAGCTTTCTGACTGTATTACTTTTAAGCAGATTTGCTCGTTTTTTTAGCAGTCTATGATATTTTCAATATTCATCCCAACAACATAATTCTAATGTATTTTTTCTTTTATGCTCTTCCTTATTCATTATCTAACTTTCACAAGCATATGTTGTTGTTAAGTGCCATCAAGTTGATTTTGACTCATAGCCACCCTGTATAAATTTTCTGAGGAATAGCTGGTAGATTTGAAACACCAAACTTGTGGTTAGCGTGATTGGAAAAAATACCATGGCTTGAGTCACATACACCTTAGTCCTCAAACTGACATCTTTGCTCTCGAACACTTTTAAAGACATCTTTTGCAGCAGATTTGCCTAGTGTAATATGTTTTGTTTTGTTTTAAAATTTCTTGACTACTGATTCCATGATTGTTGGTTGTGGATCCAAGCAAAATAAGTTTTTGAGAATTTCAATCTGTTCCCTATGTATCATGATGTTATTTATTGGTCCATTTGTGAGGATTTTTGTTTTCTTTATGTTGAGGTACAATCCATATACTAACAGCTTCCTCATTACATTTTTCAAGTCCTAGTCCTGGTGTGGTGCTCTGGGCAAATGCGTCAGACTTCAAAGTCATTTGAACTGTAAGGTCGGTGGTTCAAGCTCACCAGCTGCTCCTTGGAAACCCTATACAGGGTTGCTATGGGTCGGAATCCACTCAATGGCACTTAACAACAACAACAATGCACTTCTAACATCTGCATATTACAGGTTGTTAATGAGTCTTCCTTCAATTCTGATGCCATATTCTTTTTGTTGGATTATTTACTCAACACAGGATTTGATTAACTATGGCGAAAGAATATAACCTTGGCTCACACCCTTCCTGATTTTAAACCATTAATTATCCACTTGTTCTGTTCTAATGACTACCTCTTAGTCTGTGTACAGGTTCTCATGAGCACAGTTAAGTGTTCCAGAATACTCATTCCTCTCAATGTTATCCATAGTTTGTTATGATCCACACAGTTGAATTTCTTACATTGTCAATAAAGAACAAGAAAACATCTTTCTGTTTTTCTCTGCTTTTAGCCAAGCTCCATCTGATATCAGCATTGATATGCCTAGTCCCACATCTTCAGCTGGAATTTCTGGAAGTTCCTTGTTGTGTACTGCTACAACCATTTTTGAAATATCTTCCACAAAATTTTAATTACATGTCATGTTAATGATACTGTTTGATGATTTTTGCATTCCATTGGGTCACTTGTCACTTTTTTTTTTTTTTTTTTTGAATAGACGCAAATATGGATCTCTTCTAATTAGTTGGCTAGGTAGCTATCTTCCAAAATTACTGGCATAGACAAGTGAATGACTTCAGTGCTACAATAGTTTGTTTAAACAATTTGATTTTTATTCCATCTATTCCTGTAAACTATTTTTCTCTAATGCTTTTAGTGTATCTTTGACTTTCTTAATTCAACACCATCAGGTCTTCATCATTTGTTGTCTTTTGAAATGGTTGAGCCTTGATCAATTCTTTTTGGTAGAGTGACTGTGTATTCTTTTTTATCTTTTGATACTTTGTACATCATTCAAAATTTTGTCCACTGTAACCTTCAATATTACAACTCAATGCTTGAATTGTTTCTTCAGTTATTTCATCTTGACAAATGCCAAATGTGTTCTTCCCTTTTGATTTTCTGACCCTCGGTCTTTGCATATTTCATTATAATACTCAGTTGCTTTGGTTTCTCTGTTCTCAATAGCAAGTTTCAGACCCTCTTTTGATATTATTTTGGTCTTTTCTGTCTTGTTTTATAATGACACATTGCTTTTTTCATGTATGATATTTTTGATGTCACCCCACAATTCTTTTGGTCTTTGGTCATTGGTGTTTAGTGCATCAAATCTATTCTTTTTTCTTTTTTTTTTTAATTTAAAGTTTTTATTGTGGATTGAGTGAAAGTTTACAGGGCACAACATCAGTTTCACATTCAACCATTCATATTACTTGCTTCATTACATTGATTATAATCCCCTCCACATACCACAGTTAACAGTGTTTCTCTCTATCCTCTTTAGCTTTTTTTTTTGAGGGGGTTGGAAAAACTTTGCCTTTTTGGACTTTATTGTCTAGGCTTCTAGGGAAGTTTTTTACATTTATCTGTGGATATCCAGGGCTCATGTATGAGATTACTAGCAAGCATACTGAATAATCAGATGAGGGCCAGTTTGCTATGTCTGCTAGGTGACCAAAGTCTGATCAGCAGAGCCTATGGTTTGGACGGTCTGCAACGCTTGGGCCCACAGGCTCTTGAGCTCCTGACCAGGTCTGCACTGTCTGTCACAGATTCCCCCTTATATATTATTTGTTTAAGGGACGCTGCCTGTCTTAGGCGGTCAGTGCAAATTCCTCAGTCTTACCCGTCATCGAAACTCATTGCAGCATGGCAATGGCTCTGTCTTAGGTTGCTGAGGTTCCATGTGATCCTTACCTGTCTCTGGCCACACGTCCAGCATAAACAGCCACCATCCGAAGAAGGCAGGGAGGGAGGAGACCGGGTGGGGACCCCACACGTAAGACGTTGCCAGACCACCACCTGCTCTAAGTTGACCGAGCAGGATCACTATGCTGAGGTTCAATTAAGTTCATAGGGAATTTTAATCTCTAGCAGAGGTAGCAAACTAGAAGCCACTCAGTGCTCAGCTTGAGAATTACTTATATCAGAAATTTGAGCATGTAGCTGATGAATATCCGCAGACAGGTGACTATTATTCCACAACCTCCTAAATGCTGTTGAATTAAGTTCCAATCAAGTTCTGGGTTGCTGAAAGATATCACAAATCTACTTATACAGTGAATAACTTTAGCTGGGAGTGTAAACTGGATACATGGAATCTTCTTTCCCTTAAGTGATCTTCCTTTTTCTAAAGCATTTAGTCTGTTTTGTAAACCTTTGTCTATTTACTCTTGGATCGTATGAGCGAGACTAATATCCCTGGACAGTTGACTTACATGGTGGTCAGGGCAAAAAAGGTAACAATTCCTATTAGTGCAGTGATTCTTGACATGAGAGTAAAGACACGTGGCACGTTTAAGGGTCAGGCACCGCAATGATTTGCCTAACTTCTGAAAACATTAACGGACAATAAAGCATATGATGGTTGATGAACGATTGCAAAATCAGTAATATCTGTTAACTCCCCATTCCCCACGCTTGACAAGCAAAGCAGCAGAAAGTCTCTGGAGTTTAACAAGTTCTCTAATAGTTAAACAGTTCTTAAAGTCTTCTCTGCTGTGGAAACGGCTGGCAGGCTCCTTGGTGCTCTTGCCGGAGGGGCCTCAATGGAGAAGCAGATGATGTCACTCTTTCAGATGGGTCTTCGGTGAATGCTGGCTCCCTCAGGCAAGCTTGCTCCGAAAAGGGAGAAGTGGCTGTCCTCTCACTATAGGATCGAGTTAGTCAGGCTGGAATCCATACTGGAGAGCTTTTGACCTGTAACACAGACTAAAACTCTCGCCCCTTGGTTAGTCACATAATAAAGAAACATTCTGGCATCCTAACATGATTCCCCCCCATTCAAATCATGACTTAGTCCCTGTATCTCAGAGCCCTGCCGTTCCAAAGTTGTGTATATATTTTGTTTTATCTCTGCCCCCTTCGGCCCTTTCATTCATGCCCAATTGTTCTCCCAGCTGCCCCGTTTTTCATTTTCCCTCTCCCTTGCTGTATATTGCCCCTCTTCCTCGCACCCAAGCTCTCCTGTGACCAACCTCCACCCTGTGCTCCGCCCTCCCCCCTCTCCCCCTTCACCACCTCCCCAATCGCCAACAAAGACCTCCCCCTGCCCCCTTTCAGTATAATTTCTTTTTCTTAGTCCTTTACAGTAGTGGTCCTATGCAGTATTTTTCTTTTTGTGCCTGACTAATTTCACTCAGCATAATTTCCTCAAGGTTCATCCATGTTATGCGGTGGTTTACCACTTCCTTGCTATTCTTCAATGTAGCATAATATTCCATTGTGTGTATGTACCACAATTTGTTTATCCATTCTTCAGTTGATGGGCACTTTGGCTGTCTCCACCTTTTTGCTATTGTAAATAGTGCTGCTATAAACATTGGTGTGTATATGTCTTCTGCTGCTATAAACATTGGTGTGCGTTTATCTTTTTCTTGTGGGTAAATACCGAGTAAAGGGATTGCTGGATCATAAGGTATTTCTATTTTCAACCTTCTGAGGAAACGCCATATTGTTTTCCAAAAAGGTTGGACCATTTTGCAATCACACCAGCAATGCAAGAGTGTCCCCGTTTCTCCGCATCCCCGCCAACATTTATTGTCTTCTCCATTTTTCATTTTTGCTGTTGTTGTTGGTGTGAGATGATATCTCATTGTTGTTTTGATTTGCATCTCTCTAATGGCTAGTGATCGTGAGCATTTCTTCATATGTTTGTTGGCTGCCCTGATCTCTTCCTTAGTGAAGTGTCTGTTCATATCCTGTGCCCACTTTTTAATTGGGTTGTCTTTTTCTTGTAGAGGTGTTGCAGTTTCCTGTATATTCTAGAAATGAGTCCCTTGTCTGATATGTCATTGCAAAAGATTTTTTCCCATTCTGTGGGTTCCCTTTTTACTCTTCTGGTGAAGTCTTTTGATGTGCATAAGTTTTTAATTTTTAGTATGTCCCACTCATCTATTTTATCTATTTTTGTTTGTGTGGTTTTCAAAATATTTTGTAGTCTCTGTATTCCCATCATTAGTGCCTTCACATTTGTCCGGAATTTTTCATTGATGACCTTCATAATTCTGGGATTCACATTTAGGTCCTTAATCCATGATGAGTTGGTTTTTGTATATGGCGTGAGGTAAAGGTCTTGTTTCAGACTTTTGCATATCATTTTCCAGTTCTGCCAGCATCAAATCTATTCTTGTGATCATCTCTAAATTCAGTTGGGATATATTCAAGGTCATATTTTTGCTCTTTTGGGCTAGATTTACTTTTCCTCAGCTTAAGCCTGAACTTGCACATGTGCAATTGATGGTCTGTTCCACAGTTTGACTCTGGCCTTGTTTTGGCTGTTGATATATATTGAACTTCTCCATCATCTCTCCTACCACTGTAATCTATGAATAAGTCATTGCAATGAGTATATTATTGGCATTGCTTCTTTCTTGCAATCTTCAACATTATACTGTACTGAGGCCATGTTTTTCAGCTACTTATCCTTTCTCTTTGTTTCCAACTTTACATTCTGGTCACCAGTCATTATCAGTGCATCCTGATTGCATGTTTGATTAACTTCAGATTAAAGGAGTTGGTAGAATACTTCAATTTCTTCATTACTGGCTTTTTAGTGGTTGGTGAGTAAATTTGAATAATAGTGGAATTAACTGGTTTTCCTGTATGCATATAGATATTATCACTAACAGCATTATACTTCAACACAGATCTTGAGATTCTCTTTTTCATGATAAATGTGATACCATTCCATTTCAATTTGCCATACACAGAATAGTAAACCATATGATTGTTGGACTCAGAATGGCAATGCCAGTCAATGTTAGTTCACTAATGCCTAGGATTCTGATCTTTATGCATTCCATTTATTTCTGATGACTTTCAAATTTGTTTAGATTCATTTTGTACATCTTGTGATCTGAATATTAATATTTGTAGCTGTTTCTTTCATTATGAGTTGTACAACAACATCTAGTGACTCCCTCAATTCAAGTCATTAAGTTCAACTCTACTTTGAGGAGGCAGCACTTCCCCAGCTGTAGTTTGAATTCCTTCCACCCTGAGAGGCTTATCTTCCAGTACTGTATCTGACAATGTTTCACTGCTAGTCATAAGATTTACAGTGACTAGCCATTCAGAAGTGGTCCACCTCTCCTTATTCCTAGTCTGTCTTAGTCTGAAAGCTTTGATAAACCTGTCCTCTCTAGAATACCCTGCTGGCATTTATAATACTGTTGGCATAGCTTGCAGCATAACAAAAAAAAATAAGCCACATAATGCAACAAACTGTCAGATGAATAGTGGAAACTAAACATAGAGATTGGTTAAAATTGTAGTGACCATTAGTTTTAACAGATGACAAATGTCTCTCCAGGACAAAAAACAAAACAAAACCCAACAACCTATTTTGGGTGTATGCATAATTAATGGAATGTTGTTATTGTTATTAAGTGCCGTTGAGTCAATTCTGATCCATAGCGACACTGAATAGAGTTTCCAAGGAGCGACTGTTGAGTTTGAACCACTGATCATGCAATTCAGATGACTTTGCAGTCTGATGCATTAGCCCACAGTGCCACACCAGGACTCCAGTATTATTAGCATTGCTAAATGGAACCAATATGACATTCCTGAGAGTTTGATTATATTTTTCTATTCCAGATTTTTTCAAATTAATTTGAGAAGTAATGAATCTTAAATTATATATTATATGATAGAATATCTCTCACTGAAAAAAAAGACAGTGTGGTGTTAGAATATAAAATGTATCCAGAAATGAACAAAACAATTTGAGGAGTCTGCCTTCCATAACTTAAGGGCACTATAAGGAGTTCAGATACAAAAAAGGAATGGTCACAAACTTTATTAAAAGAATGGAAACTCAACCTCATGTGGTAAAGTTTAAAGAATGAGGGATATTTTGAAAAGAAACAGCTGGGATCTGAATTAGATTTAGTAAAGGTCTACAAAACTGGATGTAAAAAATTACTACAAAAGACAATCAACTTTCTCCCTCATTCCACATTGGCAATAACATAGGAAAATATGCCTTAAAACAAAGTCTAATGGATATAGACCTGAAGTTGGTATTTCTAAAAGGGGAACAATTCTGAAATAAGGAATTATGAAGAGCATTTTAAAATGCAACAGGATCTATACTTTTTTTTTTTTTTGTGGCTAATTTGCAAGTAGCTGTGACCAGTGTTGTAGAGGTTACAAGGCTTTTGAAGATCATCCAACCTTAGAATTCTATAACTAAGCTTAGTTATAGCATGGTGTACAGGAGTAACAGGCAATTGCTGTGAGAGAAGTTCTCAGAATTGCCTCGGACTCAAAGGTTAAAAGAAGTGACATGGCAGTTTTCAACCTGGAGCTGAAAAGTAGAGTTATACAAAGAATGGTGACAGGTACCAGTCTAAAGAGAGTTTCCTTCTGGAGAAGTGCTATTTGCCTGTAAAAAGTCACACACCTGAAAATATCAATTGGGTTGGTCATGACCCAAGAACTTGATTAGACAGTGTCTCATCCTAATTTTTATATATGATGGAGAACAGTCATTTCTTTGAATACAGTACTGTTGTTGTTGTTGTTAAGTGCCATTGAGTTGGTTCTGACCCAAAGAAACCCTGTATAGGGTTTCTGAGGGGTGGCTGGTGAGCTTGAACCACTGACCTTGCAGCTCAAATGGCTTTGCAGTCTGGCACACTAACCCACATCACCACACCAGGACCCTGAATACAGTAGGCACTACTAAAGTCATTATTCCTTTGAAATAGTCAGAGTTACTTTTAAATTAATCACATTAAGAAACTACTGATAAATTAAATAAAGGTTTGCTTGCAGAAACAAGTTATTTGAACGTTCCTAGAGATGTGCAGGGAGGAGAGAGAAAATCACTAACTGTATAATAAATACTAATGTGGTTGAAGGAAAAGGTAAAATACAACTAGATGTGTTCACTACATTATTACTAAAGAAAAGGAAGATATGGAGGGGTACACAACAGTTATAGACAGCAAAGGTTAATACTATTACATGCACTTGAAATACAAGGCTGATACTGTAGATAGCATGAGAGAATTTTGCAAAATCAATGACTTGTTAATTGCAAATAACTTAAAAACATCATAAAAGACCACGCTATACCCGTGGATCTCACCAGATGGAATACACAAGAATAAAATTGACTACATCTGTAAAAATAGACATTGTAAAAGCTCCATATTATCAGCCCAGATAAGGCCAGAGGTAGACTGTGAAACAGACCATCAATTGCTCATATGTAAATTCATGCTAAAGCTCAAGAAAATGAAAACAAGTCCATGAGAGTCAAAATATGACATTGAGTCTATCCTACCAGAATTTAGAGACCATCTCAAGAACAAATTTAATGCATTAGATACTAGAGACTGAAGACCAGTAGAGTTGTGGGAGGACATCAAGAACATCATATAAGAAGTTAGCAAAAGGTCATTAAGAAGACAAGAAAGAAGGCAGAGACCAAAATGGATGTCAGAAGAGACTCTGAAACTTGCTCTCCAGCATAGAGATGCTAAAGCGAATGAAAGAAATGTCACCAAGACAAAGTGAAATATTATAATGCAATACAGGAAAAAAAAGTATATATAAATATAGAGTTAGAAAACCAAAAGGGAAAAATATACTCGGCATTTCTCAACCTGAGGCACCTGAAGAAAAGATTCAAATCCTGACTTGCAGTACTGAAAGATTCTATGGTCAAAATACGGAATGATGCAAAAAGCATCAAAAGAAGATGGAAAGAATATACTGAGTTGCTGTAGCAAAAAGATATGACCGATATTAAACCATTTCAAGTGGTAGCATATGATCAAGACTCAATGATCCTGAAGAAAGAGGACCAAGGTACATTAAAGGCATTTTCAAATAACAAGGCACCAGGAATAGATGGAATACAAATTGAAATCTTTCACAAGCTGATGCACTACTGGAGGCACTCACTCTATGTCAAGAAATTTGGAAGACAACTACCTGGTCAACTGACTGGAAGAGACCTGTATCTGTGCCAATTCCAAAGACAGATGACACAACTGAATGCGGAAATCATCGGACAATATCATTGATACCCCATGCAAGTCAAGTTTTACTAAAGGTAATACAAAAATGGCTACAACCACATGTTGACAGAACTTCCAGAAGTTCAAGGCAGATTCACAAGGGGTTGTGGAATGAGAGACATCATTGCTGATATCAGATGGGTCTTGGCTGAAAGCAGAAAGTACCAGAGAGTTGTTTACCTTTGTTTTCTTGACTATACCAAGTCTTTCTATTGTGTGGATCATGACATGATATGGACAACATTATGAAGAATGAGTATTCCAGAACACTTAATTGTGTTAATGAGGAACCTGTGCATAGATGAAGAGGCAGTTGTATGAACATAACAAAGGAATAATGAATGGTTTAAAATTAGGAGAGTTGTGCACCAGGGTTGTATTTTCCCCATATTTACTTAATCTGAATGCTGAGCACATACTCCGTGAAGCTGGATTACATGAAGAAACACATGGCATCAGGATTGGACAAAGACTTATTAACAACTTGTGGTATGCAGATGATACAACATTGATTGTTGAAAGTGAAGAGGACTTAAAATACCGATGAAGATCAAAGATTATAACTTTCGGTATGGGGCTCATCTGAATGTAAAGAAAACAAAAATCCTCACCACTGGACCAATAAATAACATCCATATAAAAGTAGAAAAGATTGAAGTTGTCAGCGACTTCAGTTTTCCTGGATTAACCATCAACACTCATAGAAGCAGCAGTCCAGAAATCAAATGATTTCTTTTATTGGGCAAATCTGCTGCACAAAACCTCTTTAAAGAGTTCAAGAACAAAGATGTCAGTTTGAGGACTAATATGTGTCTGGTCCAAACCATAGCATTTTCAATAACCTCATATGCTTGTGAAATTTGGACAGCGAACAAGGAGGAAAATAGAAGAATTGATGCATTTGAGTTATGGTGTTGGAAACATTGAAAGTATCAGGGACTGCCAAAAGAACAAACAGATCTGTATTGGAAGAAATACAGCTGGAGTGCTCTTTGGAACACAGGATGACCAGACTTTGTCTCTCATACTTCGGACGTATTATCTGGAGGGACCAGTCCCTGTAGAAGGACATCATGTTTGCTAATGTGCAGGGTTGGAGAAAACAGAGGAAGACCCCAATGAGATGAATTGGTACAGTGGCAGCCCCAACATGTTCAGTTATCACAACGATTGTGAAGTTTACCCAGGACTGGGCAATGTTTCCTTCTGTTGTTCATAGAGTCACTATGAGTTGGTATTGACTCGATGGCACCTAACAATAACAACAACAGTAGCAGCAACAACAACATTACATACACAATCCTGCATTATCAGTAATAACATTGACCTACATTTGGATACATAGGTTAGATGGACACATATGAGTAGGCAATAGCATATATACTTATAATGCTATATAGATTTGGCGGATTGTATTTCTATATACTTATCAGTATGAACTGTAAATATATACATGTATATACTATAGCTCTGGTAGTGTAGTGGTTATATACTATATATTGTTGTTGTTGTTAAGTGCCATCGAGTCGGTTCCGACCCATAGCGACCCTGTACAGGGTTTCCGAGGGTGTAAATCTTTACGGGAGTAGAAAGCCTCA
>NW_006408707.1:3449812-3450442 GCF_000296735.1 Chrysochloris asiatica
GAGGCTTTCTATTCCTGTAAGGATTTACACCCTCGGAAACCCTGTACAGGGTCACTATGGGTCGGAACCGACTCGATGGCACTTAACAACAACAACAAAATATATTATAGCAAATAGGATACAAAGGTTGTGAACTTTCATGCAATAACCACACACCTTGAGGGAAATGGTCATACACACACAAGAAGAAACTGATAGTACCTTTGTCAAGAGGAGATATTTAATTATTGTTAACCTCTCTTATGAAAAACTGATGAAACATTTATTACCAGTTGCAGGATAATGGTCTTTCATAGCTAAAAGCTCATGGAACTGTAAGCTTTTTTTAAAAAAACAAACATACAAAAAAACAGATTTTATAGCAGGAATCATTGCTGCCAAAGGAATTCACTCCCTCACCCCCCAATTTACACATATCTGAATACTCAGGCTTTGTGTGGACAATCTCTCTTTTCTGTAACTATACTGTGATTCCTCTGAAGCTGTACCAGTCCACAACAGGGCTATTAGTAGATCACTGACTTACGTGTAACAAAAATATTAATTATTTTACAGCACAGCAGTATATCTCTGCATTGCTGTGACTCCCAGACCATTAGGTTTTGGGTTTCTAATAATTAAGAAATGTAT
>NW_006408707.1:3450542-3461483 GCF_000296735.1 Chrysochloris asiatica
TTATACAATCCAAAAAATATAATAAAATAAAATATGTTGTCTTTATCTGTATATTTTCTATAAAATAAAAAACAAATTTAACTCAATTAGCATACTTGTTAAGGTAAGGTCTGTATCAATGTCATTTTTTGTTGTTGTTTATAGCAGCTTTATTTAGCAATTCATAATTGCTAAAATTTGGAAGCAACAAAGATGTCTTTTGATAAGTAAATAGATAAGCAAGCTGTGGTATATCCATATAATGAAATATTCCAAACTATGGCACATGTATATAATGCTGTATTATCCAGTGATAAAAATAAATGAGCCATCAAGCCATTAAAAGCAAAATCAAACAAAACATGGAATAACTTGAAGTGAAAGAAGCAAGTCTGAAAAAGGTACATACTATATAATTCCAACTATCTGACATTCTGGAAAAGGCAAAACTATGTTGTTGCTATTGTTGCTGTTGCTATTGCTGTTAGGTGCCTTAAAGACAGTTACAACTCATTGTTGTTATTGTTGTTGTTGTTAAGTACCCTCAAGTCAGTTCCAACTCAAAGTGACCCTATGCACAACAAAACAAAACACTGCTCCATCTTGCACCATCATCACCATTGCTGTCATCCTTGAAGTCATTGCTGCTCCATGATGTAAGTCCATCTTGTTGGGATCTTTCTCTTTTTCACTGACCCTCCACTTTACCAATCACAGTGTCCTTCTTCAATGACTGGTCCCTCCTGATATTATGTCCAAAGTATGGAGATGAAATCTCACAATCTTTGCTTCTAAGGAGCAATCTGGCTATACTTCCAACATAAATGCATTTGTTCTTCTGGCAGTCCAAGGTACTCTTAATATTCTTCTCCAACAGCATAATTCAAATGCATAGTTCTTCTACTGTCTTCCTTATTCATTGTCCAACATTCATATGTTTACGAGGCAATTTAAATTACCATGGCTTGGATTAGGCACACTTTAGTCCTCAAACTGTTATCTTTGTTCTTGAACACTTAATAGAGGTCTTGTGCAACAGATTTGTCTTGTTCAATATATCATTTGATTTTTGACTGCTGCTTCCGTGAACGTTGATTGTGGACCCAGGTCAAATGAAATCTTTAACAACTTCAATTTTTTCTCCATTTATCATAACATTATTTATTGGTCCAGTTTTGAGAATTTTTGTTTTCTTTACATTGAGGTTCAACCCACCCATAATGAAGACTGTAGTCTTTGATTCTCATTAATATTTTAAGTCCTCTTCACTTTCAACAAGCAAGGTTGTATCATCTATATATCACAGGTTGTTAATGAGTCTTCCTCCAATCCTGATGCCATGTCCTTCATATTATCCATCTTCTTTGATTAGTTGCTCAGCAAATGGATTGAATTAATATGGTGAAAGAATACAACCCTTGTTCACACCATTCCTGATTTTAAATCATTCATCTTCTTCATGTTCTGTTTGAATGACTGCCTCTTGGTTTACATACAGGTTTCTCATAAGCACAATCAATGTTCTTGAATGCCCATTCTTCACAATGCTACCCCTAGCTTGCCATGGTCAATAAAGTAAAAACCTTTGGATAGCCAAGAAAGCACAGGTAAGCATCTTTCTTGCATTTTCTGGTTTCAACCAATATCCATCTGATGGATCCAATGATATCCAACATTCCATGTCCTTGTCTGAATCTAGCTTGAGTTTTTGGCAGTTCCTTGTTGATTTACTATTGCAGGCATTTAAAAATTATCTTTAGCAAAATTTTACTTGTGTGTGATATTAATGATACTGTTCAATGATTTCCACATTCTGGTGGGTCACATATTTTTAGAATGAGCGCAAACATTATCTCTTCCAATCTGTTGGCCAAGTTGCTGTCTTCCAAATTTATTGGCATAGATTAGTGAGTATCTCCAGTGCTTCATCAGTTTGTTGAAAG
Source organism: Chrysochloris asiatica (assembly GCF_000296735.1). NCBI lineage: Eukaryota > Metazoa > Chordata > Mammalia > Afrosoricida > Chrysochloridae > Chrysochloris > Chrysochloris asiatica. Next base: position 3,452,465 of record NW_006408707.1, read on the forward strand.
ATTTCAATTTGCATCCCATCAATTTCTGGAACCGTGTTTTTTCCCAATACCTTCAATGTGGCTTAGATTTATTCCTTCAATACCATTGGTTCTTCTTTTTTTTCATATATAATAATTTATAACACCAAAGGGCACATTCTGCATGTCTGCCTCATGGCCACCATCTCTTTGTCCCTCTCTTCCCATGAATCTAGAGTCCTCAGCCACTCCCGCTCTCCATGTCCCCATGTCTGCTTCCATCTCTGGTATCACTGCTTCTCTGGATAAGGTCCCGCACTCTGCTTGTGCTCTTCTCCCTTGATGGTCTTAGGGTCCTTTGTTTCTGGACTGTAAGATTGACTGATTCCCCCATTTTTGTTACAAAACTTCTACCTTTACAATTGTGACAGTTGCAATTAGTCGTGATAACAATTACTCACTATTGAATCATGAGAATCTTAGCCCCATCTCTTTTAACCAGACCTATCTAGATAAGATGACAACTATTCAGTGGGGACTCTTTCTTCCCCACCACCCTCTTAAATTAAACTCCCTCTGGAAACCTTGTAAGCCAGTCACTTCATGCCTTTATCACCCCTCATTTTAGGTAGCCAATGTCTAAGTTGCTGGTCCCTATCTATCCTGTGTACAGTGACATAGCATTCATACTCGATGTGAAGACTTCTTCCCTCTCTCTTGGTATTTAGAGTTACTACCTCCATGAGTATAGGCCAAGTTCATCAAAGTGTAGCAATTTACACTTGTTTCCTTTGTCAAAAAAAAAATTTAATTGTTTTAATCTTCCTCTAGTTGCGTTCTGATTATCAAGCCATCAAGGCTAGGTCAAATGGGTGCTTTCTGCAAATTTGGGTGTTCTTGTTCCTCTCCCCTCATTTCATATCAGCTGGATGTTTTACTTTCAGCTTAGTCCTCTGTGGCTATGTCCTTGTCCATAGGATTAGGTGTCCCCAGGTCTCACTACACTTTGGAACAACCAGCCCTTCTTCTTCTCTCTGTCATCTCCATGTCAATGGGAATCAATGGACATTGGTTGAACTCAGCCCATTTCTTCCTTGCTGCCTTTCCCCTTTTTCCACTCACCAGTAGACCAACATGCTCATCAGTATGCTTACATGTCTGCTCATGTGTTTTCTTTGAGTTTCAGTCTTAGAGGGGGGTTTGTCCTGAAGGAACTTGATTGTTTGCCTTGATGGCTTCCCAGTGAACAGCTTGCTTATTCTTGCGGTAGCCAGTCATACTGCCATTTTTCTTTTGGGTTTTTCCTGATGATCTTTCTTTGAAGATGCATCTTCTGTCACTCTAGCTGTTCCAGGCTGTTTATCCTTTCTAGTGGGAATGTCCCATCTCAGAAGGTACTGGATGGGGCTCAGGATTCCACCTAAGATCCTATATTCTGCAAAGGCTCCACAAGAGGCCTCTTTCACTGGGCAAATTCTATAACCCCTTTTAGGTATTCCAATCAGTCATAGGCTGAAGACGGGATTACAAGTTTTCTGTAATCATGTTTCCTGACATTCCTTTTGATCCCACTCAAGTATCTATTTTACAATAGGAGGCAAGGGAAACTAATATTCACAATACAGTCAAGCATCTTAGTATTATTTCCCCTCTTCAAAGTATGCCCAGATCCCTGAATCACAGAGCCCTGTTGTTCCAAGTTTAAGCATGCATCACTATTTACCTCTGTCCCACTTAGCCCATGCAAACCTGTCTCATTGTTCCCCTATCTACCTTGTTCTTCCACCTCCTCCTCCTTCTTGTATTGCCCTCCCCAACACCTGAACTATGATGTGTCTACCTTTATCCTGTGCTCTACCGTTGCCTCCCTCCTCCACCTGAAACCCCCCACCCCATCCCCACCATTGTATTTACCTTATATTCCCTTTAACTTTCCCCTCCATTTTAGACAGTCTATTTTATCCTGTAATTTACCAGACCTTCCGGCCACCTAGAGCTCTGTTCCTCTGTGTCTACTTTCTTTCACATAGTAATTGTTTTGATCATAGACTGACCTCCCAGATTCTCTGAATTTGTTCTTATAGTTTTATTCTGTTCTCAACACTTCCATTTGTCGATTGACTTCTGGGTGATGCTGCCACGTCCATCAATCTCTGGTTGTTGTCTGTTCTTGTTGGTTCTCTGTCCACAGAATTCCCTTTAGGATGTTTTTCATCCTAGGGTTGGCTTTGGAAAAATCTCTTTATTTATCCTGGAACGTTTTGATTCCACCTTCATATTTGATTTACAGCTTTTTTGGGTAGAGGATTCTTGGTCAGCAGTGTTTTTCTTTCAGGGTTTTATATATGTATCTCCATTGACTTCTTGCCTGCATGGTTTCTGTTTGAGAAATCTGAACTTAGTCTGATTTGCTTGCCTTTGTATGTTACACTTCTCTTTTCCTAGCTGCCTTTAGGATTCTGTCCTTATCTTTGATTTTGGAGAGCTTAATTAGTATATGTATTGGTGTTTTTCTTTTAGGGCCTGTCCTTCCTGGGATTCATTGAGATTCTTGGATGCTTATCTTTTCAGTTTTCAAGCTGTTAGGGACATTTTCTTCCAGAAGTTCTTCAACTATCTCTTCTGTGGTCTTGTGTGATTCTTCCTGTCTGGAATGCTGATAATTCTTAAGTTATTCCTCTTGATGTTTTCCAACATAAATCTTAGACCTTCTTCAGGTTTTTTTTTTATCCTTTTTTCTGTTTGTTCTTCTATCTTAGTGGTATTGAGAGATTTATCTTCTAGCTCACTAGTTCTGGCTTCCATCTCCTCAATTTCACTCCTTTGCCCTTTTAGTGTATTGTCCATTTCTGATATTCTATTATTAATAATTTGATATAATAATTTGGACCTCTTTCTGTAGGTTTTGAATTGTTTCCCATGCTCTATCTATCTTATTTGATTGTTCCTGTAGTGCTTTCATGACTTCTTCCTTATTTTTCTCAACTCCATTGTATAGTGTTTTGATACATTTAATAGTCACTTTTCTGAATTCCTTCTCAGGCATTCCCAAAGCCTGCCCTCCTTCTAGTATGGAGTGTAAGTCTACCTCCAGCTCACTTGTCTCAGTCACTTTATCTTGTTTCTGGACATGTGCTGATATGGTCATTTGTTTCTGTTTTTTGGGCTTATTCAGTGGTTCGCTGTGGACTTAAAACTTAGATGGGTGTATGTTTTGGTATTTTTTTTTAAAAATGTTTTCTGATTGCCTCCAGGTAGATGTGATCAAGAGACGGGCTTCCCTTTTCACTCTTCTGGCTGAAAAAAATTTCAAGGTGCCACTGTTGTTTGTTATGACATAACTCAGGATTTAATTTTTAGCCTGTTTCCTTTTTAGTCTGCCTGTCCTGCTCCACAAACCCCATTCAGGCCTTTTTCCTAGTGATAAACAGTTCAGGGTCAGCTGTGGCTGTTTTGTGTTGTCATTTGGATTTAAGTGGAAATTGTCACTTTAAATTTTGAGGAGATCTATGCGCATGCGTAATAGAATCCTTTGGGGTGGGTGGATGTTCACTCTCTGTGGCACCCCCTGAAGTCACCAGAATGGAGGTACGAAGACAACGAGAGGCCAGTAAACAGGCACAAAATAAATAATGTCCACACCTTTATCTCTGTGGTTCTGTCAGGCGTCCATGGCTGCTTTGATCCTTCCTGGTTTGGTCTTCCCCAAGATGGCTGCTCAGGACTGTGAGATTAACTACTCCCCTGTTTTGTTTTGTTTTTTAACAAAACTTCTTCATTTACAATTTTGTATAATTGCAATTAGTCTTGATAACAAATACTTACTATTGAATCATAAGAATCTTATTCCCATCTCTTTTCACCAGACCCATCTAGTCAAGATGAAAACTATTCACTGGGGACTATTTTTTCCACACACACTAGTAAATTAAATTTCCCTTTGAAACCTTGTAAGCCAGTCACTTTGTGTCTTTATCACCTCCTCATTTTAGATAACCAATGTCTAAGTTGCCAATCCCTATTTACCGTGTGAACAGAGGGTATAGCATTGATACTTGATGTGAAGACTCCTTCCTTCTATGTTGGTATTTAGAGTTAATATCACCATTCATCTGTCAGTTTGTCATACTGTGATTCTGGAAGCTATGCCACCAGTATTTTAAATACCAGCAGGGTCACCCATGGTGGACAGGTTTCAGATGAGCTAGGAATACTAGGAAGAAGGAGTGACAAAATACTTCCAAATATTTAGTCACTCAGAACTGTATGAATAACAGAGAAACATTGTGAGATATACTTCCCGAAAATGAGCCCCTCAGTTTGGAAGGCACTCAAAATGCGACTGGGGAAGAGCTGCCTCCTCAAAGTAGAGTTGACCGTGATGACGCGAATGGAGTAAAGCCAATGGGAGAAAAGCCTGTGGAACCTTCATTTTCTAAGGAGCACAATTCAAAATGAAGTGAAACAGCTGTAAGCATCCATTAATAATCAGAATGTGGAATGTATGAAATATGAATCTAGGAAAATTAGAAATTGTCAAAAATGAAATGGAACACATAAACATGGATATCTTAGGTATTAGTGAGCTGAAATGGACTAGTCTTGGCCATTTTGAATCTGACAATCACATGGTTTACTATGCCAGGAATGACAAATTGAAAAGGAATGGTATTGCAATCATCATCAAAAAGAACATATCCAGGTCATTCATGAGGTACAACGTTGTCTGTGATAGGATAATATCCATGCACCTACAGGGGCGACCAGTTAAAATTACTATTATTCAAATTGACATACCAACCACTAATGCTAGTGAGAATGTCTTCAATCTGAAATTGATTAAACATGCAATCAAGCTATATTGATCATTACTAGCGATTGGAATGCAAAGGTTGGGAGCAAAGAGGAAGGCTCAGTAGTTGGAAAATATGGCCTTGGTGATAGAATTGATGCTGGAGATCTGCAAAATCAATGATTTGTTAATTTTCAAATACCTTCTTTAGAAAGCATAAGAGATGACTTCATGCATGGACCTCACCAGAAGGAATACATAGAAATCAAATTGAGTACATCTGCAGAAAGAGACGATGGAAAAGCTCCATATCATCAGTGAAAAGAAGGCCAGGGGCAGACTGTGGAATAGACCATTGATTGCTCATATGCAAATTCAGACTAAAGCTGAAGAAAATGAAAACAGGTCCACAAGAGCCAGAATATGACCTTGAATATATCCCACCTGAATTTAATGATCATCTAAAGAACACATTGATACATTAAACAATAAAGACTGAAGACCAGAAGAGTTGTGGGATGACATTAAGAACATCGTACAGGAAGAAAGCAAAACATCATTAAGAAGACAATAAAGAAGGAAAAGAACAAAATGGATGTCAGAAGAGACACTGAAACTTGCTTTTCAGCGTAGAGATGCTAAAGCAAATAGAAAAATGAGGATACAAAAGAGCTAAACAGAAAATTTCAAAGATCAACACGAGAAGATAAGGTCAAATATTACAACAAATGTGCAAAGATATGGAGCCAGTTCAGCACTTCTCAAGCTGGGGGAACTGAAGAAAAAAAATTCAAGCCTCGACTTTTGTTAGGGAAAGATTCTGGGCAAATTATTGAATGATGCAGAGTCATTGTACCAAAAGGAAATGGTTGATGACCAACCATTTCAAGAGGTAGCATATGATCAAGAGCCAATGATACTGAAGGAGGAAGTCCAAAGTGCATTGAAGGAATTGACAAAGAACAAGACAACAGGAACTGATGGGATAAAAATGGAAATTTTTCAACAAAGTGAGGTGGCATGGGAGGCACTCACTCATCCAAGCCAGGAAATTTGGAAGACAACTATCTGGCCAACTTACTGGAAGAGAACCATATTTGTGCCCATTCCAAAGAGAGATTGCCCAACAGAATGTGGAAATCATCAGACAATCTCTTTGATATCCCATGCAAATAAAGTTTTGCTAAAGGTAATACAGAAACGACTGCAAGCATACTATGACAGAGAACTTCCAGAGGTTCAAGCCAGATTCAGAAGAGGCCGAAGAATGAGGAATATCATTGCTGATGTCTGATGGATCTTGGCTGAAAGCAGAGAATATCAGAAAGATGTTTACCTGTGCTTTATTGACTACGCAAAGGCTTTCGATTGTGTGGATCATGTCAAGATATGGACAACATTGTGAACACTTAATTGTGGTCATGAGGAATCTGTACATGGAACAAGAGGCAGTTGTTCAAACAGAACATGGGAAAACTGAATAGTTTAAAATGAAGAAAGGTGTGTGACAAGGTTGTATTCTTTCACCATACTTATTCAACCTGTATGCTGAGCAAATAATCTGAGAAGCTGGGTTCTATGAAGAAAAACGTGGCATCAGGATTGGAGGAAGACTCATTAACAGCCTGCGGTATGCAGATGATACAACCTTGCTTGCTGAAAGTGAAGAAGACTTAAAATATTTCCTGATGAAGATCAAAGAGCACAGCCTTTGGTATGGATTGCATCTCAATAAAAAGAAAACAAAAATCCTCACCACTGGAACAATAAATAGCAATCTTATAACGGAGAAAATATTGAAGTTATCAAGGACTTCATTCTTCTTGGATCAACTATCAACACTCATGGAAGAAGCAGTCAAGAAATCAAATGCATTAGGCAAAACTGTTGTGCAAGACCTTTAAAAAGTGTTGAAGAGCAAAGATGTCAGCTTGAGGACTGAGGTATTTTCAATAACCTCATATGCATGCAAAAGCTGGGCACTGAATAAGGAAGACTGTAGAAGAATTGATGCATTTGAGTTGTAGTGTTGGAGGAGAATATTAAAAGTGCCATGGGTTGCCTAAAGAACCAGCAGATATGTATTGGAAGAAGTACAGGTCGAGTGCTCCTTGGAGACAAAGATGGCCAAACTTTGTCTCTTATACTTTGGACATATAGTCAGGAGGGACCAGTCACTGGAGAAGGGTATCATGTTTGATAAGGTGGAGGGTCAGAGAAAAAGAGGAAGACCTCCAACGAGATGGATTGGCAAAGTGGCAGAATCAATGGGCTCAAGTGTGGCAACAATTGTGAGGTTGGCCCAAGATCAGGCAGTGTTCTGTTCTGCTGTGCATAAGGTCGCTATGAGTCAGTACCAACTTGATGGCAACTAACAACAACAACAATAGCAACCTCCATGAGTATAGGTCAAGTTCATCAAATTGTAGCAATTTACCCTCTTTTCCATTATCAAATATTGTTTTGTTCTTTTTTTTTTTTTTTTTTCAATCTTCCTCTAGTTGAGTTCTGATTATGAATTCATCGAGGCTGGTTTAAATGGGTACTGTCTGCAACTTTGGGGTGTACTTGTGTGCCTCTTCTCATTTCATATCAGCTGGATGCTTCACTCTCAGCTATCGCTGTCCTTGGCTATTTCCTTGTCCATTTACAACTGGAACATGGAAAGTGTGATGTATAAATAGTGGAAAATTGGAAATTGTCAAAAATGAAATAGAACACATAAACATTGATAGCCTACACATTAGTGAGCTCAAATGGAGGTATTGGCCATTTTGAATCTGACAATCACATGCTTTACTATGCCGTGAATGACAAATACAGGAGGAATGGCATCGAATTGATCATCAAAGAGAACATACCAAGATTTATCTTGAAGCACAATGCTGTCTGTGATAGGATAATATCCAAACACCCACAAAGAAGACAAGTTAATATAACTACTATTCAAATTTACACACAACCACTAAAGCCAGTGATGATGAAATTTGAAGAATTCCATCAACTTCTTCAATCTGAAATTGATCAGACACACAATCAAGATGTATTGAAAATTACTGGCAATTGAATGCAAAGACTGAAAACAAAAAGGAAGGATCAGTAGTTGGAAAGTATGGCTGTGATGATGGAAATAATGCTACAGATCGCATGGTAGAATTTTGCAAGACCAATGACTTCTTCATTTCAAATACCTTTAAAAAAAAAAATAACAAAAAAGTTTTTTATTGTGAATTGAGAAAAGATTTACTTACAGGGCCAATCATCAGTTTTACATTCAATAAATCATTGCAATGATGACAATCCGCACCATGCACTGTCAGCTAACAGTATTTACCTCTATTAGCTTTTTTATTTTTCCTGGAAGGAGATATGTTTATTGCTTTAATAACATAACAGAACATTGCTCTACTAACACTTGCTATGAATATCCTCAACACAGCAATCACACACAATCAAATTTGAAAACAACTTTACTGATTGTGTACCATTTCCCCTTATAGTAGCATTTTTTTTTTTTTTAATTCCAAGTCTTTTTTCTTTTTAATGTACTCAAAAACACATAGGGATATACAATCTTTTAAACTACCAAAAGATACATTTTGCAAACCAACCCCTGCCCATCAGCACACAGCCTTTCATGTTCTAGAGTCCTCAGCTACGCTATCTCTCCGTGCCATAACTTTTTCCTCTGTCTCTGGTGTGGCTGCTTCTCTGGTTAGGATCCAATGTTCCTCTCATGCTCTTCACTCTTGCTGATCCTAGGGTCCTATGTTACTGGAATGTAACTTTAACTACTCCTCCCTCTTTGTCATGCTATGTCTACTTTTACAGTAAACACTCTTTTTAAACAAAAAAAGTATGACTGTACACATGGACCTCACCAGGTGGAATATACAGAAATCAAATTGACTACATCTGTGAAAAGAGATGGTGGAAAAACTATATAATCAGCCAAAACAAGGCTGGGGCAGACTGTGGAACAGAGCATCAATTGTTCATATGCAAGTTCAGGCTGAAGTTGAAAAAAGCTAAAACAAGTCCACAAGAGCCAAAGCATGACCTTGAACATATACCACCTAAATTTAGAGATCATCTCAGGAACAGATTTGATGCATTAGAGACTAAAGACCAAAGACCAGTACAGTTATGGGATGACATCAAGAGCATCATACAATGGGCAGACCGGCTGTTACTACAAGAACAAGCAACATGCTTGCCCAGAAAACATCAAGGCAAGTGGTCGGGTCCCCTCAGAGAAAACCCCCTTCC
>NW_006408707.1:3462406-3487427 GCF_000296735.1 Chrysochloris asiatica
TGTGCTGAAGACCTGGGGCACGGGGGAAGGATTGCATGGAGGGGATTGTAACCATGGCAATGAGACGATATATGATAGAATGAATGTAAAACTAATGTTCTCCCATGTAAACTGTCACATAATTCACAATAAATCATTTAAGAAAAAAAAAAGAGCATCATACAAGAAAGTAAAAGGTCATTAAGAAAACAAGAAAGAAGGTAAAGACCAAAATAGATATCAAAAGAGACTAGCTCTCCAGTGTAGAGATGCTAAAGCAAATGGAAGAAATGAGGAGTTACAAGAGCTGAATAGAAAATTTCAAAAGGCAACTAGAGAAGACAAAGTCAAGCATTATAATGAAATGTGCATAGACCTGGAATTAGAAAACCAAAAGGGAAGAACACACTCAGCATTTCTCAAGCTGAGGAAGTAAAGAAAAAAGTCAAGTCTTGCAATATCAAAGGATTTCATGGACAAAATATTGATGAAAGAAATGCACCGAGTGTTAAAAAGCAAAGATGTCGTTTTGAGGACTAGAGGGTTCCTGACCCAAGCCATGATATTTTCAATAACCTCTTATGCATGTGAAAGTTGGACAGTGAATAAGGAAGACTGCAGAAGAATTGATGCATTTGAAGTGTGGTGTTGGAGGAGAATATTACCATGGACTGCCAAAAGAACAAGCAGATCTGTGCTGGATGAAGTACAGCCAGAGTGCTCCTTGGAAGCAAGGTTGTCCAGACATCATCTCTCATACTTTGAACATATTTTCAGGAAGGACAAGTCCCTGTAGAAGGATACCATGTTTGGTAAAATGAACCCTCAAAGAGATGGATTGACACATTGGTAGCAGCGATGGACTCAAATGTAGCAGTGATTGTGAGGTTGGCGCAGGATTGAGTAGTGTTTCGTTCTGTTGTACATAGCATCACTATGAGTTGATACCAACTCGATGGCATCTAACAACAATAGTTGTGGTGCTGTGGATTAAAACACTGGACTGCAAAGTCAGTTTGAAGTGTAGGTTTGTCAGTTCAAGCTCATCAGTTGCTCCTTGGAAACCCTATTCTGGATCGTTATAGGTCAGGACCAACTTAAGTGCACTTAACAACAACAACAATGACAATAAGTATGTGGAGTCCTGCTGCGGTTCTGTAGGATAAACACTGGATGTCTAATCACAAGGTTAGTAGCTGAAACTCACCAGTTGCTCTTTGCAAACCCTAGATGGGGTTGCTTTGAGTTGAAAACGACTTGATGGAACGTAACAAAAACAAAACAGGGTTATAGGAGCCCTGGTTGCTCTGTAGGATAACAACTGGACTGCTAACCACAAGTTTGGTTGTTCAAACCCACTGCATGCTTCATAGGATAAAGATGAGGCTTTCTACTCCTGTAAAGAGTACAGCTTTGAAAACCTTAAATAGAGTCTCTGTGAATTGGAATAATCTTAATGGCAGTGATGCCTCATTGTTTAATTTGTTTACTATAATTTCATATGCTTATTTGCCATTTGCATATGCTCTTTGGTGATGTGCAAGTTTGGATATTTTGTCTACTTTTTAATTGGGTTGCTTGTTTTCTTATGATTGAATATTAAGAGCTATTTTTATGTCTTGGATACAATTCCTTTATGAAATGTGTGTTTTGAAAATATTTTTTCCCAGTCTGTATTTTGTGTTTTTATTCTCTTAACAGTGTCTTTCTCTTTCTTGCCTAATTAAAATTTTTTACTGAAGTTCAGCTACTAGTTTTTTGTTTGTTTTTTTTTTCTTTTATGGATCATATTTTTGATGTGTCAAAAAACTCATTGACAAAACCCAAGTTCACCTAGGTTTTCTTCTATGCCATCTTTTAGAAGTTTTAGATTGAGGTCTATTATCAATTTTGAATTAATTTTTTAAAAAGGTGAAAGATCAATGTCTACATTTATTTTGACTGGATCTATTTTCATTTTTACTTTTTGTATTTCAAAATTTTGAAAATTCTCAGCTATTTGCTCTAAATACTGTTCCATTTTCACTTGCTGAACTATTATCAATGTATTTATCATTTGGTGCTACATTCTTCATTAATTACTCAGGTCTGTCTTTGAATTGGATTCCTGGTGAAGCACTGTAGGATAATCACTGGACTGCCAACCATATAGTCAGAAGTTTATACTCATCAGCTGCTCCTTGTAAACCCTATGCAGGGATGCTATGTGTCAGAGCTATCTCAGTGCCACTTTACACCACCACCACCAACAACAACTACCACCACTGTTGGAGTCTTGGTATGGCACTATAAGATAAGCACTGGACTGTAAACTGCAAGGCCAGTGGTTCAAAGCCACCAACTACTTCTTGGAAATATTATACATGGTCTCTGTGAGTTGCAATCAGTTGATGGCACTTAGTAACAACCTTTGAATTGACTATGAGTCAGAACCAACTTGACTGCAGCTGGTTTTTAGAGTCTCTGGGTGGTGCAAACACTCTTGGTTGCTAATTGGAAGGTTGGATGTTTAAGTCTATCCAGAAATACCTAGAAGTAAAGTCTGGTGATCTGCTTCTGAAAAATCAGTCTTTGATAACCCTATAAAACACATTTCTATTCTACGCATGTGAGGTCACCATGAGTTGAAATTGACTCCATGGCAACTGGTTACTTTTGAATTAATTGCATCTCTTTGTGTCAATATAGTTGTTCTGTCTACTGAGGTGTTTAAAAATGTATACATTTTCCTTTCTTAAATTTCAAATTGGTTTCTTAGTCATGTATATTTGATATGTTTATGTTATTTCTGTTTCATTTTTTTCTTTTTCATTGTTTAAAAATGAAACTTCTTTTATAAAGAAGCCAAATACTTTTATTTCATTCACTTAAATTTTTTAAAATTTCTATTTCATTGGTGGTCACTATCTCTGCTACTGCTGCTTTTCTAGGTAGGGATCTCGTGCCTCATTCGTGCTCTTCATTCTTGGGATTGTCTGTTCCTGAAATGAAAGGTTAACTACTCCCCTCTTTTAATTATACATCTTCTGCAATTTCAGTTTTGACAATCACAATGAAATCTGCCAACAATTACTCATAATTGAATCAAAAAATTCTGTCAGCATCATCCCCACCCCCTTTCCCCAGACCCATTTGGAAAAGAGGAAAACTATTTAATGGGAATTTTACTTTAGCCCCCTCATTCTAAAATTAAGCACACCCATGAAAACTTGTAAATCAGTCACTTTGTGTTTTTCTTGTGGTTGTTGCTCCGAAGTACCACTGAGTCAGTTCTGACTCATAGCAACCCTATAAAGGGTTTCCGAGGAGCAGTTGGTGAGCTTGAATTATCAGCCTTGTGGTTCAACCAGATCTTGCAGCTCAGTGTATTAATCTGCAATACCACAGGGACAGGCAATTTAGACATTGGCTGTCAACCCAGTACACTGAAGAAGCAAGCGTGTTCTTTGACGTGAAGAATCTTCCATTCCTGTTGGAATTTTGAGAAACTGCCTCCATAAACAAAATTTCAGTTCATCCAATTGCAGCAATTTACACTTGCTGACAGTATAAATGATAACTTTTTATAATGCAGAAAAAAATACAACATGTGAAATGACTGTATCAACCTGTCTAGAAGTGCCAAGCTCTCTCTATGCCAACTACCAAGATAATGAATACTAAACTCGAAACCTATTTATCAAATTAGTAATGTAGCTGGTCTCTTTGAATTGAGTATTTAATGACTTGTTTACATATACTCTAGTTTGGAGTTTGGGAGACATACAGCTGATATAGAATAACACTCCTCCAGTTATTCTAATAGCTAGACAATTTATCATTATAGATTGAGATTACATTATGTTCATATTTGTGAATTTTTATATAAAAGCAATTTTGGGCTTGAATGGCTTGGATAATTATTTCAGTTTTCCACTTCAATTTGTTTATGTAGGAAAAAGTGTAAGTTGGGAAACAGTGTCTGGTGACATATGTACATTATGATGGTGGCTATGTGCTGTGGAGTCAGTGCCAGCTCATCATGACCCTGTATAGAGTTTTTGAGGCTGTAAATCTTTATGGGAGCAGAAAGCATTATCTACTTCCCATGTAACAGCTCCCTAGTAATTTCAATAGGTTACCAACCCTATTTGCAATGGAAATAGATATAGTAATTCATGGTGTTAATACTGCAGGAAAGATAGCACCTAGTTAGTGGACAATTTCAAGTGTATCAGTGCCCTGAGTCACTAACTTAGCAAAGCTTTCTTAGTACGTTTCCTTTTCTAAATGGTTGTCATAAGTGCTTATTGTCAACAGCCAACAAAGTAGTTCTTTGTGAGATTCAACAATTGGCTGTATTGCTTAAAATACTGAGCATATGAGTCATTAATAAAACCTAATGCCATAATTTAATTGGAACAAGAGTAATGAGGTATAAAGATCACACTCACTAGCTAAATTTGAGGGTGATGTTTTGTTGAACTGCCAAGCAAATTAAAATCAAAATATTACCACATAACATTATGATGGCATAAAATATTTTACAACAGCATAAGGCTTGCACCCCATTTTTACATTAAATGAAATAGAACTGTAAAAGACTCGTGCCACTAATTTTAATCCTGAAAGACTCAGTTTTTCTGGGAAAAAAACCCAAATATTACCTAAATGGAATCAAGAATGTGTAAAGCAGAAGACAAGTGAAGCAGATCATGATTTTAGTAGATTCACACATAGAGGATATCTGTTCTGGGAGTGGGCAGAAAAATATGGGTTATAAAAATGTGTCTTTCTGTATCCTTGAAGTAGAGGCTGGGCAATTGAAAACATATTTATGCATACTGCTGATAGAGAAACTCTAGCGATACTTAAAGCTTGATTGGGCACACCATGTAACTCTTCCAGGCACAATGCACAATTTTCATAAACTGATTGAATTGAAAGATTCCCTGCCATTTTTCTGTCATTCAGCTGACCCTGATAGTGACTATAGAAGATATTTTTGCCTAAATTCTAGGCAATATTTTCTTTACAACAAAGAAATGAATAATTAGGGATTCAAAAATTACAACAAAGAAATGAATACTTAGGGATTCAAAAATTACAACAAAGAAATGAATAATTAGGGATTCAAAAATTCAGGCATGATTTACAAAAACAATGATCAATTGTTTATTTTTAGGTGTAATTGAAAAACATTGCTGATTGGGCTGTGCCAAGTGTATCATGTCTTCAGACTCTTAGGCTCTATTTTTTAAGAATTCATTAAGAAGGTCAGACAATCCTGTGGCCACGTATAAACATGGCTTATGAAGTCCTTATTTGCTTCTGGTAAGAGGTAAGTGGAATTTTCTGAATAATTTTCTTTTATGTTTTCACTTAGACACATTCACTTGTATTTTCATTATTATTTTATGTCTTGACTATATTGAGAACAAATATTGTACACAAATGGAAATGGAAATAAGAGTTGCAATTTTTTCAATGTAAAAACTAAGAAGGCCACTATCTTGTATGCTAATTCTGAAGAAAATAAGGATCCTGGAAGGGACCATGAATAGAGATGACTTTGCCCATTTGAGACATGAGCATAATAAGGATGTCTCTAATAATATTACTAAATAATTCATTTCAAAATGCGCTGATCATTGTATCTGCATATTTTTCCATTTTATGGTAAAAATTGTAAAATTTTGAACTCTTTTTGTTGTTGTTGTTGTTAAGTGCTGTCGAGTCGGTACTGACCCATAGTGACCCTGAACAGGGTTTCCAAGGCTGTAAATCTTTACGGGAGCAGAAAGACTCATCTTTCTCCTGTGGAGCATCTGGTAGTTTTGAACTGCTGACCTTACAGTTCACAGTTCGCAGCCCAATTTGTAACCACTAGCTACTAGAGCTCCTTTTGTTAGGTACATCAAAATATTATAAATGTTTCCCTAAAATGTCTTTTAGTCTTCTTAAGAGTATGAAGTAACTTTTTCAAAAAAGGATGGATTGTGTTAATCAATGATTATAATAAATATTGATCACAGCATCTTAATAATAATAAAATAAAATTACAAGTCTCTCAAAAGATTATGTTGTAGTCAAATGCCTGTAGATTTTAATTCTTAAGAATTCCATTTAAATACTATGTCAATATAGATCATAGGAACCCTAGTGGTGCTGTAGGATCAGCACTGGACTGCTAATCATGAGGTTGGTGGTTTAAAGCAACAGTGGTTCCATGGGAGAAAGATGAGGTTGTCTGCTCCCAGGAATATTTATAGCCTTGGAAACCCAACATAGCGTGACAATAGTTGTGAATCCATTGGGTTGCCTCTCTTTGGAATGGGCACAAATATGAATCTCTACCAGTCAGTTGGCCAGATAATTGTCTTCCTAATTTCTTGGCACAGATGAGTGAGTGCCTCCAGTGCTTCATCAGCAGAAGGCTTTGGATCATATCATTAATATCTCATACAAGTAAAATTTTCACTAAAGATAATCTAAAATTATTGCAAACATACATTGAAAGATAACTGGATACATTGAATTTAAGCTGGATTCAGACAAGGTGGAATGAGGGATATCATTGCTGATGTCTGATGGATCATGGCTGAAAGCAGAGAATACCAGAAAGATGTTTACCTGTGCTTTATTGACTATGCAAAGGCTTTTGATTATGTGGATCATGAGAAGCTATGGACAACATTGCAGAGAATGAGTATTCTGGAAAACTTATTTGTGCTCATGAGGAACCTGTACATAGACCAAAAGGCAGTTGTTCAAACAGAAAAAGGGAACACTGAATTGTTTAAAATTAACAATAGTGTGCACCAGGGTTATATTCTTTCACCATACTTATTCAATCTGTATGCTAAGCACATAATCTGAGAAGCTGTATTATATGAAGAAACACTTGGCATCAGAATGGAAGGAAGACTCACTAACAACCTGCGATATGTAGATGATACAACCTTGCTTGCTGAAAGAGAAGATGACTTAAAATACTTATTGATGAAAATCAAAGACCACAGCCTTCGATATGGGTTGCAAGTAAGTGTAAAGAAAAGGAAAATCCTCACCACTGGACCAATAAATATCAACCATATAAAGGGAGAAAAGATTGAAGTTGTCAAAGACTCATTTTGCTAGGGTCAACCACAAACACTCATTGAAGCAGCAACCAAGAAATCAAATGACATACTGCATCATGCAAATCTACTATATAAGACCTCTTTAAAGTGTACAAGAACAAAAATATCATTTAAGGACTAAGATGCACCTGCGCCCATCCATGATATTTTCAATAACCTCATATGCATGTGAAATTTGGACAGTGAATAAGGGTGACCATAGAAGAACTGATGCATTTGAGTTATGATGTTGGAGGAGAATTTAAATACCATGGACTGCCAAAAGAAAAACAGATCTGACTTGGAAGAACTATAGCCAGAGTGCACTTTGGAAGCCAGGTTGGCCAAATGTCATCTCTCATACTTCGGACATATTATCAGGAGGGACCAGTCACTAGAGAAGGATATCATATTTGATAAAGTGGAGGGTTGGAGACAAAGAGAAGACTCCAGTGAGGTGGATTGACAGTGGAAGTAACAATTGTGAAGTTGGCACAGGGCTGGGAAGTTTTTCATTCTGTGGTGCATAGGGTACAAGTTGGTACAGACTCGATGGCACCTAACAGCGACAACAGTAACGACAACTCATTAGCAATCACTATCGATTTATTCTCTCCCCAGCCCCTGAGAACCACTGTTCTACTGTCTTTATAGATTTATCTTTGGTGGCGTATTGCTGATGAGTCGGGTTGCTAATCTCAAGATCAGCAGTTTGAAACTACCAGGGGTTCAGTGGGAGAATGATGAAGCTTTCTGCTCACGGAAGGCTTTACAGCTCGGAAACTCTATGCAGGATTGCTATGAGTTGGAACTGACTCCACAGCACATAACCACCGCCAGCAGCTACCAGTTATGCTTACTAGATGTATCTTTTTTATCTCTGACTTTTCCACTTAGCATAATGTATTTAAGGTACACTTGTGCTGAAACATGCATCTGTACTTTATTCCTTTTAATGGCTGAATCATATATATTCTATTGTATGGATATGCCACATGTTGTTTGTCCAGTCATCAAATGATGAATATTTAGGTTGTTTCCCCATTTTGCCTATGGTGAATAATGTTATTAATATTTTTGTGCACATTTTTTTTTGTTCATATGATTTCTGTTTTTTGGGGTATACTTGTTGGATCACATTGATACTTTATGTGTACCTTTCTGAGAAACTATCAAACTGTATTCCAAAGTGGATGTACCACTTGTCATTTCTACTAGCTATGTCTTAGTGTTCCAGTTTCTCCACATACCTTCCATTATTGCAGTCATTGTACTTTTGAGTATAGCTATCCTAGTGTGTATGAAATGGTTTCTCATTATGTTTTTGATAACATTTACTTAATGACTAATGATGTTGACTATCTTTTCATATATTTATTTGCCATTTATGTAGCTTTTTGGGGAAACATCTGCTCAGATTCTTTTCTCTACTTTTAAGTGGTTCATTTGTCTTTTTGTTATTGAGTTATAAGAGTTCTATAAATATTTTGCAGACAAGTCCTTACTGGATATGTAGTTTGTAATTTTTCTCTCATTCTGTGGGTTACCTTTTCATTTTCTTGATGATGTACAACAGTTTTAAATTTTGATTAAGTTCATTTGACTTATCATTTACTTTTATTGTTTATGTTTTTGAAGTCATAATTATGACACCGTTTTCTCATTCAATGTCATAACATTTATCCTTAAATTTTTTCTGTATGATTTTTCTAAGAGTTTTGTAGTTTTAGTGCTTACACTTAGCAATTACATTAATTGAGTTATATCACTATTGGTTCAGAAATGAATCTAAGATTTAGTTCTTTGAGCGTGGTAAGTTGTTATATAACTCAATTAGTTATACAGTTAGTAGGTGTCCAAGGGTACTTTTTTTATATGTATGTGTATATATATATTGCTGTCCCCCAACAACAACAACAAAAAAGGCTATGTTTGTCCCATTGAATTATCTTGGCACTATTGTAAGAAATTAATTGACCAGAAATGTACTAAATGGTTTCTTTTGGTGAATATACTCTTGTATACTGAATGATACTCTGGGACAATTAGTGAATGATACAGAAAGCATCAAGAGAAGATGGAAGGAATACAGAGAGTCACTGTACCAAAAGGAAATGGTTAATGTTCAACCATTTCAAGAGGTAGCATATGATCCAGAGCCAATGATACTGAAGGAGGAAGTCCCAGGTGCATTGAAAGAATTGGCAAAGAACAAGGCACCAGGAACTGATGGAATAAAAATTGGAATCTTTCAAGAAAATCAGATGGCACAGGAGGTACTCACTCACCTCTGCAAAGAAATTTGGAAGACAACTATCTGGTCACCTGATCTGAGATCCATATTTGTGCCCATTCCAAAGAGAGGTGACCCAATGGAATGCGGAAATCATTGGACAATCTCTTTGATAGCCCATGCAAGTAAAGTTTTGCTAAAGGTAATACAGAAACAGCAACAATCATACATTAACAGAGAACATCCAGAGGTTCAAGTCGGGTTTAGAAGAGGCCATGGAACGAGAGATATCATTGCTGATGTCTGATGGATCTTGGCTGATCTTATCAGAAAGATGTTTACTAGTGCTTTATAGACTATGAAAAGGCTTTCAATTGTGTGGATCATGACAAACTATGGACAACATTGTGAAGCATGAGTATTCCGGAACACTTAATTGTACTCATGAGGAATCTGTACCTGGAACAAGAAGCAGTTGTTCAAACAGAACATGGGAACAATGAATGGATTAAAAATGTAAAAGATGTGCGACAATGTTGTATTCTTTCACCATACTTATTCAACCTGTATACTGAGCAAATAATCTGAGAAGCTGGGCTATTTGAAGGAAAATGTGGCATCAGGATTGGAAGAAGACTCATTAACAACCTGCAATATGCAGATGATACAACCTTGCTTGCTGAAAGTGAAGAGGACTTAAAATATTTACTGAAGATCAAAGAGCACAGCCTTTGGTATGGATTGCATCTCAATGTCAAGAAAACAAAAATCCTCACCACTGGACCAATAAACAACATTCTTATCAACGGAGAAAAGATTGAAGTTGTCAAGGACTCAATTCTTCTTGGATCAACTATCAACACTCACGAAAGTAGCAGTCAAGAAGTCAAACAACGTATTGCATTAGGCTAATCTGCTGCATAAGGCCTTTTTAAAATGTTGATGAGCAAAGATGTCCACTTGAGGACTAAGGTGCACCTGACCCAAGCCATGGTATTTTCAATAACCTCATATGGTTGCAAAAGCTGGATAGTGAATAAGGAATACCGTAGAAGAGTTGATGCTTTTGAATTATGGTGTTGGAAGAGAATATTGAATGTGCCATGGGCTTCCAAAAGAACCAATAAATCTGTTTTGGTAGAAGTGCAGCCAGAGTGCTCCTTGGAGGCCAAGATGGCCAATCTTCATCTCTCATACTTCGGACATATTGTCAGGAGGGACCAGTCACTGGAGAAGGATATCATGTTTGGTAAGGTGGAGGGTCAGAGAAAAAAGGAAGACTCCCAATGATATGGAATGGCCAAGTGGCAGCATTCTTGGACTCAGGCGGGGCAACAGTAGTGAGGTTGTCCCAGGACCGGGCAGTGTTTCATTTTGCTGTGCATAAGGTCTCTATGGGTTGGTACCGACTCAATGGCACCTAACAACAACACCAATGCTAGAAAGCAAGTTTTAGAGTCTCTTCTGACATCCATCTTTCTCGTCTTTCTTGTCTTCTTAATGACCTTTTGCTTTCTTCCTGTATGATGTTCTTGATGTTATCACACAACTCTTTTGGTCTTCTGTCTTTAGTATCTAATGCATCAGATCTATTCTGCATTGTGATCTCCAATTCCAGGTGAGGTATGTTCAAGGCCATATTTGCCTCTCATGGACTTGTTTTAAATTTCTTAATCTTTAGCCTGAGCTCACAAATGAGCAATTGTTTGTCTGTTACACAGTCTGCCCAGGACTTATTTTGGCTTAATACATGGAGATTTTTAACACCTTTTCCCACAGATATTGTCAGTTTGATTTCTGTGTATTCCATCTGGTGAGGTGCATGCATATAGTCAACTTTATGATGTTTTAAAAAGGTAATTTCAATGAATAAGTCATTGGTCTTGCAAAATGTTATTATGGAATCTCCAGCATCATTTCAATTCCAAGACCACACTTTCCAACTGCTGATGCTTCTTTGTTTGGAACCTTTGCATTCCAATCACCAGTAATTATCAAAGCATCTTGATTACATGTTTGTCCAATTTAAGACTGAAGACTTTGGTAGAATTCTTTAATTTAATCGTCACTGGCTATAGTGTGTGGTACACACATTTGAATTACAGTGGTATTACCTGACTTACTTGTAGGCATATGGATATTATCCTATCATAGATAGCGTTGTACTGCAAGCAGATCTTGATACGTTGTTTTTGATGATGAATGCAATACCATTCTTTTTTAATTTGTCATCCTTGACATAGTAAACCTTGCGACTGTGAGATTCAAAATGGTCAACACCAGTCCATTTCTGCTCACTAATGCCTAAGACATTAATGTTTATACATTCCATTTCATTTGGATAGTTCCAAATATCCTAGATTTATACTTTGTACATTCCATTTCTAATTATTAATGGATGTTTACAGCTGTATCTCTTCAATTTGAGTTGTGCCCCATTAGCAAATGAAGACTCTGAAGGTTTGCATCATCACGGTCAACTCTACTTTGAGGAGGCAGCTCTTCCCCAGTGTAATGTGAGTGCCTTCTAACCTACGTGACTCATCTTTTAGCACTGTATCTGACAATATTCTGGTGTTCTTCATCATGTTTCAGTTTTCAGTACTCTAGTGCCGACCATGTTCTGTTGCTATTCATAAGGTTTTCAGTGACTATATATTCAGTAGTATTCCATTTCTCCTCCTTCCTTGTCTCTTTTTGTCTGGAAGCTCATCTGAAACCTGTTGACCATGGATGACCTTGCTGGTATTTAAAATACCCGTGGCATAGCTTCCAGAATCACAGAACACACAAGCCACCACAGTATGACAAACTGACAGATGAGTATTGGATTGTATATTTTAGGAGATAATTTTTATTTTGCTAAAAGATAACCTCCAGAAATAATTTCAATTTGAACTTTAAAAGGCATATATGGGACATAGTCTTGGGGCTTTGCCTAGTCTTAAGCGGTCTAATGAATTTGGGCTTTTTTTTTTTTTTTTAAGCATTAGATTTTTGTTCAATATTTTCCCCTACTTTGTCTAGGTATATCTGTGTGTCCTTAGTTAGAACAGTTTGGTAATGGTAGTCAGGCAGCATCCAGTTTTTCTGTTCTTTAGATAGATGAGACCATGCATGATTGACGTTGGCAATTAGTTCTGTAGACTAGTTTCTTTTTTGTATCTTTCCTTCTTTCTCTTTTATTCCAGATGTGTAGAAACCAATAGATGACTCTTCCTAAGTTTTAAGACCTGAGTTGTTGATATTGTTAGGTGCTGTTGAGATGGTTCCAACTCATAGTGATCCCATACACAACAGAACTAAACACTGCCTGGAACTGTGCTAGCCACACAATTGCTGTGTTTGACCCTACTGTTTTTGCCAGTGTATCAGTCCATCTTGTTGGGGTCTCTCTGTTTTTCACTGACATCCATTATATGGAGCATGCTGTCCGTCTCCAGGGACTGGTCCCTCCTGATACCATGTTCAAAATATGAGAGATGAAGTGTTTCCATCCTGGCTTCTGACAAGTGTTTCAGCTGTGCTTTGTCCAAGATATATTTGTTTTATTCTCGCAGTTTGTGGTTCTTTCAATATTCTCTTGTTACCATCATAATTCAAAAGTGTCAATTCTTCTAAGGTCTTCCTTATTCATTATTCAAGTTTCACATGCATTTAAGCTGATTGAGAATACCATGGCTTGGATCAGGCACACCTTTATTCTCAAACTGATACCTTTACTCTTTAGCCCCTTAAACAGGTCTTTTGCAGCAGATTTACTATTGCAATACATTGTTTGATTGTTTCACTGTGGCTTCCATGAGTGTTTATTATTGATCCCAGCAAAATGAAGTCATTGGCAACTTTAATATTTCTCCATTTGTTGTTGTTAAGTGCTGTCGAGTAGATTCTAAGTCATAGCAACCCTATATAGCAGGGGTGGGGAATGTCCAGTCATTGAAATCATTTGGTCTAGCCCTGCTAATGAAACCACAGTTCTAGCCATCACATTGCAGGTAAGTTAATTAAATATATACTAAATATATTTAATATATTTATGGCAAACTATACCAGATTAATTTTTAAGTTCAAGTCCTGGTATGGCACTTTAGGACAAGCACAGGACCGC
The DNA here is from genome assembly GCF_000296735.1 of Chrysochloris asiatica. NCBI lineage: Eukaryota > Metazoa > Chordata > Mammalia > Afrosoricida > Chrysochloridae > Chrysochloris > Chrysochloris asiatica. Next base: position 3,475,830 of record NW_006408707.1, read on the forward strand.
AAGGTTTGTTTGAACTTAAAGGTTTGTGGTTCAACAACACCAGCTGTTCCTTGGAAACCTTATACTCTGTTGCTATGAGTACAGAGAACAGACTTGACAGCACTTAACAACAGCAACAATTTTTGAGTTGATCATTTTGGGTGGCTCTAAAATGATGTTATAAGTTTTGGAGAAAAAGGATCCTCATTGCTGCTGTCCAGGGTTTCTGAAGAGCAGCTGGTGATGTTAGTATTCAAACTCTTAAACACTTTAAAGAGGTCTTGTGTAGCAGATTTATCTAGTGCAAAACATTATTTGATTTCTTGATTGCTGCTTCCATGAGCGTTCATTGTGGATACAAGTAAAATGAAGTCTTTGGCAACTTCTTTTCTCCATTTATCATGAGGTTATTTATTGGTCCACTTGTGAGGATTTTGTTTCTTTATATTGAGGTACAATCTATACTAAAGACTTTAGTATTTGATTTTCATTAGTAAGAATTTTAAGTTATCTTTACTGTCAGAAAGCAAGGCTATGCCACCTGCATATTGCAGATTGTTAGTGAGTCCTCCTCCAATCCTGATGTTATATTCTTCTTCGTATAATGTAACTTCTAAGGTTATTTGACCAGCATAATGATAAATTAAGTATTTTGAAAGAATACAACCTTGGCACACACCTTTCCTGAATGCAATCCCTTCAATATCACTTGTTCTGTTTTAACAACTGCCTCGTGGACTTGTTATAATTTCCTTCAGCTTTATCTTGAACTTCCATATGAGCAGTTGATGAACTATTCTACAATTTGCCCCTAGTCTTGTTTTGGTGGATGGTATTGAACTGAGATGTTATTGTTGTTAAGTGCTGTCAAGTTAGTGCTGACTCATAGTGACTCGTATAGCGTTAAAAAGTTGCTGCTGATAGGTTTGAGCCGCCAAACTTGAGGCTCAAACTGACCTTGCAGTCTAGCGCATTATCCTGCAGTGCCACAATGATACTAAATACCAAATTAGGATACATAACATATATTTCATATATTTTATCATGACAATTGACTGTTGTCCCAGAAGATTATGACCTTAAGCCTTTAAATCCATTAAAAGTATGTTTTTAAGTAGTAATTGATTTTCAAATTTGCTGTTCTTGTTAGATGGCATCGAGACAGTACCAACTCATAATGACCCTATGCACAATAGAATGAAACACTACCCGGTCCAGCGCCAACCTCACAATGGTTGCTGTGTCTGAACCCATTGCTACTCTTATTGTGTCAGTCCATCATTTTTGGGATTGTCCTCTTTTTCTCAGACCCTCTACTTTACCAAACATGATATCCTTCTCCAGGGACTGTCCCTCCTGATAATTTGTCTGAAGTATGAGACACATAGTATGGCCATCTGGTTTTCAAGGAACATTCTGGCTATACTTCTCCAAACACAGTTTGGTTGGTTCTTTTGGCAGCCCATGGTACTTTTAATATTCTCCTCCAACACAATAACTCAAACGCATCAATTCTTCTATGATCTCCTTTATTCACTCTCCAACTTTCACATGCATATGAAGTTATTGAATATTTCAGACTTGGGTCAGATGCACATTAGTCTTCAAACTGACATCTTTGCTCTTGAACACTATAAAGATGTTTTCTGCAGCAGATTTGCCTAATGCAATATGTTGTTTGATTTCTTGACTGCTGCTTCCATGAGTGTTGATTTTAGATCCAAGCAAATCAAAGTCTTTACCATCTTGAATATTTCCTCCATGTATCATGTTACTTATTGGTTCAGTGGTGAGGATTTTTGTTTTCTTTACAACCCCTACTAAAGGCTTTCATTTTTTATCTTCTTCAGTAAGTATTTTAAGTCCCCTTCACTTTCAGAAAGCAAGCTTATATCTTCTGTATGTCACAGGTTGTTAATGTGTCTTCCTCCAACGCTGAGGCTACATTTTTCTTCATATAATCCAGTTTCTCAGATTATTTGCTAAGTGTACAGACTGAATAAGTATGGTGAATGAATACAATTCTGGTGTACAACTTTCTTAACCTTAAACCATTCAGTATTCCTTTGTTCGAACAACTGTGTCTTGGTCTATGTGCAGTTCCTCATGAGCACAATTAAGTGTTCCAGAATACTCATACCTCACAATGTTGTCCATAGCTTGTCATAATCCACACAATCAAAAGCCACTGCATAGTCAGTAAACCATAGGTGAACATTTTTCTGGTATTCTCTGCTTTTAGCCAAGATCCATATGATGTTAGCAATGACATCCTTTGTTCTGCTTCCTCTTCTGAATACAACTTGAACTTCTGCATTGTTAATGTATGGTTGCAGCCATTTTTGTATTATCTCTAGCAAGATTTTATCACATATAATATTAATGATATTGTCCGATGATTTCTGCATTCTTTGGAATGGGCACAAATATGGACCTCTTCCAGTCAATTAGTCATGCAGTTGTCTTCCAAATTTCTTGACAGAGGTTAGTAACACCAAGTGCTGCAACAGTTTGTTGAAAGATTTCAATTTGTGTTCCATCTATTCCTGGTGACTTTTTCTTTGCCAATATCTTCAATGCACCTTGTACTTCTTCCTTTAATATCATTGGCTCTTGGTCTACCTCTTGAAATGGTTGAACATAGACTATTTCTATGTGGTACAATGACTGTCTGTGTATTCATTTCTTCCATCTTCTTTTGACACTGATATGAAAAGCTATTTTTATCTTAATTCAAAACATACAGCCACAAGGTAGGTGTATTAAAGCAATACAAATTTATTCTTTCATATTTCTGGAGGAAAGAATTCTGAAATCAAGGTGTCAGCAATGTGATGCTTCTTCCAATGATTATAAAGGAGAATTCTTCCTTGCCTGTGTTGCACTAGCTATGGTTCTGGCTCATAGCAATCCTGTATAGGGTTTCCAAGGATGCTGATCCTTATGGTAGCAGAAAGCCTCATCTTTTGGTGAGGTGAGTTTTTGTTTAGCAATCCATTGTTTATCCTACAATGCCACCAGTGCACCTATTAATTGCTTATATAAAGACCTAATTTTCAAATAGTATCACTTTTGAGATTCCAGGTAGATCTACTTTTTATTTTTTGTTTTATGGGGTTGGGTGAGGGGTTGACAGGTATTGTTCAATCCATATATGCATTTAAAGTCTATTTCTGTGTTTTCTCTCTCTTTTTTTCTTTCCCTTGCTCTGTACTCCAAAAATGAAATGTCTTATTTCCTATATCTTTTTTATTTGTATTGCTATCTGGCAAGGCAAGTCATTAACTCTGTTCTTGTTACTCTTCAGCTTTTATTCATTCGTATATATTGTTGTTGTCGCTAAGTACTGTTGAGTCAGTTCTGACTCATAGCAACTCTGTGCAGGATTTCTAGGAAGCACTGGTGGGTCTGAATTGCCAAACTTGTGATGAATAGTCTAGCATTTATCCTACAATACCACACCAGGACTCCTATCTTAGGCATGTTGTTGTTGCTAAGTGCCGTCGAGTTGATTCCAACCTATAGTGATACTGTATAGGGTTCCCAAGGAGCAGCTGGTGAACTTGAACCTCCGACCTTGCAATTCAAATGGTTTTGCAGTCTGGTGCATTGACCCAGAGCACCACACCAGTACTCCATCTTAGGCATAAGTTAATTGAAATGGACTGGTATTGGGAATTTGAATTGCATAACCTTATGACTTACAATGCTGGAAATGACAAATTGAAGAGGAACGGTGTCATATTCATTGTCAAAGAGAGCATTTCAAGATCAGTTTTGAAGTATGTCCATGAATACTGGTGCAACAGCAATAGTCTTAAGCGTAACAATAATTGTGAACATAGTGCAGGACTAGGCAGTGTTTCATTCTATTTTGCAAAGGGTTGCTATGAGTTGGAACTGACTTATAACCACTACGCTCTGGTAGCAGAGGTTACGAGTTGGGCTGCTAATCTCATGGTCAGCAGTTCAAAACTACCAGCAGTTCTGTGGGCGAAACATGAGGCTTTCTGCTCCCATAAACATTTACAGCTTCAGAAGCACTATACAGGGTTGCTATGAGTTGGAACTTACTCCACACCTCATAACCATCACCACCACCAGATGGCACCTATCAACAACAACGAGCCTGGTATGACACTTTAGGATAAGCACTGGATTGGTAAACCATGAGGTCAGCAGTTCAAACCTACCTGATCCCCTTGGAAACCTCATTCAGGGTTACACTGAGTTTGAACTGACTCAATAGCATTCAACAACAACAACAACAATGACAAGGAAGACAAACTGAATACCACTATTTATTCTTCAAATTTAGGCACCAACTACTATACCCAGGAATAATGAACTTGAAGGAATCTATCAATTTCAGTTTGAAATTGATCACATTTACAATCAAGATACATTGATAACTACTGGTGATTGAAATGTGAAAGTTGGAAAGATAAAGGAAGGATCTGTAGTTGGAAAATATGACATTGGTGATAAAAATGATGCTGGAGATTGCATTACAGAATTTTGCAAGACCAAAGACTTATTATTCATTGCAAATACCTTTTCTCAACAACATAAAACAACATACACACGGATCTTACCAGATGAAATGCATAGGAATCAAATCGACTAAATCAGTGGGAAAAGATGATGGAGAAGCTTGATGTCATCATCCAAAACAAGTCCAGGGACTGACTGCCGTGCAGACCAACATCATATGCAAGCTCAGACTGAAGCTGAAGAAAATGAGCCAAATATGACACTGAATATATCTATGACAAGAAATTTGAAGATATGTACCTAGTCAACAAGTTGGAAGAGATCCATATTTGTGCCAATTCCAAAGAAAGGTGACCCAATGGAATGTGGAAATCATTGAATAATGTTGCTAAAGATTATTCAAGAAAAGTTGCAAAACTACGTTAACATGGAGCTGACAGAAATTCAAGCCAGATTCAGAAGCGTACATGTAGCCTAGGCATATAATTGTTGACCTTAGATGGATCTTGGTTAAAAGCAGAGAGTATCAGAAAGATGTTTACTTGTGATTTATTGACAATGCAAAAGTATTCAACTATATGGATCATAACCAACTAGGTGAAGACTGACAATTCCAAACCAGTTGATTGTACTTATTAGGAACCTGTACATAGACCAGCAGGCAGCTGTTTGAACAGAAAAAGAAGATACTGAATGGTTTAAAATCAGGAAAGGTGTGGGCATTTATATATGGCTCTCAAATTTTATTTTCAAATATGACTAAACAATAATACGAGATTTTCATATCTTAAACCATCCTTGAATTCCTTGAATAAATCCATCTAGGTCATGATCTTTTTATTTTGTTTTGTTTTTTTAATATTTGAGTAATTTATTTTGCTAATGGTTTCTTTTAAAAAATTGCATCTATGTTAATAAATTATTGGTTCCATTTTATACCTGAGTATTTTTCTACCAGTAAATCCAATCAAAAGTGTTTTTTTTTTCTTTTCTTGTAGATTATTTCTTAAACCTTCCTGAAAATAAAACAGTGATAAGGATTGTGATCTTTTAAAAAAGATTTTAAAAAAATAATAATTCATTAAGATTTATATAAGTATGTACATATGTATACATACACATGCACACATACATTCACACACACTCTTTTGACCTTTTCTCAGATCCTAAAATTATTTCTATGTCTTAAATTTTGAAACTTTCTTTCCCTCCTCATAACTGTTCAAGCACTTATTGACTATATAACACATTTAGTATTCATGTACCATTTTATGAGTTTTTCTATTGTTTATTGTGTTAATTCATCTTTTATCTTTGTGTTTTGCATGTCTTCTTAAAATATAAATCCACCTTTTTACCCATATCTTCTAGTATGATGTTCTGCATTTCTAAGTTATTCAATGTATATTTTTATTTTGGTTTGACTTGTATTAATGAAAATATTACATTTTTTTCAGTTATACTTGGTTTTCTAAGTATTTTGGGAAAACTCTAAATATATTTCCAGGCCATTAGTCTTAACAGTTTTGTGTTTCACTGTATCCTTAACTTCATTTTTGATTAGTTCTCTGACTGTATAGCACCTTCCTCCAGGAGATTATGGGTTGACACATCTACAAAATCAGTTTTTCTAGGTCATTGAATGGACCATTGAGGTAAGTGTCAGAGAAATGAAAGATGTTTTTAGCAATAACACCTAATTATTCTAGTTCATGCCGTACTCACTTAGTCTTTAAAGCATGATTGTCAACAAAATTTCAATGAACCCTGAATAACTTCTGAAGGTTTATTGAGTCCTTTCACTTTATAAGGCAATACAAATCTTCTCAGTGGGAAAAGAAATGATCGAATCTCACCTCATGCCAAATGAATTAGAGTTGGCAGGCTTGTGTGTCTGGAGCTGACTTACAATACTTGATGCTAAAATGTAGCCCCTTGTTGTAGTTGTAATAAATTAAGTTTTCTGTCAGAGGCTGAAGTCATGAAAATTAAAGGGAAAAATATATTGCTACCCTTTGTATTTTGGGTTCCGAAAGGAATTTTGGAATTTAGCAGGTTGACAGCCCAAAATAGACAAACTCAATATTTTAGGATGTTGTGCCAAATTTCATGTGTAGAAGCCTGTGAATGCCTTGCATTAAGCTGTGAGTTATAGCAGTTAAGACCTGGAAAAGGAGAAATGGCATATTTCTTGATGCTTGCAGGGTATGCAAGTTCTACTGTTTTCTTTTGAATGACAACATGGTCCAACTTCACATTGAGAAACATGCTGGTGTGTTTCTCTTGCCCTGTGCTTTTCTGAGTGACATGAAGGTGTTGTTAATTTTAAAACTGTAATTCATAGGACATGATTTTTTTTTTTTTTTTTCAGTTAAGAGTCCAGTGACAGGCATAAGATAACAATGGCAATGAGAATTCTGAGTTCACAGTCAGGTGATAATTTTCTACAGTTAATTATCATTAGGGAGGACAGTAGCTTCATACAATAAGCACTGGACTCTGAGCCACAAGATCTGTGGTTTGAACATGCTAGCCGCTCTGTGGAAGAAAGATGAGGTTTTCTGCTCTCTGAAGATCTGGAGAAGGAGAATCCCTGGTACTGCCCCATCTGTAAGCATCACCGACTGGCCATGAAGAAGCTAGACCTGTGGAGGCTACTGAGATCCTGATTATCCACTTGAAGCGCTTTTCCTACACCAAGTTCTCCAGAGAGAAGATTGAAATCCTTGTAGAGTTCCCTATCGGAGACTTGGACTTCTCCAGATTTGTCATCAAACCGCAGAGCGAGTCTGATCCAGAGCTGTACAAATATGATCTCATTGCGGTTTCAAACCATTATAGAGGCCTGCGTGATGGACACTACACCACATTTGTATGCAACAGGGACAGCGGCCAGTGGCACTATTTTGATGACAGCAGCGTCTCCCCGGTAACCGAGGACAAGGTTGAGTCCAAAGCAGCCTATGTTCTCTTCTACCAACGCCAGGATGTGGCGCAATGTCTGAGACCCCAACTTGACTTATCTGGTACCCCAGGACCCTCTGCCTGTGGTTCCTCTCCCAGCTGTGAGAGCATGGATGTAAACTGAAAGGCCCTATGTTCTGTCACTCAGAAGGATACCGTTGGTGCCATCCCCTTCCCTGTGTCTGCTCCCTGTTCCTTTATCCATGTTAGATGCCCTTGCCAGGTAGTCCAGGCTCACTTGGGGGCCACTGTTGTCATGTGCCACTGTATTGCTCTCCTGAGGTGAAAAACAGGTCCTGTTTCTTCCCCAAGCAGTGTTCCATGCTTGTGTTTTCCCCTTAGAGTAGCAGATCTCCTTTTTAATTTATGGTTACATCCTTTTTCCTCCTTCCTTAACCTGGGATGTTCTCACAAGAAGGAAGTGCGACTGAGCACAGTGTATTTTCTTATCAATACCTTGTATCTTTTGCTATCTATCTATCTATCTATCTATCTATCTATCTATCTATCTATCTATCTATCTATCTATCTCCAGCTTGTGCCTCAAAAAACAAAAACAAAAAAGGGTCGCGAAGAGTCAGAACTGACTTGATGGCACTTAGCAACAATTATCTTTAATTTTCCTTCTTGGGACAATGTGTAAAACATACTGAAACATGTTTGATTTGATAAACTGTGTATTTTTAAAAGCTGTGCTTCATATTAACTCTACCAGGTAAGTTGAGTACCCTAATTTATTAAAAAACAAAAAGCAAATGAAGATCATGACTGAACCATTACTGGTGCCACTCACAATGGGAATACCTTTGCTGGGATTCATTATTCTTTCCCTCTTTTATTTAATTTAACTTTGAGATTGCAAACAAATAAATAAAAAGGAGCGGGGGAAACTAAGAATAAACCGGAAGCCATTCTTAGGCTTCACTGTTCTGAGATTCAGATGTATTTTGACTCCTCATTTTGTGCTTTTCCTTGTAGATTTCATAGTATTCATATTAATCCAATTCAGTGCAGCATAGCAACAAGAAACTGCTCATTCATCTTCAAGTGCCATCAGTCCATTTGTGAGCATGCTGAAAATCATTTAAATGGTGCAATTCACTTGTCTTTGAAATTATTATTTTTTTTAATTGTGACAAATTAAGTGGGCATCCTCTGTGTTCAGATAAAAAGTTTGAAATCAGAGCAGTAGAATCAATCTAACATATTTTATAAATTAATTTAAGAAAGGCTCAGATTACTTTAGCTAGTATTACATCAAAGCCAATAATAATAGAAAACAGTAAGAGTTCATAGAACTTCTGAATCTGTGTAGTAAAATACAGGAAAATATAACTTGATTTCCTGATTTCTAAAGATGATTCAAGTCAAACTGATCCACAAAAAACAATGCATCTAGATGGAATAAGAAGCGGAAAAGAAAACAGATCTATTCCAAATGTGATTTAATTCTCATTATATTATGAATATTCAGTGAGAATCTCTCAAGGTTTTGGGTTCTCTTTGGGACTAAAATAGGTTCTTAAAAGTGCATTCATCTATGCTGTTTGAGTATCATTTACTAACAAATGATAGCAGCTGTACCCTAGTGGTCTGGAAGAGTTTAATGTTGTTTCCAGATGTGCTTAATTTATTTCCAGGGTATAATGTTTGCCATGGGAAGCTTGGGTAAATTTCTCACTTTCCAGTGCCAATTTTGTGGAGGTAGGTAAACTTTTAGCCCTATTCTAGGTGGGGAAACAGAATAGGAAGATATTATAATTTCATTAATATTGAATGAGAAGCACTTAACAAACCTGGATAAAATATTAAATCTAGTGTGTACTTCATCAATGTACACACCTGGATTTATGTTTCTGTAAGAGTTTCTTAGGATTCTTCCTGTCAATATTCAATATTATACAAATAATGATGTGTGCTAAGAATTTAAAACATTTAGAGTTTTGCAAATTGCCCTCTAAATTTTGCTTTCAAAACTCTAGTAATAAATTTGTTATAAAATATTAAAAAGGTGAAACAAATCTAATTTTCAGCTACTCAAAACACTGCTGAATTGTAGCTATTAACATTCTCTGAATATTGGGTATGAATAATAGTATAAGGTGTTTATCCAGAGCAATCATATGCATTTTCTTTTTGAAGCACATTAGAATAAAGACCAGTTTAAAATGTAAAATCCATAATATATCCAGAACAATTGGGAGCTAGTTATAATAAAATCTACTTTGGCAATGTGCAAACTAGGCAATTGAATTTTAAGAGCTTCTTCACAAATATAAATCATGTTGCTAAAGATATTCAAGTGTATTTAATTGAGATTAATTACTTGTTAAAATAGAAAATCTGAACTAACTTGTCTCAGAATCTTAGAAATCATTTTGTGATAAGTAACTTGGGATGAGTATTGGAACTTAATGATCTTCATGACCTACACTGTAAGTACTCTTTAAAAAACAGCATGTTGATTCTTAAAAAAACAATGAGAGTAATGTTTCCAATATCTAAGTTATTCTATTTTGGAATAATTTGTTAACTTAGTTCCTTATTTTAGTCCCAAAGCTGTTACAGGAGAGTGCACTCTATCCCAAAGGGGTAACAACTTAAGTCAATAACTAAGATGAGAATTTGAAAGTTTCATATAATCAAAATTACCCTTGAGAACAGTATTACCCTTGAATAAAAACTAATGTATTCAACTTATTTTACATGGGTCAGGATATGGTTTTAAATTATGCATACATTATTTACATAGTTGTTGTTGTTAAGTGCCGACCAGTCTCTTCTCACTCATAGCAACCCTGGCTGAATCACTAGCCTCGTGGTTCAAACCAACTTTGCAGTCCAGTCCTTATCCTACAACACCATAGGCTTTATTAAACATAAAAGCTATTTCAAGGATTTTGCATCCAATGTGTACTTAATATAAATGATGCAGTATTCAAAAGCTTTCTATATTTGAAAGTAAAATTCCCAAATGATACAATTAGAATATATTGGTAGAAAGTAAGATCATTGAGAGCTGGCAATTTTATTCTTTTTTATTTTATTCATAACTCAGTAACTACCTATATGCCAATCATACAGTAGAAGTTTTATAAATATGTGAACAAAATGTGAATAACTATATTTAATAAATTAAAGGCAAATAAATGCTTCATAACTTTAATTAATAAACATTTAAGCTAAGCATCGCTATATCTTATTAAAGTCCACAGGTTTTTTGGCTTTTAAATAATTCATTTGATTGGGTAATATTCTTGTGTTTTTTGGTTAAGGTAATCAATTGCAACAGTGTTTGGCTGCTAATAGAGACAACGTTTATTCAAATCACTCATTGGATTAGCCAGACATTTTATGAGAATGGCAGATATGTTCTAAATTAGCAGCTAAGTAAGCTATGCAAAAAACTTTTTAAAAAATGTTAGAAATAATTTATTACATGTGAAACTCTTATAGGACCTATATTATTTCTTTGCAACAACCATTTAAAATCTGAAAATATTTATCATCTTTATCTTATAACATCCTCCAGTTCAAAGAATAGTTAAGATGTTATTCAAATACTCTGGGAACATTAGCTTTGGAATTTGAATTCACTGAGGATGTTGACTGATATCATGGATAGAATTGTGTCCCTCAAATATAATGTGTCAATGTGGCTGGGCCTTGATTCTCAAGGGGTTGACATTTATGTAATGATTTAATTTGGTAGTTATGTAATGATGCAATCATTCCCGTGATGTGATTTTCAGTCAATTGTAAAGGGATTAGGGTGAGATACACCATTCTTATTCAGGTCACAGCCCTGAACCAAACCTGGGGGTGTATCCTGTATCACTGTTTATTTTATGAGAGATTAAAAAGGACAGAGAATTGAACAGAGAAGGGACTTCAGTTTTAGCCAGAGGAGGGTGTTTGCATTGGATCCAGAGTCCTTACACTGAGAGCCCCCTAGACTTAGTGGGAGATGGATGCCAAGATTCTTGGAGATCACCAAGGAATTCTGGGTCCACAGATGTTTAAAGAAGATAAGGATCTTCCTTTAAGCCTGGTAATATAGATAGAAAAGCCTCCAATGTCTGGTGCCCCTGGTGGGGCACTCTGATATAAGGCACTGGATCTCAAGGTCAGTTTGAACCACAAGGTTGGTGGTTCAAATTC
>NW_006408707.1:3488356-3493484 GCF_000296735.1 Chrysochloris asiatica
CCCAGGTCTTGCCACACTGCTGGCCAACCAAGTCTCCACTCGGGTTCACAGGAGTCTGTTGAACGTTGTAGGGTTTAGCTTGGAGCTTCATTGCTGTTTTTGCCTCACTTCCTCTTATTGGTAACCAACATGGTCACAAATCAGAGTGCAAGTCTGCTCGTGTATTCCCATTGAGTCTTAGTCTTGGAAGGGGGTTTTCCCTGAGGGTATCCAACTGCTTGCTTTGATGTCTCCTGGGTGAGCAACTTGCTTGTTCTTGTAGTGATCAGTCGGACTGCTCTTATTGTTTTTTTGTTTTTTTTTTCCTGTCAGTTTCTTTCAAGAAGTATCTTCTGTTCTTCTAGCCACTCCAGGCTGGTCTGCTTTTCCTTTCAAGTGGAAATTTCCCCAATTCTGGGTGAGGTTCAGGATTCTTTGGAAACCCTCTTGAAACAGTGTTGAACTGAGTTGAAGGCAGTTAGCAGCAACAACAAACTTCTTAAACTATGAGTGAATGAATTTGTTAAAGTCATCACTTGTAGTATTTCTGTTCTAGCAGAGGTTTCAGAATTTGGTATTGCACATTTCATCTTCACCTGATTCTGGTGCAGAATTATGTGTTTTGTTTTGAAACTGGTTCAGTGAAGAATGCATATAGAATTGTGACAAAGAAAGAATGAGAGAGAGGGGGACAAAGAGAGAATAAAATCTATCAACAAACAACTTAAAATCAGTGGAGATTATTAAACTAAAAAATAAAAAGGCCCCAAATTGTGGAGGAATAATGATAAAGACCCTACATGTCTTGTCAGTTTGTAGAACTGTATTGGCTTGTGTGATGCTGTGATGCTGAAAGTTATATCACTAGTGTTTCATATAACAGCAGGGTCACCTGTGGTGGACAGGTTTCAATGCAGCTTCCAGACTAAGAAGAGACTAGGAAGAAGGAATAGGCAGTTTGTTCCTGAGGGATTCACACCAGAAACCTTATAAATACTAGTGCAACATTGCCTGATATGGTGGCAGAAGATGAACCCCAGGTTAGAAGGCACTCAAAATGCAATGGAGGAAGAGTTAACTCTTCAAAGTATAGTTAACCTTAATGATGTGAATGTAGCAGAGCTTAGGACCTTCATTTGTTTATGGGGCATGACTCAAAATAAGAAGAAACAGCTGCAAACATGCATTGTTTATTCAGAATATGGAATGTACAACATATGAATCTAAGAAAATTATTAATTGCCTTTGAGCAGATTCCATCTCATAGTGAACCTATATGGGGTTTTCAAGAAGTGGTTGGTGAATTTGAACTGCCAACCTTGTGGGTCAAACTGATCTTTCTGTCCAGTACATTATCCCAGAGTGCCACCCCTCATTAAAAATGAAAAGATATGCGTAAAAATCCTAGGCATTAGTGAGCTGAAAAGGACAGGTACTATCTAGGGTCACTATGAGTCAGAATTAACACAATGGCACTTAACAACAACTAATTTCTTTAGCATGAAATTGATCAAACATGCAATCAAGATATATTGATAATTTCTGGTGATTGAAATGCAAAGGTTGGGTACAAAGAGACAGGATCAGTAACTGAAAAAATATGGCCTTGGTGATAGAAATGACGTTAGAAAATGCATGATAGAATTTTGTAATACCAAAAACTTCATTACAATATCTATCTTTCAACAACAAAAATAGAGACTATGCATGTGGGTCATCACTTGTCTGTCATACTGTGGTGACTTTCATGTTACTGTGATGCTGGAAGCTATGCCATCCGTATTTTAAATACCAACAGGATCACCTATGGTTCACAGATTTTAACTTAGCTTTCAGACTAAGACAGACTAGGAAGAAGAGACAGACAACTTTTGAATGTTTGATCACTGAAAACCTTATCAATAGCAGTGGAACACTGTCAGCACCAGAATATGGAATATTGAAATATTTTTATTAGCACCAGAATATTGTCAGTTATAGTGCCAGAAGACGAATCTCTAAGATTGGAAGGCACTCAAAATATGACTGGGAAGGAACTGCCTCCACAAAGTAGAGTTGACTGTGATGATGAAAATAGAGTAAATCTTTTCCATTTGCTGATGGAGCACAACTCAAAATAAAGAGAAACATTAATAATCCAAACATGAAATTTATGAACATGAATCAAGGAAAATTGGAAATTGTCAAAATTGAAATGCAACACATAAAGATCAATATCCTAGCCATTAGTGATCTGAAATAGACTGATATTAACCAGTTTGAATCTGACAATCACATGGTTTGCTATGTCAGGAATAACAAAAGAACAGCATAGCATTCATCATCAAAAAGAACATTTCAAGATCTGTTGTGAAGTATAATACTGTCTGCAGCAGGATAATATCTACATGTCTACAAGGAACACAAGCTAATACCACTATTCAAATTTATGCACCAACCACTAAAGCCAGGAATGATGAAATTGAAGAGTTTTATCAACTTCTTCAGTCAAAATTAATTAAACATGCTATCAATATGTATTGATAACTACTGGTGACTGGAATGTGACAGTTGGAAACTAAGAGGAAGGATCAGTAGTTGGAAAATATTGTCTTGGTGAGAAATGATATTGGAGATCAAATGATAGAATTTTGCAAAAACAATGACTTCATTACAAATACCTTTTTAGACAATATAAAAGATCACTATACACATAGACCTCACCAGATGTAATACTCAGCAATCAATGGACTGTGGAAGAGATGGTTAAAAAGCTCCATATCATCAACCAAAACAAGGCCAGTGATAGACTGTGGAATAGACCATCAATTACTCAAATGTGAGTTCAGGCTGAAGCTGAAGAAAATTAAAATATGTCCACAAGAGCCAAATATGACCTTGAATGTATCCCACCTGAATTTAGAGGTCAGATCAAGAACAGAATTGTTGCATTAGATACTAATGACTGAAGACCAGAAAAGCTGTGGGAATGACATCAAGAATATCATATAGAAGTGACTGGCTTACAAGCTTTCAAGAGGGAACTTAGAGACAGGGGGCCTTGAGGAAGGCAGAATCTCCAGTGAGTAGTATCCAATCTGTCTAGGCGGAGCTGATGAAATGAAATGCAGATGGGTCTCTTGTGATACAATTGTGAATAATTGTTATTAGGACTGATTGTGAGGGTTGGAAATGTAAAGGTAGACATTTTATAGCAAGGAAGGGAGTGATTAACTTTCCAGTCTAGGAGCGGAGGTCCATAGGACCATCAACGGAGAAGAGCGGAGTGCGGGACCCTACCCAGAGAAGCAGTGATGCCTGAGATGGAGGCAGAGATGATGATGTGGAGCGATGGAGCAGCTAGAGACTTTAGATCCAGAAAGGGAGAGAGACTGTGTGCTGAAGACTTGGGAGTGGGGTGGGGAAGTGTAAGGGGCAGGCTTGCAGGGTTTTTGGTTAATGATGCATGGAGGTGATTGTAACCATGGCAATGAAATGATATACAAAAGAATGAATGTAAAACTAATGTTCTCCCATGTAAACGCTCATATAATTCACAATAAAACATTTTAAAAAAGAATATCATATAGGAAGAACGCAAAAGGTCATTAAGAAGACAAGAAAGAATGAACAGCAAAAATGGATATCAAAATTTGAATTACACAAACCAGAAGTAGGTTTGTAGAAAATATTTCCAATTACTGGGTGTTTAAATTTGTAAAAGGAGCTCACTGACAATGAAAGTTCTCCAGCATAGAAATGCTAAAGCAAACAGAAGAAATTTGAAGGTAAAAGGGATGAATAGAAAATTTCAAAGGGCAGTTTGAGAAGACAAAGTCAAGTATTATATTATGTACAAAGACATGGAGTTAGAAAAACCAAAAGGGAAGAACAAGTTAGCATTTATCAAGTTGAAGGAACTGAAGAATAAATCCAAACCTTAACTTCCAATATTGAAGGAGTCTATGGGCAAAATATTGAAAGATGCACAAAGCATCAAAACAAAGTGGAAGGAACACATAATTACTATACCACAAATAAATGTTCAATATTTAACCATTTTTACCGGTAGCATATGATCTAGAGCCAATAGTACTGAAGGAAGAAATCATGGTGCACTGAAGGCATTGGAAAAGAACAAGGCTCTGGGAATTAATGGAATACAAATAGAAATCTTTCAACAAACTGATGCCTCACTGGAAGCACTCACTCATCTATACCAAGAAATTTGGAAGACAGCTGCTTGGCCACTTGATTGGAAGAGATCATGACCCAGTGGAATGTGGAAATAATGGGACGATATCATTAATTGAGCATGCTGGTATTTAAAGTATCAGTGATATAGCTTACAGCATCATGCACACCATCACAGCACAACAAACTGACAGAAACATGGTGGTGTCCATGTATTTGTTGTTGTTGTTAAGTACTGTGGAGTCGCTTCCGACTCATAGTGACCCTGCACGGGGTTTCTGAGGCTGTAAATCTTTATAGGAGCAGAAAGCCTCATCTTTCTCCTGCAGAAAGGCTGGGAGTTTCGAACTGCCGAACTTGAGGTTAGTAGCCCGATTGGTACCCACTACACTACCAGTATGGTGGTGGTGGTTTTGTGCTGTGGAGTCGGTTCCGACTCATAGTGACCCTGTACAGGGTTTCTGAGCCTCATCTTTCTCCTGCGGAACAGCTGGCAGTTTCGAACTGCTGACCTTGCGGCTCACAGCCCTATTCGTAACCATTGTGCAATCAGAATTGTTTTTGTTGTCAGGTGCCACTCGAGTTGGAACCGACTCATAGCGACCCCATGCACAGCAGAACGAAACAATGTCCAACCTCACTACTGCTGCCACACTTGACTCCATCAATGATGCCACCAGGCTAATCCATCTCATTAGGGGTCTTCCTCTTTTTCTCTGACCCTCCACCTTACCCAGCATGACATCCTTCTCCAGCGACTATTTCCTCCGGACAATATGTCCAAAGTATGAGAGACGAAGCTTAGTCATCCTGGCCTCCAAGGAGCACTCTGGCTGTATTTCTTCCAATACAGATCTATTGGTTCTTTTGGAAGTCCATGGCACCCTTAGTATTCTCCTCCAACACCACAACTCAAAGGCATCAATTCTTCTACGGTCTTCCTTATTCACTGTCCAGCTTTCGCATCCATATGAGG
>NW_006408707.1:3493935-3495186 GCF_000296735.1 Chrysochloris asiatica
GACAGGTTTCAGATGAGCTTCCAGACAAAGACAGACTAGGAAGAAAGAGTGACAAACTGCTTCCGAATTGCTAGTCACTGAAAACTCTATGAATAGCAGAGAAAGACAATCAGTATAGGAATGGAATATTCCAAATGCTCATTGGAGTGATTTTCTTAGTTGTGCAGTGTCAGAGATCTTATGAACATATAAAATAATGTTCTACACCAGAATTAATGTGGGTGAGAAACAATGCTTGAATTATACAAAACCAGAAGTAGGTTTTTAAATCATCAGGTGTTTAAATTTGTAAAAGAAGATTTCATTTATATTGACACTCATTTATAGTGGAAATTCTCTCATGTCTTGAATATATTAAGTACTATATCTAATAAAGGAGCATGGTGGCATCATAGATAAACACTGGACTGCCAACCATAAGGCCTGTGGTTTGAGCCTGTCAGCTGCTCTGCCGGAGAAAGATGAGATGTTCCTCTCTGGCAAAGATTTAAAAACTCTCAGACACCCTATACAGTGTCATTTGAGTTATGGTGTTGAGAAGAAAATTAAAAGTACTCTAGACTGCTAAAAGAATAAATCTGTGTTGAAAGAAGTACAGCCAGACCAGAGTGCTCCTTAGAAGCTGGTATGGTAAGACCTTGTCTCTCATACTTCAGACATATTATCAGGAGGCACCAGTCCCTGGATAAGGATATCATGTTTGATAAAGTGAAAGGTCTCCAAAAAAGAAGAAGAGCTCTTATGCGAGGTATTGGCACAGTGGCAGCAGTAATGAGCTCAAGCTTAACAACAATTGTGAGGAAGGTGCAGGACCTGGCAGTATTTTGTTCTGTTGTGCATAAGGTTGCTAGGAGTGAGAACTAACCCAATGGCACCTCACAACAACAACAACTTGAGTTAGACCCAACTTTATGGCACTTAACAATGCCTTATAAACTGTATTTTAATTTTTTGATAGAAATTTTGCAAAATTGAGTTTACCAGATTTCCTGTTTCTGAGGCACAAATTCTAAGAAATAATGACTATGAAATCTGTGCCAAAGTTTCATGTTTTTAATGAATCTTATCTTGTACTCATGAAAACAATTCAACTATTTTAGACGAAATAGTGAATTAGCTTTTAAAAATAATAGGGGTATTGAGAGTTCCGGTTTGCCAGGGTGGCCAGACGTGCTCGTGAGTAGGGGCTCCGGGATCGGGAAAGGGAAGCTCGAGAGTTGAGCCTCCCAAGTGGGAATTCACAGTCACACG
>NW_006408707.1:3504816-3516055 GCF_000296735.1 Chrysochloris asiatica
TGATGATGTGCCCTGTAAACTTTCATTCACTCAATCCACAATAAAAACCTTAAATTAAAAAAAAAAAAAAAATAATAGGGGTATTACAGAATTACAGAAAAGTCTACCATAAAATTTGTGTAATATGCAGAGGTAATAATAAAATATGTAAAACCAAAAGTGGAAAACAGCAATGAAGGGGTATGTCTTAATTGTTACTTATTTTTGGATTTTGTAATGTTTATGATATAGTGAAATATTTTTAAAAATTTATTTTTCCTGTGATCTCTTAAATAATTGTTCGTGTTCATAATGAATTATATAGTCATTATATTGCAAACTTTGTTCTCAAAGAGAGCTACTCCAAATACATGTGGTACAGACTCCATAAAATTTAAATCCACTCATATAATAATCTAGAACAACTGTAGTTGTTCTAGAGAGTATAGAAGAGGTGAGGGGTTGAAGAGTTGCAGTGTCATAAGGAGAGGAAGTCATCTCTTCATCAGTTCATTTAGCAGAGATTTCTGGCAGTCATTATTCATTCTTTCTCTAGAGATATAGAAAAATGAAGCTCTTGCAGTATTATTAGATGAGAATTTGCACATCAAACACCATCTGGAAGTCAATAAATGGGAAGTCAGGGTAGACTATGAAAGCCACCTTTTTCTTTGATATCTAATTGTCTGAAAATATGTTTCATTTTCATGAAATGTTCCCATTTTTGGAGGCTTCATTAATTTTCTTGTTTGTTAAAGCAACTTTTTATTTTCTCTTATATGATGCCTTCAATAGAGTCCTGAATCTTTTATTACTGAGAATACTCTTACTTTGAGAAGCCCCAACTATGCTTTTTAACACTTTGATGATGCCATACAGTCATTCCGTGGCCCAGATCCAGGGTTCTCCTGGTGTGGTGCTGTGGGCTAATGAGTCAGACTGCAAAGCAATTTGAACTGCAAGGTCGGTGGTTCAAGCTTACCAGCTGCTACTCGGAAACCCTATGCAGGGTTGCTATGGGTTTGAACCCACTCAACAGCACTTAACAACAACAACAACAACAATAACAACAGTCCTTTATGGTTGTTCAGGCCCTGCACCTTCCTCTATAGGACTTACCCTCTAGAGTTTGGGATCTCTTTAAAGGCCTGCTAGGAAGCTATTACAAATGCTTCATCTGCTTTTGGTTTGTGTGTTCTGAGCACATGGTTTCCAAATGTTACATTTGGAATGTGGAATTCAGTAATTCTTAAGCATTTTGATCAAATAATTGGTTTTATTCATTGTCTTCTGTGAATAAATGATGCATGATGTCTGGCTCCTTTTCCAGTATCCATTTATATATTATATCATCTTGTTTAGCTGACATGTTCTTTTCAAAGGTTAGAAGTATTTGGGGAAAGTGTGTTTCGAGAAGAAAGGTGAACTAATTAGCTTCACTTTCTAAATATTTTAATAATGTTACTGAAGCCTGGAATGCCATCTTTATTCACCCATCTCTTTTGTTTTTCTGCCACAACTTAGCACTTATAGTGAATGGCAATCCATATTAATAAGAAGGCAGCTTAATAAGACTCAGGTTAATGATGATAATTATTCCTACATGGTGTATGCTGACAGTGCGTGCAAAGATATTCACTATTCAAAAAAGCCTTAAGGGATTACAGATATTTCTGACATCTAGTCTGCTATCTGATAAGAAGGTTAACAATACTAACTGATATTTAGCGTTTTTCCCTCTCTTTTTTAAGTGAAAAATTTCATTACTTTGAGATTATGTCCATGGCTAGGATTCAAGGAGTAGGACCAATAACTTTTCAGGATGTTTCTCAGGTAGAGTTAGAATTTTAACAATCAAAAACAACAGGCTTGCAAACATGGACACATCAACAGATAAATAAGTATAGTCAGTTATTAAAGGGAGGTCCGTGTTTTATCTCAAATCCTCATAGCTGGTTTCTAGTTTGAGGCAAATATTTGTTTTTGACTGACTATGATAATAAAAATATAAAATTGTCAAGTTCTGCTTCCTTTCTTTTTATGTTCACCAACTTCTACCCAGAAGGATATCATGTTTTGGTAAAGTGAAAGTTCTCCAAAAAAGAGGAAGACCCCTTATGAGAGGTATTGGCACAGTGGCAGCAGCAATGAGCTCAAGCTTAACAACAATTGTGAGGAAGGTGCAGGACCTGGCAGTGTTTTGTTCTGTTGTGCATAAGGTTGCTAAGAGTTGGAACTAACCCAATGGCACCACACAACAACAACAACAACAACTTTAGTTAGAACCAACTTTATGGTACTTAACACCTTATAAGATTGAAAATGTTTATTTTTATTTTTTGATGGAAGTTTTGCTTTCATGTTTAATAGCCTGGTATTCTGTTTTTCATTCCTCTATGAACTCCTGGTATGGCACTGTTGGATCAGCACTGCACTTTGAACCACAAGGTCAGCAGTTCAAACCCAACAGCTGCTCCTTGGAAACCCTATAAAGGGTTGATATGAGCCTGAACTGACTTGATGGCACTTAACAAAACAAACAAATATTCCTGGTTACTCTCCAAACTTCATTCACAGCTATAGTATTATTGACAAAAGACTGATTAACAGTTCAGAGCTACATCTTATTTCCCCTCCCCACCCCCAGGGTCAACTGTCTTTAAAGACGTATTAAAACTTTGAATCAGGAATCTCAAAACACTAGCCAGGGCTTGTCACAGAACAGAAATGAGTGAGGCTGGCCAGGTGAGGATACACAGGAAAGTGAATGGGCCTCAAAAAGGGGCAGAGTATTTAGACAGAATATTTCCTTGTACACATTTCAGTCCATATTTGCTAAAAAGTTAGTTTTTCAAATTTAGATTGATATTTTATGAATTCTTACCATTTAAAAATATTGTCTATAAATCCTAACTCTGTTACAGGTCAAGAACAATATGTTACATTGCCAGAAATGATCTGAAAGAGATTGTAACTGCTGCTTTGAACTGAAAGGAAATTTTTCAATGAAATAATTCACCCATGTCTCCCACATTATAGAAACTGGAGAACCCATACTCCACTAATGGACTCCTGAACCTTCTGTCTTTCTTCATGTTGTTCCATTTTTTTTCTCTTGTGCCATCTTTCACTTTTGATGTTGTTGTTGTTATGTGCCATGGAGTCGGTTCTGACTCATAGTGACCCTGAACAGAGTTTCCGAGGCTGTAAATATTTATGGAAGCAGAAAGCCTCATCTTTCTCCCATGAACAGCTGGTAGTTTTGAACTGCTGACCTTGTGGTTTGCAGCCTTATTCGTAACCACTATGCTTCCAGAGCTCTTTTTGATGGCCTTGGATAAATATCACCCTTTCTGTGAATCTTTCTTAGCCACTTTCTATCCTCCAAAACATTCCCACTCTCCTTCCTTGTAATGGAAAAAAAAATCTATTTTTCCATTATGTTGTTAGGATACCTGGCACATTACTATAAGGAGTACATAAAGTAGTGTGCACTAAGTAGTTGCATATGTGTAGATCTTCTTAGTTACAGTATGAGATCCACATGGAGAGAGTCGTCATCTTATCCATATGGAGAGGGTCCTCATCTCATATTTGATTCCTTTTTTTAAGCACCACACAGAGTCTGTCTTATTTGTGTGTGTGTGTGTGTGTGTGTGTGTGTGTGTATATATATATATATATATATATATATATATATTCCATGGAGTTGATTCTGATTCATGGTAAAGTCATGTGTGTCAGGGTAGAATTACGCTTCATAGGATTTTTAGTGGCTATGGTCTTTACTCTTTACAGAAGTAGATCACCAGGCATTTTTTCTGTGGTACAACTAGGTGAATTCAAACTAACTATCTTTTTATCAATAAACCAAAAACCCCACTCAATCAATAAGGTTGATTCTGATCCCTAATGACCAGATAGGACAGAGTAGAACTGCTCCTTAGTGTTTTGGAAACTGTATATCTTTATATTAGTAGGCAGTCTCATCTGTGGATTTGAACTACTGTAGGTTAGTAGACCAATGTCAAAACCACTGTGCCACCACTGTTGAGTGAAAATCATTTGCGCCACCAAAGTCAAGTATTATAATGAAATGTGCAAAGACCTAGAGTTAGAAAGCAAAAGGGAAGAACATGCTCAGCAATTCTCAAGCTGAAAACACTGAAAAAAATACCCAAGCCTTAGCTTGCAATATTGAAGGATTCTTTGGGCAAAATACTGAATGATTTAGAAAGAATCAAAAGAAGATGGAAGGAATACACAGTGTCACATTACCAAAAAGTACTAGTCAATATTCAACTATTTCAAGAGACAGCGTATAATCAAGAACAGATGTTACTGAAGGAAGAAGTACAAGCAGCACTGAAGGCACTGGAGAAAAATAAAGCTTCAGGACTTGATGGAATGCAAATAGAAATCTTTCAAAAAACTGATAAAGCATTGGAGGCACTCACTCATCTATGCGAAGAAATTTGGAAGACAGCTACCTGATATATGCCATATTCATTGTGTATGCCTTTTAACTCATTCCCTCATGGGGACCAACTAGGTTCCTAAATCTTTCCTGCTTTTAAATTTTAATTTAAAATTAACAGAAAACTATGTACACAGAGATATTAATTCATGGCAGAGAATTATTCAATTGCTTTTCTTGTCAAACTTTTAATACTTCCCTATGCATCTTCTGAATTTCTGGTGTGATGCTGTAGGATCAGCACTGGACTGCAAACCACAAGGTCAGAAGTTCAAACCCACTAGCTGCTTCTTGGAAACCCTTTTTGTTGTTGTTAGGTGTCATTGAGTCGGTACCAACCCATAGCAACCTTATGCAGAGCAGAACAAAACACTGCCTGATCCTGGGCCAACCTCACTATGGTTGTCCATTGATGCTGCCACTTGGCCAATCTATCTTGTTGGGCATCTTCCTCTTTTCATCTGACTCTCCACCTTACCAAACATGATATCGTTCTCCAGTAACTGGTCCCTCCTAACAATATATCCGAAGTATGAGAGATGAAGTTTGGACATCCTGGCCTCCAAGGAGCACTCTGGCTTCACTTCGTCCAAAATGGATCTATCAGTTCTTTTGGCAGCCCATGGCACTTTCAATATTCTCCTCCAAAACCATAACTCAAAAGCATCAACTCTTCTACGGTCTTCCTTATTCACTGTCCAGCTTTTGCATGTATAGGAGGCTATTGAATGTACCATGGCTTGGGTTAGGGGCACCCTTAGTCCTCAGGCTTACATTTTTGTTCTTCAACACTTTAAAAATGTCTTGTGCAGCAGATTTGCCTAATGCAATACGTTGTTTGATTTCTTGACTGTTGCTTCTGTGAGTATTGATAGTTGACTCAAGAAGAATGGAGTCCTTGACAATTTCAGTCTTTTGTCCATTGATAAGAATGTTGTTTATTGGTCCAGCATTGAGGATTTTTGTTTTCTTTACGTTGAGATGTAATCCATACTGAAGGCTGTGTTCTTTGATATTCACCAGTAAATATTTTAAGTCCTCTTCACTTTCAGCAAGCAAGGTTGTATCATCTGCATATTGCAGGTTGTTAATGAGTCTTCTTCCAATCCTGATGCCACATTTTTCTTCATATAACTCAGCTTCTCAGATTATTTGCTCAGTATACATGTTGAATAAGTATGGTGAAAGAATACAACCTTGTCACACACCTTTTAAAATTTTAAACCATTCAGTGTTCCCCTCTTCTGTTTGAACAACTGCTTCTTGGTCCATGTACAGATACCTCATGAGCACAATTAAGTGTTCTGGAATACTTATACTTCACAATGAATTAGTGAAGATAGATATCCTAGACATTAGTGAACTGAAATGGTCTGGTATTGGTCATTATGAATCTGACAATCATATGGTTTGCTATGCCAGAAACTATATATTCAAAAGGAATGGCATTTCATTCATTGACAAAAAGAATATCCAAAGATCTATCATGAAGTATGATTCTGTCTCTGATGGTGTAATATCCATACACCTAATGCTACTATTATTTAAAGTTACACACCAGTCACTAAGCCAGCGATGAGGAAACTGAAGAATCCTACTAACTTATTCAGTTTGAAATTTATCAAATATGCAATTAAGATGCATTGAGGTGAGGTGGAGTTTGATGCTGGCTAAGGTGGAGGTGCATTGAAGTTCATTGTCAGTGATACCACACAAATACCAAAGCAGATCCAAGGCAGAACTCCAAATCTTGGAACCACATAGCTAGGAATATTTTAAAACTTTGAAGGTTTATAGCTAGTGGAACTTGAAGCCAAAGTAAGAAATCACATACTATTGAATCTGTGCGGCAAGACCAAATGGCAAGACCAAGTGGGGGAGCAGAAACACCAAGGAAAAACGCCATGGGAACCTTAGAACAAAGGTGGACAATACACTTTGTCAGTTTTGCTTTGTTCTGATTTTTTTTTTTTTTGTATCTGGTCGTTGCCCTCCCCATTTATGCACCTCCATTCTGGTGACTAGAGGTGGTGCCAGAATGAGTGAACACCCTCACCCTCACCACTGGTGGGTTCTTCTGCCACACATACACACAGATACTCAGCCCAAGAGTAGGCCCTGAAAATTTGTTTTGTTTTAATATGGGAAAGGCCGGGACAGGGCTGTAGAGAGGGAAAGAGAGTTTAAAAACAAAACAGGCTGAAATTTAAATTAAATACTGAGGTATAGCATAGCAACCAACAGTGGCATCTTGAAATCTCTCAGGCAGCTTTGAAACCAAGAAACTGAAGAGAGGACATTAAAGTCATACTCATATTAGGCTACAGTTTTTTTTTTCCTTCTCTCCCTCCTCTTCCTTTTCTGTGATTATAGACTGCAGAATTTAGTCTAGTTTTTTTTTTTTTTTTTTTTTTGCTGGTGCTGTTTTGCTATTTTATGCTCCCCCTTCTACCTTTGGGGGACTCTTTCTCTCCCTATATTACCCAAGAAGAGTCAACAACTGCTGCCATATAGTCAAGCTACAATCACTCTCTATAAAACACCAAAACCCAGGCAAGAACCAATACCAACTGCCATATGCCAACGAGGCAAACAACACCTGTAAAAATTACTCTGAGTTAAGCAATAGGAAGAATGAAAAGGGAAGCCCACATCCTGATCACATCTTCCTGGAAGCAATCAGAAACCATAAAAAAATACCAAAACAGATACTCAATTAAGTATTGAGCCCACAGATAAACACTAAACATGCCCAAGAAGCAAAAGCAGATGACCATATCAGCACATGTCCAGAAACAAGATAAAATATCTGAGACAAATGACCTAGAGGTAGACCTGGGCTCCATTCTGAAAGGAGGGCAGGCCTTGGAAATGCCTGAGAAGGAATTTAGAAAAATGATTATAAAATGTTTCAAAACACTTTACAATGGAGATGAGAAAAAGAAGGAAAAAGTCAGGAAAGCACTACAGGAACAAGCAAATAAGATAGATACAACATTGGAAACAATTCAAAACCTACAGAAAGAGGTCCAAATGATCAATAATAGAATATCAGAAATAGACAATACTCTGAAAGGACAAAGGAGTAGAATAGATGAGATGGAAGGCAGAACCAGTGAGCTGGAAGACAAATCTCTCAATACCACTAAGATAGAAGAGCAAACAGAAAAAAGGAAAAGAAAATCACTGAGATATATCATATTCAAGCTCTCCAAAATCAAAGATAAGGAGACACTCCTGAAAGCAGTTAGGGAAAACAGAAGTGTTACATACAAAGGCAAGCAGGTCAGATTAAGCTCAGATCTCTCACCATGCAAGCAAGAAGGCAATGGGGAGACATATATAGAAGTTGAAAGAAAATAATTGCCAACCAAAAATACTTTATCCAGCAAAGCTATCAACCAAATACAATGGTGTAATCAAAACATTCCAGGATAAACAGAAGCTAAGGGATTTGTGCTACAAAACATCCTAAAGGGAGTTCTGTGGACTGAGAACCAACAAGAACAGACAACAACCAGAGATTGACATACATGGCAGCACCTCCCAGAATTAAATAGACAGAAGGCAGAGTCAAGAAAAGAACAAAATTGTAAGAACAAACTCAGAAAATTTGGGAGGTCAACCTATGATCAAAACAATTACAATGTAAAAGAAGGTAAACATGTAGGATCCTGATGGTGAGAAGGTCAGATAGATTACAGGATAAAATAGACTGCACTAAATGGAGAGAAAAGTTAATGGACTATAAGGCAACCTCAAAGAAAATTAATACTTCACAACAAACCAAGAGAATGAAAATCCAAGGAGAACATGGAAACATTCAAACTATGAGGAATCTCACAAGAAAGAACACAAAAAGCACGGATTTAACAAAGAAAGACACACTGAACAAAGAAAGCAGCAACACCACACACACAAAAAAAACCCAAATATAATGATAGCAATTAATCCATACCTATCAATAATTACACAGAATATAAATTGATTAAATGCACCCGTTAAGAGACAGAGAGTGGCAGAATGGATAAGAAAACAAAATCCTTCAATATGCTGTCTGCGAGAGACACATCTCATACACAGAGACAAAAACAGATTAAAAGTAAAAGGATGGAAAAAAATACACCAAGCAAATTGCAATAAAAAACGAACAGGAGAGGCAGTACTAACCTCTGATAAAATGAACTTTAAGGCAAAACCCAGCATAATAGATAAAGATGGGCATTTGTTGTTGTTGTTAGGTGCCATCGAGTTGGTACCAACCCATAGCGACCTTATGCACAGCAGAATGAAACATTGCCCGATCCTGGGCCAACCTCACTATTGTTGCCACACTTGAGCCCACTGATGCTGAAAAGTGGCCAATCCATCTCATTGGGGTCTTCCTCTTTTCCTGTGACCCTACACCTTACTAAACTTGATTTCCTTCTCCAGTGACTGGTCCCTCCTGAAAATATGTCTGAAATATTAGAGATGAATTTTGGCCATCCTGGCCTCTAAGGAACACTTTGGCTGCACTTTTTCCAAAATGGATCTATTAGTTCTTTTGGCAGCCCATGGCACTTTCAATATTTTCCTCCAACACCATAACTCAAAAGCATCAATTCTTCTATGGTCTTCTTTATTTACTGTCCAGCTTCCGCATGCATATGAGGTTATTGAAAACACCATGACTTGGGTCAGTCACACCTCAGTCCTCAAGCTAACATGTTTGCTCTTCAACACTTTTAAAAGGTCTTGGTTTTTTTTTTTTTTTTTTAACCTAATGCAGTACGTCGTTTGATCTCTTGACTGCCACTATGAGCATTGATAGTTCAACCAAGAAGAATGAAGTCCTTGACAACTTCAATCTTTTCTCCATTGATAAGAATGTTGTTTATTGGTCTAGTGGTGAGGATTTTTGTTTGCTTTACATTGAGATGTAATCCAATGTGTTCTTTGATCTTCTTCAGTAAATGTTTTAAGTCCTCTTCACTTTCAGCAAGCAAGGTTTTATTATCTGCATATCTCAGGTTGTTAATGAGTCTTCCTCCAGTTCTGATGCTACGTTTTTCTTCATATAACTCAGCTTCTCAGATTATTTGCTCAGTATACATGTTGAATAAGTATAGTGAAAGAATACAACCTTGTTGCACACCTTTTTTTAATTTTAAACCATTCAGTGTTCCCCTCTTCTGTTTGAACAACTGCTTCTTGGTCCATGTATAGATACCTCATGAGCACAACTAAGTGTTCCAGAATACTCATACTTCTCAATGAATTAATGAAGATAGATATCCTAGGCATTAGTGAACTGAAATGGTCTGGTATTGGTCATTGTGAATCTGACAATCATATGGTTTGCTATGCCAGAAACTATACATTCAAAAGGAATGGCATTTCATTCATTGACAAAAAGAACATTCAATAATCTTGAAGTATTATACTGTCTCTGATGGGATACTGTCCAGTGATTTCCGCATTCTGTTGAGTCACCTCTCTTTGGAATGGGCACAAATATGGATCTCTTCCAATCATTCAGCCAGATAGCTTTCTTCCAAATTTTTTGGCAGAGATGAGTGAGTGCCTTCTGTGCCGCCTCATTTTCTTGAAAGATTTCAATTTTTATTCCATCAATTCCTGGTGCCTTGTTCTTTGCCAGTTTCTTCAATGCACCTTGGACTTCCTCCTTCAGTATCATTGGCTCTTGATCATATGCTACCTCTTGAAATGGTTGAACATTAACCGTTTTCTTTTGGTACAGGATTCCTTCCATCTTCTCTTGATGCTTTCTGCATCATTCAATAAATTTCCCAGAGAATATTTGAATAATGAAAGCTGAGGCTTGAATTTTTTCTTCAGTTCCCCCAGCTTGAGAAATGCTGAGCGTGTTCTTCCTTTTTGGGTTCTTATTTCAGATCTTTGCACATTTTTTTTGGGTAATATTTGGCTTTATCTTCTTGAGCTGATCTTTGAAATTTTCTGTTCAGTTCTTGTATGTTGAAATTTCTGCCATTTGCTTTAGCATGTCTTCGCTGGAGAGCAAATTTCAGTGTCTCTTCTGACATCAATTTTGACTTTTTCCTAAAGATGGACATCATCTCATGATTAAAGGGACAATTGAACAAGATGACATAACCATAATAAAGATCTATGCTCCCAATGAAAGAGCTCCAAAACATATAAATCAAACTTTAATAGATTTGAAGAAAGAAATAGATGAATCTGCAATATTAGTGGGTGATTTTCAAATACCGCCTTCAAAAATGGATAGAACAACCTGAAAGAAACTTGACAAAGACACAGAAGAACTGTCAGCCAACTGGAGCTCATAGACATGTATAGAGCATTCAACCCTCAAACTGCGTAATACACATTCTTTCCCAGTGCACGTGAAACATTCTCCAGAATAGACCATGTCATAGGCCACAAAACAAACCACTATAAATTTACAAATATTAAAATACTACAAAGCATCTTTTCAAACCACAATTCTATCAAATTAGAAGTCAACAATAGGAACACCAAGGAAATAAATTCAAATACATGGACATTGAATAACTCCCTGATGAAAAGTGACTGGGTAGTAGAGGAAATTAAATGTGAATTCACAAAGTTCCTAGAAACAAATTAAGAATGAAAACACAGCATACCAAAATCTTTGGTACATGTGGAAAGTGGTGCTGAGAGGACAATTTATTGCAATAAACACACACATCCAAAAAGAAGAAAGAACCAAAATTAACACATTAACACAGCATCTACAACAATTAGAAACAGACCAAGAGAGGGAACCTACAGCCA
>NW_006408707.1:3516425-3532902 GCF_000296735.1 Chrysochloris asiatica
TCCCAACCAAAAAAAACTCCAGGCCAGGTGGTTTCACTGGTGAGTTCCACCAAACATTCAGGGAAGAGCTGTCACCAATTCTACTCAAATTATTCCAGAAGATAGAGGAGGATGGAAAACTTCCTAATACATTTTATGAAGCAAGCATAACCATCATACCAAAACCAGGGAAGGATGTCACTAAGAAGGAAAATTATAGACCAATATCCCTCATGAACATAGATGCAAAAATTCTCAATAAAATCCTAGACAACAGAATCCAGCAACACATAAAAAAGATCATATATCATGATCAAGTGGGATTCATATCAGGGATGCAAGGATGGTTCAACATTAGAAAAAGGATCAATGTTATCCACCATATAAATAAGCAAAAAGAAAAGAACCACATGATCATATTGATTGATGCAGAAAAGGCATTTGACAAAATCCAAGATCCATTCCTGATAAAAACACTCAACAAAATAAGAATTGAAGTGAAATTCCTCAGCATAATTAAGAGCATATATATAAAACCAACAGCCTACATTATTCTCAATGGAGAAAAAATGAAAATCTTCCCTATGCGAATAGGAACCAGACAAGGATGCTCTTTGTCACAACTCCTATTCAATATTGTGCTGGAAGTCTTAGCAAGAGCTATATGGCAAGACAGGGAAATCAAAGGCATCCAAATTGGCAAAGAGGAAGTAAAACTCCCTATTTGCAGACGATATGATCCTATACATGGAAGCCCCCAAAGACTCAGTAAAAAAGCTACTAGACCTAATTGTAAGATTCAGCAAAGTGGCAGGGTATAAGATCAACATGCAAAAATCAGTTGGATTCCTCTATACCAAATATGACAGCATTGAAAAGGACATTAGGCAAGCAATATCATTTACAATAGCCACCCAAAGGATGAAATATCTAGGAATAAATCTAACTAGAGAAACAAAGGACTTATACAAAGAAAACTACAAAACACTTCTACAAGAAACCAAAAGAGACCTACAAAAATGGAAGACTGTACCATGCCCCTGAATAGGAAGACTGAACATTGTGAAAATGTCAATACTGACCAAAGCAATTTACACCTATAATGCAATCCCTATCAAGATTCCAATAACATTTTTCAAAGAGGTGGAAAAAACAATTACAAAAGTTATATGGAAAGGAACGAGACCTAGAATAAGCAAAGCACTACTTAAGAAGAAGAATAAGGTTAGAGGCTACTCACTTCCCGACTTCAAAATATACTACATGGCTACAGTGGTCAAAACAGCTTGGTACTGGTACAATGGATGATAAATAGATCAATGGAACAGAATAAAAAATACAGAAATTAACCCATCTACATACAGCCAACTGATTTCTGACAAAACACCTAAATATAATGGCATGGGGAGGTGATAGTCTCTTCAACGGATGGTACTGGCAGAACTGGAAAGCTATAAACAAAAGATTGAAAGACATTCACCTCATACCTTATGCAAAAATCAACTCAACATGGATTAAAGACCTACATGTGAATCCCAGAATTATGAAGGCCATCAATGAAAATTAGGGACAAACGTGAGGGTACTAATTCAGGGAATACACAGACTAGCAAACATTTTGAAAACTACACAAATAAAAGTAGACAAAATAGATGAGTGGAACATACTAAAAATTAAAAAATTATGTGCATCAAAAGACTTCACCAGAAGAGTAAAAAGGGAACTCACAGAATAGGAAAAAATCTTTTGCAATGACACATCAGACAAGGGACTTATTTCTAAAATATATAGGACACTACAACACCTCTACAAGAAAAAAACAAATAACCCAATTAAAAAATGGGCACAGGACATGAACAGACACTTCACCATGGAGGAGATCCAGGCAGCCAGCAAGCATATGAAGAAATGTTCACAATTACTAGCCATTAGAGTGATGCAAATCAAAACAACAATGAGATATAATCTCACACCAGCAATAACACCAAAAAAGTAGAGGACAATAAATGCTGGTGGGGATGTGGAGAAACGGGGACACTCCTGCATTGTTGGTGGAACTGCAAAATGATCTAACCTCTCTGGAAAGCAAGATGGTGCTTCTTCAGAAGGTTGGAAATAGAGATACTTTATGATCCAGCAATTCCTCTACTTGGTATTTACCCACAAGAAATATGAGCCATAGCACAATGCACACCAATGTTCATAGCAGCACTATTTACAATAGCAAAAAGATGGAGACAGCCAAATGTCCATCAACTGAAGAACAGATAAACAAACTGTGGTACATACACACAATGGAATATTATGCCAATGGAAGAATAACAAGGAAGTTACATGCCACTGCATAATATGGATGAACCTTGAGGACATTATATTGAGTGAAATTAGCCAGTCACAAAAGAAGAAATACTGCATAGGATCACTATTGTAAAAGACTAAGAAAAACAACCCATACTAAAGCAGGGGGAGGGGGGGAGGGGGGCTGGATTCTTTGCTGGTTGCTCGGATGTGGAGGGTGGAGTGAGGGGAGGGACAGAAAAGTGGAGCACAGGGCAGGGAATAGACACAGGATAGTTTGGGTATGGGGAGGTGGGCAAGACACAAGAAGGGGGAGGGGAATGGAAGAACAAGGCAGATGGGAGAACAATTAGTCAGGTTTTCATGAGCTAAGTGGGACAGAGGTAAATAATGATATATGCACAACCTTGGAACAACAGGGCTCTGGGATACAGGGATGGAGACATGGTTGGAATGGGGAAAAAGAGGATATCATGTTAAGATGCATGGCTGTCTTTTGAATCTTGGTTACCCTTGCATACCATTATAAAATAGACACTGGAGGGGGAGAGAAAGGAATAGCCAAAAATATCACCATAGAAAGCTTGTAAGTCCATCCTCTGCCTATAACTGGTTGGAATTCCTAAAATGGGTCTACAACATGCCCAGTGAAGGAGGCTTCCTGTGGAGCCTCTGCTTAATAAGACTATATGTGGAATCCTGAACAACATCCAGAATCTTCAGAGGTGGGACATTTTCACTTGAAAGGATGGGCTGACCAGCCTGGAGTGGCTAGAAGAACAGAAGATAATTCTTGAAAGAAAGATTGACAGGAAAAATACAAAACAATAAAGGCAGTCCAACTGATTACTACAAGAACAAGCAAGTTGCTCGCCCAGGAAACATCAAGGCAAGTGGTCGGGTCCTCTCAGAGCAAGCTCCCTTCCAAGACTAAGGCTCAAAGGGAATACATGCTCTGACTGGTGACCTTATTTGTCACCAATAAGGGGAAGTGAGGGAAAAACAGCAATGAAACTGCAAGCTAAGCCCTACAAAGTTCAATAGACTCCTGGAAACCCAGTTGGAGACCTGGTTGGCAAGCAGTGTGGCCAGACCTGGGGACTCTTGGGCCCAGAGTCAGTGACATAACGACAGAGGACTACAGTGGAGAGTGAAGCATCCAGCTGATAAGAAGAGAGGGCATATGCACAAGAACACCCACACTTGCAGATAATACCCACTTGACCTGGCTTCAATGACTTGATGATCAGAGCTCAACTAGAAGAAGAAAGAAGAGGGGGTAAAAAAGAGTAATCTAATACAATTTGATCAAGTTGTCCTACAGGTATGGATGCAGAAGCTCAAAAGAGGGAACAAATCTTTCCAGCAAGGATCATTCCCACCCCTTCCCCCTTCCATACACAGAGTAGACAGGGATGGGCAACTTGGACATTGGCTACCCAAAGGTGGTGGGGGGGGGGGGCTGCAAAGGCAAAAAGTGGCATACAAGCTTTCAAGAGGGAATCTAGATCCAGAGGGCGTGGAGGAAGTTAGAATCTTCACTGAGTAGTAACCAACCTGTCTAGGTGGGGCTCATGAAAGGAAATGCAGATAAGTCTCTTGTGATACAATAGTGAATAATTGTTATCAGAATTGATTGTGAGGGTTGTGAATGTAAAGGTAGACGTTTTGTAGCAAGGAGGGGAGTCTTTGCAGTCTAGGAGAGGAAGTTCCTGGGACCATGAAGGGAGAAGAGCAGAGAGTGGGACCCTTCCCAGAGAAGCAGTGATGTCAGAGATGGAGGCAGAGGCGATGACATGGAGAGATGGAGCAGCTGGGGACTTTAGACCCAGAGAGGGAGAGGGGCTATGTGCTGATGACCGGGAGTGGGGTTAGGGGTGGGGGTGGAAGGGTGTGTGTGTGGGAAAGGGGCGGCTTGTAGGGTATATCCTTTGGCTGGCTGATGATGCAGGGAGGGGATTGCAACCATGGCAATGAAATGGTATACGATAGGATGAATGCAAAACTAATGTTCTCCCATGCAAACTGTCACATAATTCATAATAAAACATTAAAAAAAAAAAGATGTATTGATAATTATTGGTGACTGGAGTGCAAAGGTTGCAACCAAAGAGGAAGGATCAGTAAGTGGAAAATAATGAATGGCCTTAGTGATAGGAATGATGCTGGCGATTGCCTGACAGAGTTTTTCAAGAACAATGACATGCAAAGAATGAGTATTCTAAAACACTTAATTGTGTCCATAATGAACTTGTACATAGGTCAGGAGGTAGTTGTTCAAACAGAGCAAGAGGACACCAAATGTTTTAAAATTAGGAAAGGTGTATGCCTGGGATGTATTCTTTCACCATGTTTATTCAATCTGTATGCTGTGCAAATAATTTGAGAAAGTGCATTATATGAAGGAGAATGTTGCATCAAGATTAGCGGAAGACTCATTAACAACCTGTGACATGCAGATAATACAATCTTGCTTGCTGAAAGTGAAGAGGAATTAATATACTTACTGATGAAGATCAAAGACCACAGCTTTCAGTATGAGTTACACCTCAATGTAAAGAAAATCTGAGACCTTACAACTGGACTAATCATGATAAATAGAGAAAAGATTGAAAGTTGTCCAAGATTTCTTTTACTTGGATCTACTATCAAGAAATAAAATGATGTAATTGCATTAGGGAACTCTGCTGCATAAGACCCCTTTAAAGTATTCAAAAGCAAAGATGCAGCTTTGAGGACTAAGGTGTGCCTGACCCAAGTCATGATATTTTCAGTAGCCTCATACGCATGTGGAAATTGGCCAATGATTAAGAAAGACCGTAGAAGAATTGATGTATTTTAATTATGATATTGGAGAAGAACATTGAAATTACCAGGTATTGGCAGAAGAACAGACACATCTGTGTTGGAAGAACTGCAGTCAGAAGGCTCGTTAGAAGCCAGGATGGTGATGTTCATCTTTCATACTTCTGACATTTTATCAGGACATCATGGTTGTTTTCAGCGGAGTATCAGTGAAAACAAGGAAAACTCCCAAGGAGCTAGATTGACATGGCAGCTTCAATAACAGGCTCAAATTTAACAACAACTGTGAGGATAGAACAGGACCAGCTAGCGTTTCGTTCTGTTTTGTACAGGGTCTCTATGAGTTTGAACTGACTCAACAGCAAAACCTGCATGTAAATCTCTATACACTTGAAGCAGAATAGCAGTTGAACAGATATTGCTGGATGGATATTTTATATACTTTCTGAAGTCCCAATGTGGTGCTGCAGGATCAGCATTGGACTGTTAACCACAAGGCTGGCAGTTCAAACCCACCAGCGCTCCTTGGAACCCCTAGACAGGGCTGTTATGAGTCAAAACTTACTCAAGAGCACATAACAACAACAACAAGAGCAATGTTATATGAGGAAGTAGGTTGGCTATATACGATAAACACTGGACTGTGAAACCACAAAGTCTGTGGTTTGAGCCCACCAGCTGCTCCACCGGAGAAAGATGAAGTTTTCTGCTTCCACAAAGATTTAAAGTTACATGATTGCTATGAGTCGGGATCAACTTAACAGCACTTAACAACAACAAAATGCTATAGTGTGTTCTGGTCGCACAATGATTAAACACTAGACTGCTAACAAAAAAGGTAGGCAGTTGCTCCATCATCTGCTCTGCTGTAGAAAAGACCTGTTGTTCTGATCCCTTAAAGATCATACCTAGGAAACCCTACAGGGCAGTTCTATTCTGTCATTTAGGGTTACTATGAGTCAGAATTGACTTGATGGCTCACAATAACAACTATGGTTATAAAGCCAATTAAAACAAAAACAAGTCAGGGTGAATTTGAATAAAAAAAGGCATCTGGCAATACTCCATTAAATTGCTATGTGTTATATATAAATGCACCATCATTAGTTAAAATACATTTATTTATATCAAAGGTGTCTAAAGTGTTCATCACATTGATGAAAATCTTCTGCTTGAGTCTTCTTTCCTGAGAGTTCTGCTTGAGTCTTCAACGAAAGTACCTTGTTGGATACTGATTTTAATAAGAAAATCTGGATTCATTTGAAAATATGTTAAAGATTAAGTGCTAATGATCTGATGTAAAGATATCACTTAAATCCTGTCCTAAACTCACTCCCATGGCTCAATTTTCAACCAAGCAATAAATAGGTACATGGGGGTGGGGTGGGGACAACAACACTAGTGAGCTATACTGTTGAATGATCAATTATTCAAACTGAAAAGGGCAGCATTTACTTAAGGACAACATTCAGATGAATTGGGAAAGGAGGTGGAATGGAACCAAGAAACACATGGAGGATGTGGAATAATTTATCTACTTTGAAGGGATTGCAATTATTGAGATGAAACGAAGTTCATGATTTCATTGTAAAACTGACAGTCTGCTCTGTAAACCTTCACTCAATTCATACTAAAAAGTTAAAAAACAAAACAAAACAAAACTCTATCCTGCATTTATCCAAGGGAGATGCTCAAAGGCAAAGAAAATGATGCTTGTTCCAAAACAGAAGGTTTCCCTACCACAAGCAGTCCTTAGTTTTTCAGTAATAATATAAGTACCAGAATAGTTAAATTCTCTGTAGAAGACCCTAACTAACTGAATACATAATTTGAGGACAAATTCAAATGATGTAAGCTAGTTATTTAGACATTTGCACATTTTGGTAAAAATTAGCTCATCAATTGTGTGAAAAGAAGACATACAAGTTTGCAAAAGTGATGGCCACTGTTGTTCTTTTAAACATAAATAACAATTGCTTGTTCCTAACTTAATTAGGATGGCTTCATCCTAATTTCAGGCACTTGTGCCATTTTTACCTGACATTGGACAGGTAAACAATGAGCGGTTACGAATCATGCATTTATTTTTTTTTTTCCATTTGAGACAATGTATATGATTTAGCCAAATTCAATTAAGATTTTCAGAGGGTATTTGAATCTCTTTCTAGGATTAAGATAGACCTGCCACTGACCTCTTCTTTTCCTTTGGAAAACCCTTGTATATTAAGCAGTGGAAAATAAAACACAAAGGTTATTCAGCTGAAAGATAAAAGCCCAATGGATGTAAAGTAAGACAGGAGAAATGGAAACATGGCATATGGATTTTGCATGCCGAGTCTCATAATATGCAAGTGTGAAAATCCTCT
This sequence comes from Chrysochloris asiatica, assembly GCF_000296735.1. Lineage (NCBI taxonomy): Eukaryota > Metazoa > Chordata > Mammalia > Afrosoricida > Chrysochloridae > Chrysochloris > Chrysochloris asiatica. The sequence goes on from NW_006408707.1 coordinate 3,523,873, forward strand.
CATAGTGAGTGTGGTACAACATTAAACAAAGCATGGGGCATGATTATGAGAGATAAGATCAGTAGTTAGAGAATATACAGCAAGCTGTTTTATCCACATTGAATATAATTTCACTCCTCTGATCTATTAGGCCCTCTCCATGCACATCTTTGTAGATTCTTGCTAGTTCTCAGGAATGCATTAAAAAACCCTACAGGCTATAACTGAAATTGCTGAATATTTTTTAATGTCTCACATGTTGACAGTCCTGATTTTCGTTATATAAGAAATAACTGTCGATAGTGCCATTTAAATCCCTACTCTTTAGACTTGTGAATGCTAATGGCTGGGCTGTCGAACTTCAGCTTTTCCTGTAATCATTATTCCTGGTTTCCTGTGGTGGGTATGTATCGAACATAAGAAATTAGCTGCAGAGAGAATTAGAGGGTGTAAGTCTGAGTCATGTAAATGCCAAAAGCTTTTTGTGACATTTTTCAGACTTTAAAAATGGAAATATGTTATTTGCACAGTAGCTCCTGATGGAATAGGACATACTGCAGTGATGTGGTGAGTTTAAGATTGGGCCGAAGGCCATTAGGAACCCTCTGTGTGATAGCCTGGGGTTTGAGTAGAATGGGAGTGAGCTACTTGGTAGAAGCATGGTATTTGCTGACAAGCCAAAGAATCCTTCTTAAATCAAGGAGAACTGCTAATGAGAATTAGGAACTTGCTTGAACCTGTTATCATAAGTAAGGTTTAGGAATATAATTTTCAAGCTTGATGTAACGCTTGTCTTTTTCCAGATGGTCTTACATCATCATCATTATATCAGCGTATGAAAAAAAAATCATTGAGCAAGTACATAGTCTGACTCTTATATTTCAATTAAGGCTGATTTCTTTAATTCAGTTGAAACGACAGCCTTCTAAATAGCTTCTGAACCTTTGGCTCATTACAAGAGGCAGAGAGAGTGGGTATGAGTGTGCATGCTAGAAATCTCTCTAGAGGTAAATGGACAACTCTGGTCTGTTACACTGCCCTCCACCTCTTGTTCCAATTCTTTTTAGGTTTTGAAAAAAGCCTCTTGAAGAGATAGAAACCATTTCTGGTTTCATCTTGGGTTTTCAGGGTAGATCAGAGAGGTTTATTTCCATTTAAGAAGATAGCACCCATAGTTCTGGTAAACATTGAAGAGTGAAGGCATATTTGTTTTTCTTCCTTTCTTTGGGTTTTCCTATGGGGTATAATGGAATATAATGATAAAGTTATCTAACATTCCCTGCTTTCTAATATAGAATATTCAGTGTTCGGTTACTGATGGATACAGATTCTAAGACAGGTTAATACAGATGACCAAAAGGATTCATGAAGAGATTTCTTCAGTGGAAATCTCTTCATGAATCCTGGAAATAGATGCAAAGCCTCTGTTTAGACTTCTTTGTATACACTTTAAAGGTAGTCCTGCTCTTTCCTTTATATCCTCCATGGTGTTTAGGAGCACCAATGAATCCATTTTGCCAAAGTAGAAACTTTGCTTCTTTCCTCAACATTTTCTCATTCATTTACCCCCTCTACGATTACACATAACAACAACAACAACTTATCAATAAGACCTGTTGGCTGTATCTCAAATCTCTCCATAGTTCTTCCTGCTCTAGCCTCACTGCCTCTGATTGGCCCTCAACTTTACTTTACCTCAACTAGAACCAGTTAAACTGGTCTCTTAGCCACTCGTCTCAACCCACTACTCTATCTTCATTATTCCCATAGTCTGGCTGTCCCCAATTTTTCTTTCCCATTTTGATAGATGTATGATTACATTTAATATAGAGCCCAATAACAATTACTAATTGTTTAGTTTTGAAATACTAATGTATTTTTTTCCTCATTTACTGATGCCATGCACCTTTCAAGTATGTGTGAGTCTAAAAAAAGTAATTCACTGTTTTTGAGAAACATAAAATCTGCAAACATTTTGTTTTCTTCTTGTTGTCACTCTCTCTGTTATTCACAGGGAAAAAAGTCTTCATCTACATATAAAGCTACTCACAGTTCTATCCTTCCTCAACTCTCTGGCTTATAATTTACCCTATACTCTACCACCCAAACTGACAGTTATTTATTATTATTATTATTATTTATTGTAAATTATTACTAATGAAGATCAAAGACCATAATTTTTAGTATGGATTGCATCTCAATGTAACGAAAACAAAAACTCTCACCACTGGACCAATAAACAACATTCTTATCAATGGAGAAAAGATTAAAGTTGTCAAGGACTTCATTTTTTTGGATCAACCATCAACACTCATGGAAGCAGCAGCCAAGAAATAAAATGACATATTGCTTTAGGCAAATCTACTGCATAAGACCTTTTTAAAGTATTGAAGAACAAAAATGTCAGCTAGAGGATTCAGGTACGCCTTACCCAAGCCATGGTATTTTCAATAACCTGATATGCATGCGAAAGTTGGACAATGAATAAGAAAGATCGTAGAAAAATTGTTGCATTTGAGTTATGGTGTTGCAGGAGAATATTCAAAGTACCATGGGCTGCCAAAAGAACAAAGAGATCTGTGTTGGAACAAGTATAGCCAGAGTGCTCCTTGGAGGCCAGGATGGCTAGACTTCGTCTCTCATACTTTGGACATATTGTCAGCAAGGACCAGTCACTGGAGAGAGATATAGTGTTTGGTAATGTAGAGGGTCAGAGAAAAAGAGGGAGACCCCCAGCGAGATAGATTGACAAAGTGGCAGCATCAATGCGCTCAAGTGTGGCAACAATTTTGAGGTTAGCCCAGGACCAGGCAGTGTTTCATTCTGTTGTGCGTAGGGTCACTATGAGTCGGTACCAATTTGATGGCACCTACCAGCAACAAGGAGTCCTGGTGTGACATTGTTGGTTAATGCGCCAGACTACAAAGCCGTTTGAACTGCAAGGTTGGTGGTTCAAGCTCACCAGCTGCTCCTCAGAAACCCTATACAGGGTCGTTATGGGTCGGAACCAACTAAACGGCACTTCACAACAACAACAATTGTAAATTGAGTGGAAGTTTACAGACAAGATCATCCATTTTACATTCAATAAATAATACACTTTGTTTCATCCCAATAATTACAATCCCCTCCATGTAAAAACAGTTGTTGCACTTTCTTTGTTTGCTTCTTATTTCCATTCCATCCTCATTCCCATTCTTTCACAAATTTGTCCTTAGGCAAATGTTGCTGTTTTGATTGTGAATGTTTGGTCATTCCATCATGAGCATACCTTACTAGTGTTGTTCCCCCAAATACTTATCTACTACCTGGCTGAATATTGGGCCACGAGGGTGAATTCCATTCTAGACGTGAAGAGTAGTTGAGGGTCATTGGACCAATGTCTCAGGTTCCTCCAGTATGATTCTGACCTGTAAAGACCAGTCTTTTTTGATAATTTTGAGTTTTGTTCCATGTTGCAGACCGTGTAAGCCTGGTTAGAGGTTCGAGGCCCTATAGGCCTGAGTGTAACAGATCTAGCCACCTGGCAGTTAATAACAAATTATTTTTCATCTTAATATCCAGTTATGTTTTACTAAATGCAGACATGAAGCCCTTGATATACACAGATAAATGTAATATTTTCCTAAAAGCCAAGACTGTAAAATTCCAAACAGGCAAAGTTTTTCCCTCAGAGAATTCATTCAAAGTAAATTGGGTGGCTCCCCGGTCTCTGTTCCAAGGACAATAGGAATGCCCTCCCTACAGTGTTTCCAGGTGCTGCCTATTCACCCAGGCGTCTCTTTTCCTGAAGAACCTGGGCTGGGCAGCTGACACAATAGTTATTCTCCCAATCCTCCCTTTCCTCCCTTCATTTGAGGCTAGGTGCTAAAAGGTATGTTAATTAAGCTTGAGAAACCAAGTTGCTGTCGTGAGATTCGAACCTGCAAAGTATGATGTAAAGCTGCCTGAATGTCTGGAAAAGTAAGATTGACAGCTGTACCTTGTCTTAGCCCCTCCTAATTTTGTGTAAAGTACCTCCCCTAAATAAAAGGAAGGCGCAGAACGAATCCAGGTGCATTACGACTGGCAAGGCACGCGTTACAGCATGCAGGGGGCACAGTCCAGCCTTGCAACCATACTGCCTGTTTAGCTAAGATGTTTACTATGCAGGATATTACGGCCTTCGTGGCTGAGATGTTTGCAACACAGGATCTGCCTAATGCCAGTCCAGCATTCACTCTGGTTTCGGAGTGTCTCTTTGTCTCTCTTTTTGTGTCTCTGTGTCTCTTTTGCTATCTCTATTGCCGCCAGGTATCTCCACCTCGTGAACCGAACCCCTATGTCAAGGCAAGTCCCCGGCAGTTCCACATTTTCTCTCACTCTACCTGGGACCTTCTAATGTGATCCCTTTCAGAGCAGTAAATAGTAGTAGACACGTACCATCTAGTTTTTTCAGTCATGGTGACTGATATTCACATGTTCCAATAGTCCATTGGACTAGTTGATTCTAAGCATCTTCAAATTTTTTTTTCTATTCTTTCTTCTGCATATGGAAAGATCATGATTGCATCTTAGATAACAGCTCATGAGCTTTCAAGATAACACTCACTACTCACCAGTGTAGGATATAGAACATTGTCATTGTACCTATGGTCCTGAGACTATGGTCCTGAGCTCACAGGCAATCATTCCTTTTTAAACTTCAGATCTTTTCCCCATCTAGCTCCCTGTGCCTGACAATAGTCTAGTCAGTCTTCAGGATTCCTCCTTAATGTCAGATCTTTTATACTTTCTCTAACTCTCTTTGTATGAATTAGAATTGTCTTCCTTGAATACCTTGAGCACTTTGAAAAGTATAAGAAGGCTTCAAAATTTTCATGGAAAGTTGGAATTAAAAGACGGTAGAATTTTCTATAAACTTTTGAAGCTCACATGCATTATTTATCCTTGGATATCTTTTTTTTTTTTTTAGCATTCTATACAAAAACACATTCCTATTGAAGAAATAAATGAATTAAAGATACACTTACTAATACCATCTCTTTGCATCCTTTTTTTTTTATTTTAATTTAAGGTTTTTATTTTGGATTGAGTGAAAGTTTACAGGGCACATCATCAGTTTCACATTCAACAATTAATATAACTTGTTTCATTACATTGATTATAATCCCCTCCTCTTTGCATCCTTTTTGAAAAGTAGAGGGATTCTAATATATTGAGCATCCAATACTTTGTCTTATAGAACAGAGTTCATAGATGGAATGTCTAAATTTCATTCCTAGAACTTCAGCTTACTTTGAGGTTTAACTATCAGTGACATTTGAAGAAAAATTGTTCTGCTAACAATGTGCCACTTTATTGAATTCTATTAGAGAATTCTACTCCTGGTTTAATTATTGCTTACGTTGGTATCAGGTTGCTTTCCTTTATTAACTAATCACCTATTGGCTCAGTGGGGTTCCTGTAGCCTCTAGGTTTCTCAAGATCTGTCAAATCAGATTATCTGCCTTTTTTAAAAAAAAAATCTCTTAAAATTTAAGTTTTTTTCCTCAACTCAGGGAAGAAACAATCTCCTGCTGCTTAATATATGCAAAATATATCAAGGCATGCGTTTCTATAACTTGAGTAATCTAGACATTTGAGCTTTCTGAATTAGCATTGAAAAAAGAAGTTAGTTTAACCAGAGTAGTAAATAGAGACATTTGATTTGCATTTTACCTTATTGCACAGAGTATTTTACTGTTGTTACAATCATTTCTAAATACCAGCTATGGAATAGAGATTACCTTTGCATATACTATGATGACAGTGTGATAGTTCAGAATTTATTTTTGCTTCAATAGCTCTCAGAAACATTTTATGAGTCACATTGGCCTTGAAATAAGAGTTACATATAAACCATTTTTTTGCTGATTCCAAATCAATATGCTCAGAATATTTTTTAAAAGCTTAGCTTTCTAGAAGGCTTTCATGTTGAAGTCTTCTGAAATTTAAAGGTGAGGTATTTTGAAATATCATGAAGTACCACATGGCCTAAAATATGTCAAAAGTGTCTTTTGATATTAATCAGACCATGTATTCTATGATATTTTAAAACACATTTGAGTCCCTCTAAGTTTATATGTTATGAAGCTTAGTTAGTATGACTCATAGATAATAACATTTTCAATTCTAATATTTTTTAATCTTAGGATATAAGTTTTTAGACTCAGGCTCAATAAGTGGATAATCAAGAGTTGAATTTTAATAAGTATATATGATTAGTACAATTTTTATATGAATTAGACTAAGGAAACTATACATTATATAAGTTACTCTTATAATGAAATTAGTTACTGCAAATATAAGGGTATAATGTACAGTTTCTCTCCTTTTGTAGGAGATCTTATTGCTTTTAATTATCAGCTTATACAACAGTGAGGGATAATCAGAAAGCAGTCATCCATTTTCAATTACAATACTTATATGTTTTTTCTCCTATTTTTTTACATTCAGAAATGTTATACTATATTTTGACATAATTTTCAGTTATATAGTAACTTATAAAGGAGAATAAACCTAAGCAGAAAATAAACTCTAGACTGAAATTCCTTCCAATTTCATTTGTATTTTATTTTACTTGAATCAAACTGGATTTAAGAATGAGAGAAAATTTGAAGGTTGGATTTCTTCTTAATTTAATTATTCAAAATTTGTAGTCATAAAATCTATTAATTTAAAACAGAACTTTCCAGTTGCCTCAATGATGCATGAATTCCTTTCATATATATGTTTTAAGTGCCTTCAAGTAGGTTCTAGTTCATAGCAACCCTGTATAGTGTTTTGGAGGCTTTATATTTTTGTGGGGATAGAAAGTCTCATCTTTCTCCTGTAGCATACATGGCAGACTTGAACCTCTGACCTTGTGATTTGTAGTACAGTGCTTATTGTACAGGATCACTGTGCTCCTTTCTTGTATGTGTGTGTCTCTTGATGGTGGTGGTGGTTGAGTGCCATTGAGCTAGTTCCAACTCACATTCATGCTGTATAAGCTTCTGAGAATGTAAATCTTTACAGGAACAGAAAGCCTCATCTTCCTTCTGCAGAGTGGCTAGAGGACTCAAACTATTGACCTTGTAGTTAGCCCAGTGCTTGACCCACTATCTACCAGGGCTCCTTTGTGTATATGTAAAGTGTAATATGTGTATGTGCAAAGTAGAAGTCCGGGCATGGCACTGTAGGATAAGCACTGGACTACCAACCACAAAATTGGTAGTTCAAACCCAACATCCCCTCCTTGGAAATCCTCTACAGGGTCAATATAAATCAGAGCTGACTTACAAGCACACACACACACACATATGCCTATATATGTGTGTGTGCTTCAGAGGAGCAGCTGGTGAATTTGAAACGAGGACTTTGTGGTTCAAACAGACTTTGCAGTCCACTGTATTATCTCGCAGTGCCACACCAGGAATCCATATATATGTATATATGGTATTGGTGGTGGTGGTTATGTGCGCAGAGTTGGTGCCGACACATAGCGACCCTATATAGGATTTCAAAGGAACGGTTGGTGAGCTTGAACTGCCAACCTGTGGTTCAAACCAACTTTGTAGTCCAGTGCTTATTCTACAACACTACACCAGGTCTCCAAATATAGTAGATGTTGTTGTTAAGTGCTGTTGAGCAGGTTCCAATCATAGCAACCCTGTACAGTGTTTCCTAGGAGTACCTGGTGAGTTTGAGCTGCCGACCTTGCAGTTCACTGCAACTTTGCAGTCCAGTGCATTAACCTGTAGCACCACATCAGGACTCCGTATGTATATATAGTTTTGTCATTTTTGCTACTCTGTATGCTTGTGTTTACTATGAACATTTAAAAAACAAAACAAAACTTTGTTCAGATACAATTATAAAGTGTGTAAATTAAAAAAACAAATTTCAATAAAATTCCACACACAAACATATATATATGATTTGCATGGATACACACACACACACCACTATATATAGTGGTGGTGGTGGTGTGCTATTGAGCTTTACCAGAGCAGAAAGCTCATCTTTCTCCCATGGGGCAGCTGGTAATTATGAACTGCTGACCTTGAAGTTAGCAGCCCAATTCATGACCACTCTCTCTATATATACGTATATATCATGTTTGGTAAGATGGAAGGTCAGAGAAGAAGAACCCCAGCAAGATGGATTGGCAAAGTGGCAGCATCAATGGGCTCAAGTGTGGCAATTGAGAGGTGTGTTCAGGACAGGGTAGTGTTTTGTTTTGTTGTGCATAAGGTCACTATGTGTTGTTACTGACTTGATGGCACCTAACAACAACAACATATGTATACATATATCCATTCAAATTATGATATAGAACATTTCCGTCCTCCTAGAAAGTTTATTCCAGTCCCATTTGTGGTAAATCTCCCTCCCTTACTCCTTCCCAGGTAATCAGTGATGTGATTTTTATTGATATAGGTTAACTTTAGTTCTATTTGAATCTCATATAGATGGAATCAGAAAGTGCATGTATTTTGAATATGACATTTTTTGCATGACATAATTTACCCATATGTATGTATCATCAAAGATCTCTGTGTATCGCAAATGACTTGTACTGGACTGCTAATCTGTGAGTTGGTATCTTGAATCCTTCCAGCTGCATTGTAGAAGAAAGGCTTAGTGATCTGCTTCTGTAAAGATCATAGCCAAGAAAACCTTAATGATTACTTTTATTCTGTATCACATGAGGTCTCCATGAGTCAGATTTGACTGGACAGAAATTGGTTTGGTTTTTGGTTTTCTGTGTCATCTTTTTTATTTCTGTATTCCATTGTGTAACTATAATGCAATTCTTTGCCCATTCAGCTGTTACTTGTTATTTAGCTTTTTCCATTTTTTAAAAAAATTTTTATTTAAGGTTTTTATTGTGGATTGAGTGAAAGTTTACAGGGCACATCATCAGTTTCACATTCAACCATTCATATAACTTGTTTCATTATATTGATTATAATCCCTTCCATATACCATGAGTTAAAAGTATTTCTCTCTATCCACTTTAGCTTTTTAAAAAACACACAAACAAAA
>NW_006408707.1:3535097-3538539 GCF_000296735.1 Chrysochloris asiatica
TGTAGGTCTACTTCCAGCTCATTTGCCTCAGTCACTTTATCTCGTTTCTGGACATGTGCAGATATGGTCATTTGCTTCTGTTTTATAGGCATCTTCAGGGGTTATCTATGGACTTAATACTTAGATGGGTATGTATTTTGGTATTTTTTATGCTTTCTGAATGCCTCCAGGTAGATGTGATCAGGACATGGGCTTCCTAAGGTTGGAAGACACTCAAAATACAACTGGGGAAGTAGAGTTGACCATGATGGTGTGAATGGAGTAAGGCTTTTGAATCCTTTATTTGTTGATGGAGCACAGCTCAAAATTAGGAGGAATAGATGTAAAATCTATTAATAATCATAAAATGTAATGTATGAAGTATGAATCTATTAAAATTTGAAGCAGTCAAAATGGAAGTGGAACACATAAACATTGATATCCTAAGAGTTAGAGAGCTGAAATGGACTGGTATTGGCTATTTTAAATTTGACAATCACATAATTTAATATGCTTGGAATGACAAACTGAAGAGGAATGGCGCTGCATTTATTATCAAAAAGACCATATCAAAATCTATTTTGTGTTATGATAGCATCCATACACCCATAAGGAAGACCAATAAATAAGAATGTTATTCAAATTTATGAGCCAACCACTAAAGTCAGTGATGATGAAATTCTACCAACTTCTTTAGTCTGAATCAAGATTATTGATAATTACTGGCAATTGGAATGCAAAGGTTGAAAACAAAGAGGAAGGATCAATGGTTGGAAAATATGGCCTTAGCAATAGACACGATGCTGGAGACTGCATGATAGAATTTTGCAAGACTAATGACTTCTTCATTATAAATACCTTTCTTAAACAGCATAGAAGACAACTATACACATGGACCTCATCAGATGGAATAAACAGAAATCAAATTGACTACATCTGTGGAAAGAGACTGTAGAAAAACTCCATATCATCAGCCCGAGCAAGACCAGGGGTAGACTGTGGGACAGACCATAAATTGCTCATATGAAATTTCAGGTTGAAAATGAAGAAAATGAAAACATAACCATAAGGGCCAAAACATATCCCACCTGAATTTAGAGACCATCTCAAGAACAGATTTGATGCATTAGACCCTAAAAACCAAAAACCAGAAGAGTTGTGGGATGACATCAAGAACATGATATAGGAAAAAAGTAAAAGGTCATTAAGAAGACAAGAAAGAGGAAAAAGACCAAAATGGACTTCAGAAGAGACTCTTGCTCTCTAGCAGCACTAAATGAAAGAAATGAAGAGATTAAAGAGCTGAACAGAAAATTTCAAAAGGAAACTCAAGAAGACAAATTATGTAAAGACCTGGCGTTAGAAAACCAAAAAGGAAGAACACACTCAGCATTTCTCAAGTTGAGGGAACTGAAGAAATTCAAGCTTCAACTTGCAATATTGAAAGATTCTATTATATATTTCAACATGTCATAGGAGAAATGCAAATGTCTAAAGTTGTCCTGGAGTCCTGGTGGTATCATGGCTAAAACAGAAGGCTGATATCCAAAAGGTATGGCAGTTTGGTTCTGTAAAGATTTACAGCCTTGGAAACCCTGTGAAGTTCTACTCATCCTATAGACTCACTATGAGTTGAAATTGGCTTGATAGCAGTGGGGAAGTTGTCATGTGATGTTGACATCCATTTTACTTACTTGATTTTAATGTTTGTCACATTTCACAGCATGAATAACAGTTGAAAAAAATCTGGTTAAGCTGTAGGATCAGCAATGGATTGTGAACCACAAAGTCAGCAGTTCAAATCCACCAGCTACTTTTCAGAAACTCTATGCAGGTTTCTCTGAATTAGAACTGACTTGACAGCATTTAACAACAACAAGAACTTTAAATGTATTTTTCTTTTGTGTTTCTAATGTATTAATTTAATACTTATAATTGGGCATTTTAAACATAAATGTATTTCATAGCAGTTAGTGTGTAATCAATAAAAACAAAAAGACATGTGTTAAACATACAACTTTACATGAAAAAGTATTTGCTATGGTTCAGATTACAGTGCTTATTTTTGAACAAAACAACGTCTATGTTTCCTTATTTGATCCTGAAAGTAGAATGGAGCAGCTGGGTCCCATCCTTTTGGGTCACTCTGCAGAACTGATTTTTAAGCTTTTTAAACTCCATTACTTCCAAATGTTTTATTACCTGTTATTGTTATTAATTGTTTTGGATGTATTCTAGAGACTGAATTTTTTTTCTTGTGTAATATCATGCATCAAACAAGTATTATCATTAGATTAGATTTTCTTAATGAGCTTTTCCTTTTAAAATAGTAGATCTTTGTTTTGTGATAAAAAATGAACTGAACGCTCTTCCAGCACTTCCCGGGCCAGGCAATTCAGGTAGGGCAGACTCCAGGGAAAAGGGGCGGAATCGCACATAGGAAACCTCTGTCTAGCAGACAGACAGCCTTTGAGCAAACATAAGATCTTATATTTCAAAATTCTGAACTAGTTTTTCTGAAAGATCAAATTGCTGAGGAATTACAGGCATTTTGAGTTTTTGCCTGCCTGCACGCGGTTCATGCGCTGGCGAGTGCCTCTGCCCCCTGCGGACCTTGGAGTGCAGGGCTAGAGCAACCCCATTTAGAAGGCTGCATTTCCAGAGAAAAGAAAGCATAAACTGGCAAAGCCGAACAAATAGAGAGGGATATTGGTGTGGATATCAGGAAATTTGGGGTATCCACGGTACAGAGAGACTGAGAGAGGCATTTTTTACGTCATCAGATACATGCCCACTGAGGCCAACGCCTGCCCCGAGGCCCATCCCTCCCACAGACTGGTCACAAAGGCCCAGGCCCAACCAAGGTCCAAATCGCCTACCCGCAGCAAGGCCCAGGCAGCCCACAGCCCGGTTGCTGCTGAGGTCCAGGGCCCTCAAGACCCAACCCAACACGAAGCCCAGTCGCCTAGGCCCAGGGCCTTTGAGGCCCAACCCACAGCATAGCCCGGTCACCGAGGACCAGTGCCCCTGAGACTCAACCCGTCCCCAGCCCGGTTCCTGAGGTGCAGGGCCCCCAAGGCCCAATCCGCCCAACCCACCCGCCGAAGCCCAAGCCACCTGATGCCCAGCTGCTGATACCCAGGCCCCCTGAGGCCCAAACCACTCGCCTGAGGCCCAACCCTGATCACGGACGCCCAGGCCCCCAGAGGCCCAAACTGCCTGCCCTAGGCTCAACCCACTCGCCTGAGGCTCAAACGGCCTGCTGCTGAGGCCCAGGCCCAACTGAGGCCCAAAAAAATTACTCTGAGTTAAGCAATAAGAAGAGGGAAAAGGGAAGAGCACATCCTGATCACATCTTCCTGGAGGTAATCAGAAAACATAAAAAATTACCAAAATACATACTTAATTAATTATTAGGGCCACAAATAAACATTAAACATGTCCAAGAAGCAAAAGCAGATGA
>NW_006408707.1:3550393-3550896 GCF_000296735.1 Chrysochloris asiatica
TGTGGTACATACACACAATGGAATATTATGCTACATTGAAGAATAACAAGGAAGTGGCAAGCCACTGCATAACATGGATGAACCTAGAGAACATTATGTTGAGTGAAATTAGTCAGTCACAAAAAGAGAAATACTGCATAGGCCCACTACTGTAAAAGACCAAGAAAAAGAAATTATACTAAAAGGGGGAAGGGGGAAGTCTTTGTTGGTTGTTGGGAAGTTGGTGATGGTTGGGGGGAAGGGAGGAGGGCGGAGCGCAGGGTGGGGATTGGACACAGGAGAGCTTGGGTTGTAGGGAGGGGGGGCAATATACAAGGAGGGAGAAGGAAGTGGAGAAATGGGGCAGATAGGAGAACAATTGGGCATGTTTGAAAGGGCTAAATGGGACAGATATAAAGGACTATATATACACAGCCTTGGAACTGCAGGGCTCTGAGATACAGGGATTGAGTCATGGTTGGAATGGGGGGGAATATCATGTTAAGATGCTTGACTGTTTTTTT
>NW_006408707.1:3553597-3564882 GCF_000296735.1 Chrysochloris asiatica
AATGCTTATCAGGATGGATTATGAGGGTTGGAAATGCAAAGGTAGAAGTTTTGTAAAAAAGAAGGGAGTGATTAAATCTCCAGGATAGGCATGGAGGTCTCTGGGTCCATCAACAGAGAAGAGCCGAGAGTGGGACCCTACCCAGAGAAACAGAGATGCCTGAGATAGAGACTGAGACGATGACGTGGAGTGATGAAGCGGCTGAGGACTTTGGACCCAGAGAGGGAAAGAGACTGTGGGCCGAAAACTGGGGTGGGGTGGGCGGGGGAGTGTAGGGTGTGTGTTTCTGGGATATACCCTTTGGTGGTTGATGATGCATGGAGGGGATTGGAACCATGACAGTTAGATGATATATGATGGAATGAATGTAAAACTAAAGTTCTCCCATGTAAACTATCATATAATTCACATTAAAACATTAAAAACAAAACAAAACAAACAAACAACAACAACAACAACAAAATGAACTGAACTAATTCTTCCTCAGTTTTGAGATTTATGTTTCCCAAAACCCTGAGGATGGGGATCCATTGGAAGTTCTCTGGCTTTAAACAATAATAAAATATTCAGAATTGTGTATTTTTTGTGAAGTTATGAAATTTCTTATGACTATTTCTCAATTTCACAAATGTAAAGTAATAGTTTGTTTTATTATATTTCACTTATTAAAAGTGTGTCCTGTGACATTAGTGTCAATAATCATCAGTTATTTAAAAATAATGCAAGAGTGTCTCTCCCCCTCTTCTTCAACAAGATAATTTGTAAATTTATATTCCTTTGTTCAAGCTATTATATACATTGTTGTTATTATTAAGTGCCACCTAGTTGATTCAGAATCACAGTGACCCTGTACATGATTTCCAAGGAACAGCTTGTGGTTTTGAACTGTGTTCCTTGTGATTTTCAGTCCAGTGCTTATCCTACAGTTCCACACCAATATTCCAATATATACATTGCTGTTATAAAGTGCCATTGAGTTAGTTCTGACCCATAACAACCCTGTAAAGGGTCTCTGAGACATAGCAGGTTAGCTTGAACCTTCAACATTGAGGAACAAACCAACTTTGCAGTCCAGTGCATTAACCCAAAGCATGACACCAGAACCCCAATATATACATTAAGGAGTGTTTATTTTAATGCCAGAGATCACATGATAGAATTTTGCAAGATCGTTGATCAAAGACACACAACCTTTGGTATGGGTTGCACCTCAATGTAAAGAAAACAAAAATCCTCACCACTGGACCAATCAATAACATCAAGATAAATGGGGAAACAACTGAAGTTATAAAAGACTTCATTTTGTTTGGATCAGCCATCAACACTCAAAAAAGCAGCAGCCAAGAAATCAAACAGCATATTTCATTAGGCAAATCTCCTGCACAAGAACTCTTTACAGTATTCAAAAGCAAAGATGTAAGCGTATGCCTAAAACAAACCATAAAGCTTCAATAACCTCATATGCATGTGAAAACTGGGCAGTGAATTTGAATTATGGTGCTGGAGGAGAATATTAAAAGTACCATGGATTTCCAGAAGAATGAACAAATCTGTGTTGGAAGCAGTACAGCAAGAATGCCCCTTACATGTCAAAATGTCCAGACTTCTTCTCTCATACTTTGGACATATCATCAGGAGGGATCAGTTCCTCAAGAAGGACATCATACTTGGTAAAGTGGAGGGTCAGTGAAAAAAAAGAGGAAAGCCCTCAATTCGATTGAATGGCACAGTGGCAGCAGCAATGGGTTCAAGTGTAGTGATGATTGTGAGATAGTGGCATGACCAGGCAGTGTTTTGTTCCATTGTGCATAAGTTGTTATGAGTCACTAATGACTCAAGAACCCCTAACAACAACATTTTAATGCTTGGTGCTCCACTTGAAAGGACGAGCTGGGATTTTTCTATTTTGCTTTTATGATTTTATGATTCAGGCTACTTCACTCCCTCTATTCAAACCTGGATAGCCCCAGTAAACCAGAGTGACTCACGAGTGTCTGGATCAAGAAAAACTTTGTCATATCTTCAATGTTGTTGTTGTTGTTGTTATGTGCCGTGGAGTCGGTTCTGACTCATAGCGACCCTGAACAGGGTTTCCGAGGCTGTTAATCTTTACGGGAGCAGAACGCCTCATTTTTCTCCCGCGGAGCAGCTGGTAGTTTCGAACTGCTGACCTTGCGGTTCGCAGCCCTATTCGTAACCACTACGCGAGTGCTTCAATTAATTTTCACATCCTATTTCAATCCTCCATCCTGCGTTCCCTCGCTTTCAAATACTAGCAAGAAAAAATGGTTCACATACACCTGATTTTCGTATAAGCAGAATTCAAGATTGGGAATGATATGATGATTCTATTTGTTTCCATTGTTTATATGACTTTGAAAAACATAACCTTTTAGAACAATCCATCATATTTATTAATATATATATATATCTATATATCTATATAGATATATAGATATATATATATATTTATAGTGTAGTAGTTACAAATTGGGCTGCTAATCTCATGGTCAGCAGTTCAAAACTAACAGCGGTTCCACGGAAGAAAGATGAGTCTTTCTGTTCCCATGAAGATTTACAACCTCGGAAACCCTGTACAGGATCACAGGATCACTAAGAGTTGGAATTGAGTCCACAGCACATAACAACAACATATATATATATATATATACTGGATGCTCAATAAATAGATGCTCAATGAATTCTTATTTTATGAATAAGTAGTATTAAAGTTTTAGCCACTCTATTTACACTATCCATATTCTTTTAATTCAACACCAAAATAAGAATTTCTTTCAATTCTGTTTTAGTCATTGCTATTCTGGTTTGGTGCGCTAATCAGCACTGGACTGTGAACCACAAGGTTAACAGTTAAAATTCATCATCTGCTCCTTAGAAACTCTATACAAGCTCTCTGTGAGTCAGAATTGACTTGATGGCACTTAACATCATTATTTCCCCTTAGTTCATTTTCAAATCTTGACTTGTATAGAAGTTTTTTTATTGGAGAATGTTTTGAGATTTAAGAATTTTAAATGGTTGTTAAAATTTGGATAAAATTTGGATACAACTTTGATTGCTGAAGGTGAAGAGGACTTAAAATATTTACAGGTGAAAATCAAAGCCTTTGGTAGGGGTTGTACCAAATCCTCACCACTGGACCAATAGATGACATCAAGGTAAATGGAGAAAAGTTTGAAGTTGTCAAAGACTTCATTTTGCTGAGATCAACCATCAACACTCATGGAAGTGCAGTCAAGAAATAAAATGATGAATGAGGCAAATCTGCTTCACAAGATCTTTTTAAAAAAGTGTTCAAGAGTAAAGGTGTCACTCTGAGGACTAAGCAGCCAAGTAGTGTAATAAAAGTGAATGAAAATAGTGCACTGGGGATTTCTGCAGATTATTTAAAAAAAATGATGGTTATTAATCTTCTGAAACTAAAACCATTAATTAAATACTACAAGACATGGAGAAAACTTCTTTAATATAAAGAAAAAAAGTCCACTACATTAAACTAATCCTAAAATATTTAAAAAAATGAGATGAGTTACCTATGCAGTTTTCATAGAAAATATTCCATCTGATTACAAAACATGAGGTAATTTTCAATAGAAAGTTGACTGAACCTTCAATCTAAGAACTAATCATAATAAATGGTGGTGTTATCAAAGCTTAGCCATTCTGAGGAACTAGTTTAAAATAGCTTTGCAGCTTTTCAAACCACTTTGAAAGCATTGTGTCATATTTTAGTTCCTAGTATTATTAATGGAGTCCTGGTGTGGCACTGTAGGATAAGCACTGGACCTCAAGGTTGGTTTAAACTGCAAGGTCAGCAGTTCTATCTCACCAGCTGCTCCTTGTTAACCACATACAGGGTTGCTATGAGTCAAAACTGACTTGAAGGTACTTAACCACAACTTAACAAGGAAGTATTATTCATGGACAAATCTGAATGTCTCAGTAACAGGTCAACACTGATTTCACTACTGCAAAACCAGCTATCTAACTGAGATGATGTTGAGTGACTCTATGAGAACTGAGGAAAAGTAAATATGAAAGTATTGGTCCTTAACTTCATGTTCTCACATGTTTAATAGCCTAATGCACATTTATATTGAATTTACGTAGTCAAAACTTTACATATTCAATGTTTTGAACTTCTCTTGCCCCAAATCTGGGCCTCCTGAAGTCTCCCCTCTTTCTTCCTGTTCTCAGACAACATCATGCAAGACTTTTCTCGGTCTTCAACCTTTTAAACCCAAACCAACTGCTAAACCTTATGAGTTTGCCTTCTTAAATCCAGAATCTGTTCCCGCTGATGCTACCACTGTGGTCTAAATTACCATAATTCATTGCCTGAATTATTGAAATAATTTCCTAAAGATTTCCTTCCTTTAATCTTGATTTTCCACTACTTACCTTCCTGTTTATCCTACTCTAGTGATTTGTGTTTCTGTGATGCTGGAACTATGCTACCAGTATTTTAAATATCAGTTGACTTGATGGCACCTAACAACAACAACAACAACAGGGTCACCCATGCTGGACAGATTTTAGCAGTGCGTCTAAAGTAAGACAGTCTTGGAAAAAGGAAAGTCTGATTATTTCTAATAGTTGTTATTGTTTGTTGTTAAGTGTCATCTAGTCTGTTCTAACTCATAGTGACCCCATTCAGGGTTTCCAAGGAGCAAATGATTGGGTTGAACTGCCAACCCTGTAGTTAGCAATCCAGTGCTGATCCTATAGTGCAACACCAGGATTTCAATAGTTAGCCACTGAAATCCTTATGAATAGCAGCAGAACACTGTTAGATAAAATGTGAGATGAGCCCTTAAGGTTGGAAGGCTCTCAAAATATGACTGGATAAGGGTTGCCTCCTCAAAGTAGAGTTACCTTTATAAATTGAATGGAGTAAAATTTTCAGGATCTTCATTCGCTAATGGGCCATAACTCAAAATGAGAAGAAAGAGCTAAAAATGTCCATTAATAATAGGAACTTGGATTGTACAAGATATGAATCTAGGGATATTGAAAACAGTCAAGAATGAACTGGAAGGCATAAATATCAATATCTCAGGCATTAGTGATTTGAAAATAGTATTAGCCATTTTGATATGGATTACTATGCTGGAATGACAAATTGAAGAGGAATTGCATCACATTCATCATCAAAAAGAGAATCTCAAGCTCTGTTATTAAGTATAGTGCTGTCTGTGATTGAATAGTATCCATACACCTACAATGAACACCAGTTAATAAGACTATTATTCCAATTTACACACAAATTAATAAAGCTGATGATAATAGCATTGAAGAATTCTAGTAATTGCTTCAGTCTAAGTTGATCAAACATACTCTCAAGATGCATTGATAATTACTGGTGGTTGGAATGCCAAAGTTGGAAACAAAAAGGACCAGTGCTTGGAAAATATGGCCTATGAGACATAAGCATTGCTGGAGATCACATGTGGCAGATTGTGGGATAGACCATCAATTGCTTATATGTAGGTTCAGGCTGAAGCTGAATAAAATGAAAACAAGTCCATGAGAGCCAGATATGACCTTAAACATATCCCACCTGATTTTAGAGATCAAGAACAGATTTGATTCATTAGACACTAAAGACTGAAGACTAAAAGAGTTGTAGGATGACATCAGGAGCATCATACAGGAAAAAAGCCAATGGTCATTAAGAAGTAAAGAAAAGAAGAAAAAGACTAAGATGGATATCAGAAGAGAATGAAAACTGCTCTCCAATATATAAAGACTAAGATAAATGGAAGAAATGAGGAGGTAAAGGAACTGAATAGAACATTTCAGTGGTCAACTAGAGAAGACAAAATCAAATATTATAATGAAATGTGCAAAAATATGGAGCTACAAAGCCAAAAGGGAAGAATACACTCAGCATTTCTCAAACTGAGGGAATTGAAGAAAAACCCAAGCCTCAACTTGCAATATTGAAGGATTTTATGAGCAAATTTTTGAATGATGTAGAAAACATCAAAAGAAGATGGAAGGAATATACAGAATCACTGTACCAAAAAGAAAAGGGTTATGTTCAACCATTTCAAGAGGTAGCCAATGATACTAAAGAAGGCAGTCCAAGTTCCACTGAAGGCATTGGCAAAGAACAAAGCTCCCAGCTTTAATAGAATACAAGTTGAGATCTTTAAAGAACTGATGTTGCAATGTAGGCAGTCAATCATCTAAGTCAGGAAATTGTCAAGACAGCTACCTGGTCAACTGATGAGGAGAGATCCATATTTGTGCTCATTCCAAAGAGAGGTGACTCAATGGACTGTGGAAATCATGGAACAATATAATTGATATCGCATGCAAGTCAAATTTTGCTGAAGATAATTTAAAAATGGCTGCAAAAATACTTTGCCAAGAAACTGCCAGATGTTCAAGCCAGATTCTATGAGGATATGGAATGAAGGATATAATTGCTGACATAAGGTGGATCTTGGTTGAAAATGGAGAATACAAGAAAGGTATTTACCTGCACTTTATTGACTATGCAAAGACTTTTGATTGTGTGGATCATGACAAGCTATGGACATCATTGTGAAGAAAGTATTTCAGACCACTTAATTGTGCTCATGAAGAACCTGTACATAGACCCAGAGGCAGTTGTTCAAACTAACCAAGGAACACGGAATGGTTAAAATTAGGAAAGGTGTGCACCAGACTTTTATTCTTTTACCTTACTTATTCAATCTGTATGCTTAGTAAATAATTCGAGAAGCTGGATTATATGAAGCAAATCATGGCATCAGGGTTAGAGGAAGACTCATTAAAAATCTCCTATATGCAGATGATATAACTTTGATTGCTGAAAGTGAAGAGGACTTAAAATATTTGCAGGTGAAATACTTTGAAAATCAAAGACCACTGCCTTTGGTAGGGGTTGTACCAAATCCTCACCACTGGACCAATAGATGGCATCAAGATAAACGGAGAAAAGTTTGAAGTTGTCAAAGACTTTATTTTACTGAGATCAACCATCAACACTCATGGAAGTGCAGTCAAGAAATAAAATGATGAATGAGGCAAATCTGCTTCACAAGATCTTTTTAAAGTGTTCAAGAGTAAAGATGTCACTCTGAGGACTAAGTTGCACCTGACTCAGTCCATGGTATTTTCAATAATCTCATATGCATATGAAAGTTGGATAGTGAAATATTGATGCATTTGAGTTATGGTGTTGAAGGAGAATATTAAAAGTATCATGGACTGCCAAAAGAACAAACCAGTATAGGTTGGAAGAAGTACAGCCAAAATTCTCCTTTGAAGAAAGGATAACCAGACCTCTTCTCTGAGAAGGAAATCATGATTGGTAAATTGGAGAGTCAGACAAGGTGAAGAAGACCTCCAATGAGATGGATTGGAACAGTGGTAGCAGAAATGGTCTCAAGCATAGCAATGATTAGGAGGTTGGCTCAGGACTGGGCAGTGTTTCCTTCTGTTTGTGCTTAAATTTGCAGTGAGTTGTCACTGACCTGATGGCACCTAACAACAACAACAAAGCAACTGGTAGAAATGATGAAGTAAAAGAGCTGAATAGAAACATGAAGAATGGGAATTCCAAACATGTAATTGTGCTAATGAGGAACCTGTATATTGTCAGTCGTTGGAACAGATCAAAGGGATATTGAATGGTTTAAAATTAGGAAAGGTGTTTGCCATGACTGCATCTTTTCATCTTATTTATTCAGTCTGTATATAGCTGCTGCTATGTGCCACTGTTGGCACATAACAACAGCAACAACAACAAGAAGTGCCATGGAGCCAGTTCTGACTCACAGAGACTTTGTATAAGGTTTTCCAGGAGCAGCTGGTGGTTTTGAACTACCAATCTTGCAGTTAGCATTACAGTGGTTATTCTGCAGCACCACATCAGGGCCCCTCAATCTGGTGCTGAGTAAATAATCTAAGAAACTGGATTGTATGAAGAAGAATTTGGCATCAGGATTGGAGGAAACCTCATAACAACTTGCAATATGCAGATGATAAAACCTTGCTTGCTGGAAGTGAAGAGGATTTAAAATACTACTGATAAAAGTCAGAATGGGTTGCACCTCTACTTAAAGAAAATAAAAATCCTCACAACTGGACAAATAAATAAGATCATGATAAATGGAGTAAAACTTGAAGTTGTCAATGACTTCATCTCTCACACTTTGGAGTATTATCAGGAGCAACCAGTCCCTGGAAAAGGACATTATTTTGTTGTGCATAAAGATGCTGTGAGTTGGTACTGACTCTACAGTACTTAATACAGCACAATCAACACTCAGAAGTAGTGTCAAGAAATCAAGACTTTCATTGCATTAGGCAAATCTGCTACAAAAGACCTTTTTAAAATGTTAAAGATCAAAGATGTCAGTTTGAGAATTAAGGTGTGCTTGATGAAGTCATGGTATTTTCAATTGCCTCATACATGTGAAAGTTAGATAATGAATAAGGAAGACCATATATGAATTGGTGCATTTGAATTTTGGTGCTATAGAAGAGTATTGAAAGTACCTTGGACTGCCAAATGTATCTGTCTTGAAAGAGGTACAGTCAGAATGCTCGTTAGAATTGAGGATGGTGAGACTTTATCTCTTGTACTTTGGACATGTTGTCAGGAGAGATCAATCCCTGGAGAATGACATTTAACTAGGTAAAGTGGCTGTGGTGCTGTGGGCTAATGCGCTAGACTGAAAAATCAGTCTGAACCACAAGGTCAGTGGTTTAAGATCACCAGCTGCTCCTGGGAAACCCTATACAGGGTCGCTGTGAGTTGGAATAAACTCAACGGAACTTAAAAACAACAACAACCAGTAACTAAGGGAAGGACAAAATGAAAACAAAGTGGAACATCAACTTAAAAAAGGAAACTCACCAACAAGATAGGATAGCACAGTGATAACAATGATGGTCTCAAGCACAACTGTGAGGAAGGTGGATCAGGCAGTATTTCCTTCTTTTGTGCATAAGGTTACTATGAATTGGAATAGCACCTAACAGCAGCAACAACAGCAGCAATAGTCTTGCTCTTCATTAGAAGGCTATTTAATTGTTGTTGTTGTGAAGTGCCGTGGAGTTGATTCTGACCCATAGCAACCCTATATAGTGTTTCCAAGGAGCAGCTGGTGAGCTTAAACCACCAACCTTGCAGTTCAAATGACTTTGCAGTCCGATGCATTAGCCCACAGTGCCACACCAGGACTCCTTAAAATATATGTCATTCCTATATCAAAATTTCTAATAACTTCTCAACTCACTGAAAGTAAAAAATCAAATCTCTTCCTATGATTTATAAGTCTGGCATGATTTGGCCCCTCTATCCCTTCTTTTCTCTATAGCTTCATCTCATGTTAATCACTATTTTTCCTCTTAGTCACTTGGCTCCATCTATTACTGATCTCCTTGTTGTCCCTTGAATATTCCAGGCATACTCCATGCTGACACTTTTACCTGGAACACTCTACTTGTATCCAGAAACCATTTTTCCTTATTTCTACATGTGCCACAGAAGTCACCATTTTAATATAGTTCACACTGACCACCTTATCTAAAATTGCAATCGCATCTGAAAATTTCCCATACTTACTACCTCTTTATTTTTCTCTTTAGAGTTTATTATTCAATTGGAAAAATAGGTTAACCAGGAAGAAATATTATATATTTACTCTAAGCATTCACAGTATCCATATGCATAGAAATTTAAGTAATAAAAACATGTTTTATAAGAAAAAAGCTTGAAAAAATCAGAATTCAATTTTGTTAAAACTTTAAAGTGGTAAAGAATTTCTAATTAGGTAATTGGTAGAAGAACTTATGAAGAAAAAATGTCAGTAGTTCTGAGAAACAAAAATAAAAGACTAAAATGAATGACAAAAGCAAATAGGAAAAACACATGCAGAAAATATGGTAAACACAAGTGTGGTATAATAACTAAATAAAGAATTTATTCATAGATTTTAGAAAACTATAATTAAGTTAGACATATGGTCCAAAGATATGAACAGATAGTTCACTAACAATAAATTAAATTTATTTAGAATTTCTTTATGGTCTAGAATATAGTTTGTTCTGAAAAGTATTTCATATGTGCAAGAAAGGAATATATGTTCTGCTGTTGATGGTTAGAATGTGTTATGATGTCAGTTAGTTGATTCAAGTTGTTATTCCATTTCTTCAAGTCTTTTATGTATTTATTGATAGTTTATTTAGTTTTTGTATCAAATATTGAGATTGTTATATTGACATTTGCAATATAATTGATAAATTATCCATTTCTCTTTCAAAATCTATCATTCTTGTGTCATGTGCTTTTGGAATCCTGTTATTAGGTGTGTAGATATTTATAATTGTTATTTCTTTCAGTTGTGTTATTTTTCCTTTGGTGTACAGATGTTTGATATCAATATAGATATTCTTGCCCTTTTATAGTTTTGTTTGCACAGTATACCTTTGTATATCCTTTTAGATTTATGAATTTATGAAATGAAATTGATTAACCCATTTACAAAATTATACCCAGTATGAATTAAAAACCATAAATTAAAATGATACTGAAATATCGCTTTGTCGATAAAACAAGCAAATATTGAATACTGAAAGCTTGTGAGAACTGAGGGAAGTAGACATTCCAAGGTGTTTTAGATGCATTATAAAATCCAGAAAATGGATATCTTTTGTGTTTATTTGCTATTCCTGTTGCCTGAATATAACTTCATAAAATGTTTTTAAGTTGTTGCTTAGATTTTTAAAAGTAGTAGTATAATGACATTATAAGATTCAAAGAATAGTTTAATAGAGAATTTAGTTAAAAATAAGTTTCTCTTAAGCTCTTATGTCTTCTCTCCAGAGGCAATCATAATTATATCGTACTTTTGAGTATTCCAGAGACATTCTGTGTGCACAAAGGCATAAAAAATTAAGTATAGACACTCTAATTAGCAAAGATGTCACTTTGAGGACTAAGATGTGCTTGATTTAAGTGAAGATATTTTCAATCAGCTCATATGTATGTGAAAATTGGACAATGAATAAGGAAGACTGAAAAAGAATTGTTGCCTTTGACTTTACACTGTTGGTGCAGAATATTGAATATGTCATGCACTCCCACAAGACATGTCATGCATAGAGATGCTAAAGCAAATGGAAGAAATGAGGAGGTTCAAGAGCTTAACAGAAAATATCAAAGATCAGCTCAAGAAGATAAAGCCAAATATTACAACAAAATGTGCAAAGATCTGGAATAAGAAAACCAAAAAGGAAGAACA
>NW_006408707.1:3565807-3603147 GCF_000296735.1 Chrysochloris asiatica
GTCAAGAAAACAAAAATCCTCATCACTGGACCAATAAACAACATTCTTATCAATGGAGAAAAGATTGAAATTGTCAAGGACTTCATTCTTCTTGGATCAAGTATGTTGTTGTTGTTGTTAGGTGCCATTGAGTTGGTACCAACTCATAGTGATCCTATGCACAACAGAATGAAACACTCATGGAAGCAGCAGTGAAGAGATCAAATGACGTATTGCATTAGGCAAATCTGCTGCACAAGACCTTTTTAAAGTGTTGAAGTGCAAAGATGTCAGCTTGAGGACCAAGGTGCATCTGACCCAAGCCATGGTATTTTCAATAACCTCATATGCATGCGAAAGCTGGACAGTGAATAAAGGAGACTGTAGAAGAATTGATGCCTTTGAGTTATGGTGTTGGAGGAGAATATTGAAAGTGCCGTGGGCTGCCAAAACCAATAGATCCATTTTGGAAGAAGTGCAGCCAGAGTGCTCCTTAGAGGCCAAGATGGCCAAACTTCACCTACCTTTACATTTCTGACATGTTGCAAATGTAAAGGCAGATGTTTTGTAACAAAAGGAGGGGAGTGGTTGATCTTGCAGTCCAGGAGCGGAAGTCCCTGAAACCATCAAGGGAGAAGAGCAGAGTGCAGGACCCTATCCAGAGAAGCAGTGACGCTAGAGATGGAGACAGAGACGATGATGTGGAGAGATGGAGCAGCTGGAAACTCTGGACTCAGGGAGGGAGAGGGACTCTGTGCTGATGTCCAGGAGCCAGGCTTGATGGGTGTGCCTTTTGGTTGTTTGAATGGTTATATATTCCTGAGTGCTTCGGTGTACTTAAAAAAACAAATCCGAAAAACAGAGGGAATGGAAGCAAATGCTGTTGAATGATGATGCATGGAGGGGATTGTAATCATAGCAGTGAAATGAGGTATGATAGAATGAATGTAAAGATGATGTTCTCCCATGTAAACTATCACTCAGTTCACAATAAAAACTGAAAAAAAAAAAAAAAACCCAAACAAAACAATAAAACTGGGCTGCAAGAAGTGCTAAAATCTTATGCAGGTGTTGTTGTTGTTGGTAGCTGCCATTGAGTTGGTACCAACTCGTAGTGATCCTATGCACAACAGAATGAAACACTGCATGACCCTGGGCCAACCTCACAATCATTGCTACACTGGAACCCATTACTGCCACTTCTGTGCCAATCTATTGCCTTGGAAGGTCTTAATCTTTTTCTTCAACCTTCCATGTTACCAACCATGATATCCTTCTCCATAGACTCGTCTTTCCTGATAATATGTCCTAAAGTGAGAGATGAAGTTTGGCCATCCTGGCTTCCAAGGAGCACTCTGACTGTAATTCTTCCAACATAAATTTATTTGCTCTTTTGGCAGGCCATGGTGCTTTTAATATTCTCCTTCAACACTATAACTCAAATGCGTCAATTCTATTACGGTATTCCTTATTCACTGTCCAACATTTGCATGCATATAAGGTTATTGAAAATACCATAGCTTGGGTCAGGCACACCTTTGTTCTCAACTGAAATATTTGCTCTTCAACACTTTAAAGAGGTCTTGTGCAACAGTTTTGCCTAACTCAATATGTCATTTGATTTCTTGACTGCTATTTCCTTGAGTGTTGATGGTTAATTTGAGCAAAATAAAGTCTTTAACAACTTCAATCTTTTCTCTATTGATATGGATATTGTTTACTAGTCCAGTGGTGACTTTTTTTTTTTTTTTTCCACATTGAGATGCAACTCATAACTAAGGCTGTGGTCTTTGATCTTCATCAGTAAGTATTTTAAGTTGTCTTTATTTTCAGCATGCAAGGTTGTATCATCTGCATATCGCAGGTTGTTAAAGAGTTTTCCTCCAATGCTGATGCTACATTTTACTTCATAGATATTTTACAGCATAGAGATTGAGTAAGTAAGGTGAAAGAATACAATCTGGGAGCATACTTTTCTTAATTTTAACCATTCGGTGTTTCTTTGTTCTGTTTGAACAACTGCCTCTTGGTCTATGTACAGGTTCTTCATGAGCACAATTAAGTGTTCCAGAATACTCATTCTCTGCAATATTGTCCATAGCTTGTCATAAACCACATAATCAAAAGTCTTTGCATAGTCAGTAAAGTACAGGTAAATGTCTTTCTGGTATTCTCTGCTTTCAGCCAAGATCCATCTGACAATGATATCTCTCATTCCATGTCTTCTTCTTCTGAACCTGGCTTGAACCTTTGGAAGTTCTCTGTCAATGTACAGTTGCCACCATTTTTTGATTGATTACCTTTAGTAAAATTTTACTTGCATGGGATATTAATGATATCGTCCAATTTCCACATTCCATTGGGTCACCTCTCTTTGGAATGGGTCTCTTCCTGTTATGGATCGCTTCCTGTTAGTTGGCTGGGTAGTTGTCTTCCAAATTTCTTTGCATAGATAAGTGAGTGCCTCCAGTACCTTTTCAGTCTGTTGAAAGCTTTCAATTTGTATTTTGATCAGATTCCAGAGATTTGTTCTTTGTCAATGACTTCAAAGCACCTTGAATTACTTCCTTCAGGATCATTGGCCTTTGATCATATGCTACCTTCTAAAATGATTGAACATCAACCATTTCTTTTTGGTATAATGACTCTTTGTATTCCTTCCATCTCCTTTTGAGGTTTTCTGTTTTGTTCAATAATTTGCCCATAGAATACCTCAATGCCAGAAGTCAAGGTTTGAATTTTTAATTCAGTTCCCTCAGCATGTTTTTCTTTTCATTTCTTTTTGTTTTCTAACTCCAGGTCTTTGCACATTTCACTATAATATTTGACTTTGTTTTCTCAAGCTGCCTTTTGAAATTTTCTGTTCAGCTCTTGTACCTCTTCACTTCTTACATTTGTTTTAGCATCTCTATGCTGGAAAGCAAGTTTCAGAGTCTCTTCTGACATCCATTTTGGTCTTTTCCTTCTTTCTTGTCTTCTTAATGACCTTTTGCTTTCTTCTTGTATGATGTTCTTGACGTCATCCCACCATTCTTCTGGTCTTTGGTCTTTAGCGTCTAAAGTATCAAATTTGTTCTTGAGATAATTTCTAAATTCAGGTGGGGTATATTCAGGGTTATATTTTGGCTCTTGTAGACTCGTTTTCATTTTCTTCAGCTTCAGTCTGAATTTGAATATGAGCAATTTATGTTCTGTTCCACAATCTGCCCCTGGTCTTATTTTTGCTGATGATATAGAGCTTTTCCACTGTCTATTTCCACAGATGTGATCAATTTGATTTCTGTGTATTTAATCTGGTAAGGTCCATGTGTATACTCATCTTTTAAGTTGTTAAAAAAGATATTTGCAATGAATAAGTCATTAGTCTTGCAAAATTCTATCATGCAATATCCAGCATCATTTCTATCACCAAGGCCATATTTTCCAACTACTGATCCTTCCTCTTTGTTTTCAACCTTTGCATTCCAGTCTTCAGTAATTATTAGTACATCTTGATTGCATGCTTGATCAATTTAAGACTGAAGAAGTTGGTTGTTGTTGTTGTTAAGTGCTGTGGAGTTGGTTCCGACCCCATAGCGAGCCTGAACAGGGTTTCCGAGGCTGCAAATCTTTATGGGAGCAGACAGCCTCATCTTTCTCCCGTGGAACCACTGGTAGTTTCGAACTGCTGAACTTGTGGTTTGCAGCCCAATTCGTAACCACTATGCTGCCAGAGCTCCTTGAAGAATTCTTCAATTTCATGATCAGTGGCTTTACTGGTTGGTGCTTAATTTGAATAATAGTGGTATTAACTGGTTTTCCTTGTAGGTGTATGGATAGTATTCTATTGCAGACAGTACTGTACTTCATGACAGATCTTGATATGTTCTTTTTGATGAAGAATACGACACCATTCCTTTTCAATTTGTCATTCCTGGCATAATAAACCCCATGATTGTCATATTTAAATGGCCAATAACAATCCCTTTTCAGCTCACTAATGCCTAGGATATTGATGTTTATGCATTCCATTTCATTTTTGACAATTTCCAATTTTCCTAGATTCATACTTTGTACATTCCATGTTTTGATTATTAATGGATGTTTACAGCTGTTTCTATTCATTTTGAGTTGTGGCCCATCAGTAAATCAATGTCTTCAAGGCTTTTCTCCATTTGTGTGGTCACTGGTAACTCTCCTTTAAGGAAGCAGTTCTTCCTCAGTTGCATATTGAGTGCCTTCCAACCTGAAGACCTTATTTTTTGGCACTATCTCTAACAATATTCTGGTGCTCTTCATCACATTTCAATATTTTTTTCATCCGGTACTGACACTGTTCTAGTGCTATTCATAAGGTTTTCAGTGACTAAATATTCAGATGTTGTCCATCTATCCTTCTTCCTAGTGTGCCTTAGTTGGAAGTTCATCTGAAACCTGTGCACCCTGGGTAACCCTGCAGGCATTTAAAATACCTATGGCATAGCTTCAGGAATCAGAGCAACACACAGCCACCACAGTAAGATAAACAGACAGACAGGTAGTGGATGCAGATTTTTTGTAGTTACAATGAAGGGAGCTCTTCCTCCTCACAAAGAGCCCTGGACCTGGGATAACACTTTAGAAACATCCTAAATTGAACTAAAGTGGGTGGTTCTTTAGACACCTGTACTGAACAGCCATTGGTTGAGGTCTGTCCCAAGAGAAGGATGAGTTAGCTCTCTCTGGCTGAAGGTAATTTTTGTGAGTGTGCCTCAGCCGAGAACTGCCAGCTACCAACTCTTCCATCAGGTGGAAAAAGGAGAATTTTAGTTCTGAAGGGTATCAGAGTGGTGCACACAGCATTTATTGTATAGTTGTTGTTAAGTGCTGTTGATTGAGTTCCAACTCATGGAGACCCTACATAGGGTTTCCAAGGAACAGATGGTGAATTTGAACTGCTGACCTTATGGTTTGCAGTCCAGTGCTGATTCTACTATGATACACTAGTAGACCTTGTATGATAATAGCTAATTGTGAATTTACATTGTTGTTACTGTTAGGTACTGTGGAGTCAGTTCTGACTCATTAATGACTCTTTGTACCACAGAACAAAGTACTGCACTATCCTCAGAATCATTCCTATGTTTAAAATCACTGTTACAGCCACTGCGTTATTTCCATTTCTTTAAGAGTCTTTCTTTTTTACTGACCCTCTACTTTACCAAGTATGATGTCCTTCGCCAGGGACTGTTCCTTCCTACTGACATGTCCAAAGTAAGTGAGGGAAAGTCTTGCTATCCTCACTCCTAAGGAACATTCTGGTTGTACTTGCAAGACAGATTTGTTTATTTTTCTGGAAGTCCATCAGACTTTCAATATTCTTCTCCAACACCATAATTCTAATGCATTGATTCTTCTCTAGTATTGCTATCCATTGTTTATCTTTCACATGCATATGAGACTGTAGAAAATATCATAATGTGGGTCAGGTGCATATTAGTCTTCAAAGTTGCATTGCTGCTATTTAAAGAGCTCTTTTACAGCAGATTTGCCCATTGCAAAGTGTCTTTTGACTTCCTGACTGGTGCTTTGTTGAGTGTTCATTGTAGACCCAAGGAAAATGAAATTCTTGACAACTTCAGTCTTTTTTCTGTTTATCCTCATGTTGCCTATTTGTCCATCTGTGAGCATTTTCCTTCTTTATGTTGAGATACAATCTATATTGAAGGTTGTAGGCTTTGATCTTCATTAGTAATTACTTGAAGTCCTCTTCATTTTCAGCAAGCAAGGTTGTGTCATATGCATACGGTGGTGGTGGTGTGCTGTGGAGTCAGTTCTGACCCATAGCAACCCTGCATAGGGTTTCTAAGGCTGTAAATCTTTATGGGAGCAGGTTACTAATGAGTTTTCCACCTAATGCCAGCATTCTTTTTTCATATAATCCAGCTTCTCAAATTAAATCTATAGAGTCAAAAAGAAAGCATGAAAGGGTTTCAAAAAGTTCATGGAAATGTAGAATTAAAAGATAATGAAATGTATACACATCAAAACCTCTTTTGATGTGTTTACAGGGAAGCTGATTATTTTATTATGGCCCTTCTAGACATATTGTTCCATTACTGATATGGATGTATTGTATGTAAATCCTAGCCTCCCCACCCCCCCTCCATTTATGGACCCATTTTAAAGTGAGTTGTTAATGAGGCAGGATTAAGGTGGTACTAAGGAATAAAAGTGGAATTCTGGTGTGGCAGCTGTGGATTAATGTGGCAGACTGCAAAGCCCTTTGAATGGCAAGGTTGGTGGTTCAAGTTCACCAGCTGCTCCTTGAAAATCCTATACAGGGTAACTATGGGTCGGAACTGACTTGAAGGCACTTCACAACAACAAAAAGGAATAAAAGGGAACTAAGGAGTAAAAATTCAGAGCTCTGATACGGAGCTATAGGATAAGCACTAGATTGGTAACTATGAGATTGGTAGTTCAAACCCACCAGCTGGCCTTGGAAACCCTATACAGGTTGCTATGAGTTGACACTGACTGTATAGCCCACAACAGCAAGGAGTAAAGTGGCACTAAGGATTAAGGCTGCCCCTACCATAATAGAGGGTGTGTCTCAAATCAGCACCTTTAGTTTTCCTTGGGGATATGGTCGGATTCATACATACAAGCATGCTTTTGCAAAGTTCATTCTCTTCCTCTGGATCTTGCACCTGGCTCATCCTGTTTGAGCTGTGATTCATGGGACTTGGGGCCTATTACCTGACCTGATTCACCAGCTCCTGCAGTCTCCTGCATTAACCGCCTGTCAGCTGACCTACTTACTGACTTGGGTTCCACAGATTACCTGGTGAGGAGAATCCTTCAGACTGACCTCTGAATATGGATTTGGGACTTGTCAGCTTCCACAATTATGTGAGCTATTTTCTTGACTGTTGTGAGTTCTATGAGATATTGTAGTATATTTCAGAAGCCTGGGATGTTCTGGAAGGGGGGAGTGGTGATAACTTTCAGGGATTATGGAATGTTATGTGGTGGTGGTAGTTATGTGCTATGGAGTCCATTTCAATTCATAGCGAACCTGTATAGGGTTTCTGAGGCTGTAAATCTTTACAGGAGCAGAAAGCCTCATCTTTCTTCCGCAGAACTGGTAGTTTTGAACTGCTGACCTTGAGGTTAACCACTATGCTATCAGAGCTCCTTGGAGTGTTATAACATGTTGGAAAAACTAGACATTTGGGATATCTTTAACTTCCATCTTATAGGACCCAATTATTTTTCTAAAAGAAATAGTTCAAGTAGTGTATTCTTAGAATGAAAAGAAACTATGCCTTAGTGCTTTCCCCCCTCCCCTTAAATGACCTGTTTTATAAGGACAAATAATTTATTTTAGAATAATAAATTACTCTCAATATTTCCTTCAACCAGAGTTTTAAAAATTCCAGGTGTATAAGATTTTTCTAATTCACATATCAAAATATATAAAATAAAAGTTATTTCAAAAGAAAGAAGCCCACAGTTTAAAAAAGACTATTAACTCCATATTTAAATAAGAGGGATAACTACAGTCATATGTCAGGTACTTAAAATATGTGTACTTATGAAAGTTTCATATAATAAAATAGAACTTTCTTATTAATGTTGGGAAGTTCTGTAATTAGAATAACTCCTCTCAGCGAAAAACTTCAAAGGAAAAATCCATTCAATATTAGGTAATGTGAAGTATTTGACCATGTATAATTTGCTTCTTGAGTTAATCTAATAGACTTTTTAAATTTTTAGCTTTTCATTTCATCATTTTTACATTATCATTTCATCGAAAAGCTAGAGTGGAGAAAGTCAAGAAAAGAAAAGGAATATGAAGAACCTGGAGTCAGTGAGAAGGATAAAATCATCCAGATTGATGACTAGAATGGTTCCTTCTGGGCGTGCCAAGAGTACAATTTAGCTTGGCCTTTGGGCAGCTTTCAATATTCCTGACCAGCACTAAGGTGCCGATTGCAGATTGCCTCTGGCTATTGCAGAGATAATTTCCACAAATATAAACTGGTCTTTTACAATTTTCTCATCTTTGCTCTAAGCTTTCTCTGGTGTGCTCTGCTCTTAGCAGACCAGATATCAATTTGACATAGTCACTTTAGGCATTCTTTTCCTGTATTCTTCTTGGTTTTCTTAAAGCCAATACCTCTTCTTAATTCAATTTATTTTCTCCATATCATTGCTGTGCTGTGCACCTTTGATTGTGAATCCAGGAATGTAGTTTAGGGCATATTGATTTGACCTTTTGAGATAACACTTGAGTGGTAGCTTGAGGGGACATATGTGGTGAGAACATAAATGTCTCAAAAGCCGTATTCCTAGGTGGGGATATATTATGGTTTGTACATCCAACATCTAAATGTTTATGGAATTTCTGTGTTTAGAAAATTCTCCACTTTGCGGGTATGGGAGGGGCAACTCTCAGAGCTTGTTACAGAAGTTGAAAATGCTACAGTACATACAATTGATTGGAGCTCTGTGTGGCAGACTCACTTGTGTGAAACTTTGAATCAGGAGTTAGAACTCCTTGTCTCTCTCTGGTGGTGACAATAATGGTGAATGCTGACTGGAGTTCCAGGGAAAGAGTGATATTGGGTGACAATAGAAGTAGGTACTGTGGTTATGAGTACTCTGCCTTTTGGACACATAGTAAGGCATAACTTTTGGCCTTCTTGTTAGTGGATGGAGACAGGTCCTTGCCAATGAGTTGTGAGGGTGGAAGTGAAAGCATCACTTCTGACTAAATTTCTTTAACAACTCATGTGAGACCATCTAGAACTCTTTCCCTCTGCTATAGTGAAGAGTGAAATTTTAAATATTGGCCTCTATCATCCTGGATCACAGAGTGGGGATATTGTTTTGAGTCAAATGTTTGCCACTTGTGATGGGCAAGTAGTGTGAGTGAGAAACAGCTGATGCTGTTTCAAGTCATAGTCAAATAATCTAGCTCATCCGCACTGGTATACTGGCCACTGCAGCAGCATTTCTGGTTTAAAAAGGGCTGTGGAGTGAGTTGGTGTTTGAATATTATCCTTATCTAATTGGTTGTGAGCATGGTCTAGGGATCTTTTGAGAAGATGGTCTTCAGCCTGGTTCTTTTTGCCTTTTCAGTATTGCTGCTAACTGTCTGGTATCCTTTTAATAGGTTATTTTCTGGCTTAAATAACCAGAGCTACCATAGCTCTGACCAACCAAACTCGTAAATAGCTTGGTTTCTTTTAGAATTCTGTTCTGACTTTCTTTTCTTTAAATTTGCAATATAAATTTGAATGCTATTTTAAAAATCAAAACCTATTTTTGAGACTAATAAATTTTACAGATTTGCAAAGTGTACAAAGATGTGTAGACTGTTAACACTTTCAAGCTCTTATGGCTTATTTTATTTCTCGAATAATCACATTTGATGAATGTCCAACCCTGTTTTCCTTAATCATGTTATTAACTCTATTGTTATTCCTTTTTGGAGTCCTGGTATGGCACTATGAGTTAATGTGCTGGACCAACAGGGTCAGTTTGAACTGTAAGACTGGTGTTTCAAGCTCACCAGCTGCTCCTCGGAAATCCCATATGGGGTCACTAAGAGTCAGAACTGACTCAACAGCACTTACCATCCTTTTTTTAGTCTTTGGTGTCCAGAATGAACCATCTTAATTTTATTGAACTGATCATTTTTGAGAGCTGTTCTTAATGACTCCCCGGGTAGAAATTAGGTTCCAGACCTGTGTATGCTACTGTTCTCCCTCTCCCACCACCACTGTCAGGCAGGAGTTTGCAAGCTGTAGCGAAGCATGCTGTATGTCTTCTCACACTGCTATTATGACTTGTTCTCTGTTAAATGAAGTTTGGGCTGTATATCCTCTTATGCCCCTTCCAACTGTAAAACTCTTGGATATCTTTCTTTCCTGAGAACAATTGTAGCTCTGACACCATCTTACTGCAATCTAGTTTTATTGGCTTTAATTTTTCTCTGCACACTTTCTCATCTTTCTTTGCTTATTGTGAAGGGCAGGCACCTCATTGGGCCTTGATGTTTCCCAGTGGAGTGGGTTCTTCAATCTCAGCACTGCTGACATTTTGGCTGCATAATAATAATTATTAGTTTTTGTTAGGCCCACTTTAGGGGGACTGTTCTGAGAAGGTGATAAGAATTGCAACATGTTTAGTAGCATCCCTGGCCTTTACCTATTGTTATTGGTGTTGCTGGTTTTTTGACTCATAGTGATCCAGTATAGGGTTTCCCTCAGAGTGGCTGGTGGACTTTAGCTACACACCTTGTAACTATCAGTCCAATGCTTATCCTACAGAGACACTTTGTTGTAACTATTGTATACAAGAAATACTTTCAAAGTCTAAGCAACAAAAAAGTACCTTTACATGTAGTCAAACAAGTCCTGGGGCAAAATCACCCCCAGATGTGAATGAGTGTAATTGGTTATGTCCATTTGCATGGGATTTTACTTCCCAAAGGAATTGTTTTACCTTCAAATTTGAGGATTTCTCTCTGCAATGTCTCTTCTAGGTAATTTATATAGATATTCCTGGTGTGGCACTGTACTATAAGCACTGGACTGCTAACCATAGGTCAGCAGTTCAAATCCACCAACCACTCCTTGGAAACACTATACAAGGTCGCTATGAGTCAAATCAACTTGACAGCACTTAACAACAATAATAATGTCAATTTCAAGTATAGAGGAAAGCAGCATAATCTCTCATTTCAATGACCACTAAGCCTTTATCATTGTAGTGATGGAATGATGAGCTACGTAGAACCATTTACAGTTTTCAAAATGCAAGTATCATGTTATTCTGTCTCCATTTAGAATATTAGCAGTAAACTCTTTTATAGAATTTTAACATTATCAATTACTTACATACCAAAGTTAAAGAGTGAGATAATTCTCCTTTTACTTCTGTACTTTAAAAACAAACAAAAAAAACCATAGTATTTTACCCCAAAGGGTTAAAATGTTTTCAAGTGTTATCTCTGTAGAAAGTGAGAGGAATTAAGTGTTTATTATTCTGTGTATTTAATGATCACGGCACTGTTTGTGATAAAATCACTGTTGTCAGAAGAATTTATTTATTCCTTTTCCATGTTCCTATTCTTACACTTGCTGACCTGGAGGTCACTGGTATTCCAAGTGAGTGTGTATGTGTGTGTAAGTGAGAAAGGGAAATGCAGGGGAGGACAGGGGAGCAGTAAAGTGGAGAGGAGAAGAAAGGAAAGAAAAGAGGAGAGGAAAAATGTCCCTATATCTCCAGTAGGGTCTTTTTTATTTTTTAACGTGGAAGAGACAGATGTCCATCCTGATAATCTTTACTGATAACCCAGTGACTGGAAATTGACTTGCTACCTATGATAAAGTGAAAACGAGGCTGAGCCAGATAAAGAGGAAATGAAATAGAGTCTGTAGAGAAGAAAATGAGCACAGAGTCAATAGGTGAGAAAAGAAGGCTGCTGCACAGTGATTCAGGATTATTTGATCAATGCAGGGGGAAATGCAGGGGGAAATAGCAGGCAACCCAGTTGTTTAGTACTCTATCTACAAATCAGTCAGATAGCTGTCTGTGAAATGATTAGCTATTTCAGTGATGAGTGGGTAATGCTACAGTGAGAAAAGCAGGGGATATGAGTGAACCAAAATAACTCAGGTCTCAAGACAGTTGTGTGGATAGATTCTATATGGATCACCTATACCAAACATCGACTCTGCAAAAACAACGTTAAGATTGTGATTTTAGCTTTTTTTATCAACACAACCCTGCAATAGTATGCATGTTATGTATTACTTTTATAAATGAATATTAACATGAAGACAGATCAATAGAGAAGGCAAAGGAGACAGGTTTTATTTAAAAGTTTAAGCATAGATTTAAAAATTAATGGGAAGGAAAAAAAGGGAGCTTGAGCAGGATGGTTACTCTGAAGGCTTGCATATCCCTAAGAATCACCCCTATTCATCTCCTTAGGGTCTCTTCACCATCATTTTTTGAAAGTGGCATTTGCTTTTCTTCAAGTCTGGCACAGGAATAATTTTTTACTTACTTAATTTATTTTTTGCTCTGTCAGACTTAAAAAGAGCTGCTTTGTTTTAGATTCTCATGAGTTTGAAAATATTTTAATCACATGCCTGAAGATATATTTTACACAGCAGGTGTTAGGGATCCAATGAGGTCTGTTGGACAAATGATTCATAAAAATGTGTTCGTATGCTGTACAATAGTCAAATAAAGCTACACAGATGAAGCCACCCTATTCTATTGAAGAAGTGCTATGTGTTTTTGTAAAAACTGTGATAACATGGTTTTTAGCCAAGGAGCCAGACTCTGAGAAAGTTTTTGGAATAATTTACTTATGTTGTACTGATTTGTTCAGTAGGAGTGTGATATAAATATACTCTTTCATATATTACTGAGAGGCCTAGAGGGTCTTCATAAAAAAAATTTGAGACACTTCAGAGTAGCTACTCCATGGGAGAAAGATGAGGCTTTCTGCTCCCGTAAAGATTTACAGCCCCGGAAACCCTGTTCAGGGTCGCTATGGGTCGGAACCGACTCGACGGCACTTAACAACAACAACAACAGGGGAACTATGATTAGAAAATTGATAAAATGGTTGCTATCAATGAAAAATATATAATCTGGCATTTTTAAAGTGATGGAGATTGATGAGTAATCTTGAGTTCTTGAGTTCTTAGATGAGGAATATGTTTTCAATGAAATAGAGGGCGATTAACTTTTGGTTCTGACACATGACATTTTGTACAAATGTCACATTGGTGAGCAGGAAATATAACTGTTTTCTGACTCAGAAATGGGGTTGTCGGGTATTTCTCAATCATATTGTGGCTAAAATTTAGTAACTGAAATGACAGGGCTTCCATACCCATGTGCTATATCTTATAAAGCATCTATTTGATATATTTTGGCAATTTAGCCAGAAAACCTGGCCCCATGCTCCACATAAATAATACCTTCTCTTTGCCTCCATATTTTTCAGGGTACTTCATCATCATCTAGGTATAACAGTGTGAGACCTTAGTGGTCCAATAAACAACTGGACTAATAAACAACATTCCTATCAATGGAGAAAAGATCAAAGTTGTCAAGGACTTCATTCTTCTTGGATCAATTGTCAACACTCATGGAAGCAGCAGCGAAAAGATCAAACGATGTATTGCATTAGGCAAATCTGCTGCACAAGACCTTTTTAAAGATGACGAGCTTGAGGACTAATGTGCGCCTGACCCAAGCCATGGTGTTTTCAATAACCTCATATGCATGCAAAAGGTGAACAGTGAATAAGGAAGACCTTAGAAGAATTGATGTTTTTGAGTTATGGTGAAGAGGAGAATATTGAAAGTGCCATGGACTGCCTAAAGAACCAATAGATCCGTTTTGGAAGAAGTGCAGCCAGAGTGCTCCTTGGAGGCAAAGATGGCCAAACTTCGTCTCTCATACTTTGGACATATTGTTAGGAGGGAGCAGTCACTGGAGAAGGATATCATGTTTGGTAAGGTGGATGATCAGAGAAAAAGAGGAAGACCCCCGACGAGATGGATTGGCCAAGTGGCAGCATCGATGGACTCAAGTGTCGCAACAATAGTGAGGCTGGCCCAGGATCATGCAGTGTTTTGTTCTGCTGTGCAGAAGGTCGCTATGGGTCAGTACTGACTCAATGGCACCTATCATCACCATCACCATCACCACCAACAACAGACTTTAGTGGAAAGACCAATAGGGTCTGATTAGTGAAGGATTTTTCATTCTAGGAGGCACAATTCAGGTTGTATTCTACATGTACAGGGAACTAATTGGCTGTACTTAAGCAGAGGAAGATGATCATAGTTGAGTTTTGAGATGATGCTGGCAGAATTTTAGAGAAGTGGTTCTAGGGTAATGTTTTTCTCAGTCAACTGAACACACAAATTCACTGAAAGATTGAAAAAAGAAGGCAAGGTGCCCAGGGTATTCACTGCATTCACTTAGTAGCTCTTTGCTTATTGTATACTCCATCAACTGAAATTTAAATCCTTCCTTCCTTGCCTTTTAGTTGTATTTCCACTGCCGGGGCATTGAATTTTTCTCCCCCCCCCCCCACACACACACTCCAAATTTTTATCTATCTCATAAAGCTATTTGTCAGGTAGAATCCATTGCTTGACACTTGGTTGGTAGCTCATGTGTTGGGATAGGTTTTGGACAATTATGAAGATCACTATACTTTGGCTGAGATATGATGAAGAATCTATTTCAATGAGGAGGAGTTTATGACTATCATGGATTGAACTGAGTTTACCTATATGTGTCAGCTTGGAAGGGTGGGTATTGATTCTCAGTGGTTTGGCAGTTATGTAATGTAATGTGATCTGATGTGATAAACCAATAAAAGTATGTTGTTGTTGTTAAGTATCATCACATCAATTCCAACTCATAGCAATCCTGTATAGGGTTTCCAAGGAGTGGCTGATGAGTTTGAACTGCCAACCTAGTGGTTCAAACTAACCTTGTGGTCCTGTGCTTTATCCTAGGACAAAACCAACCTTAATCTCATCACTACCCTGATCTTATGTTGAGGGATTTTTCTCTGGGGTGTGCCTATAACACTTTTACTTAAAAGAGATTTTAAAAAAAGAAAAAGAAAAAAAAGAGAGAGAGAGAGATTAGAGAGAGAGAAGTGAGCAGAGAAAGGCACCTACTACCACCAAGAAAAAAGAGCCAGGAGTAGAGAGCATACTTTGGACTGGGCATCCTGTACTGTGAAACTCCTAAATACAAGGAAAGATTGATGCTAAGACACATAGAGATCTCTAAGGAATAGTGGACCTATAGTTGCTAAAAGGGAACAAGGACCTTTCTCTAGAACTAACACTCTGAATTTGGACTTCTAGCTTCCTAAACTGTGAGAGAATAAATTTCTGTTTGTTAAAGCCATCCACTTGTTGTATTTCTCTCATAGTAGCACTAGATAAGACAGTGACTAAGGGCCATTTTCAAGCCAGAATCACAGTATTTGATGATTAATCTAAGAGTCCAGGTTAACTAGAAGACACATTTGTGAATGTGGCCCTGAAGAATCTAGAGGACAGTGGAGGCCTTAACTGAAATATGGAAGACAGAATAGAGTTTCTGAAAAGTAAGGTATGTTTTTTCTGCATTTGAAGTTTGAGGTGCCTGGGACATGTTCTTGTGGATATGTGAAAGAAACTCTCATGGAAGGCTACATTTAGATAAATATGTACAAATGTGATTTTTAGATATGAAAACTGAAATAATTTGATTTGTAGTATTTGCCATAAAAAAGAGTAGAATACAAAGAGAAAAGAGCCAAGGACAGATACATGACTTTTAGTGGACTGAGAAATCATCAAACACATTTGAGATGCATGAGGAGAATCAAGGGACAGTAAAAAAGAAAAGAAATGGAGTGTCATGTATCCTTATTTTTCTTTATACAAAGGCTATAGAACCATCTGTGATAGAGGGAGCCCAGATTGAAATACATTGCCATGGCATTTCCCTGAATTTTGTTTGATTAACTTATTGTTTGGTGGCTTTTTGGTTAATTGTGCTTCTTCTTGGTTAATTGTGTTCTGTTAGCTTGAAAGTAAAGGCCAACAAAGGAATAAAGCTCAGTTCCCACTGAGCACAGGTGAAGGCAAGTCTTTGATTAGTGACTATAACTCCAGCTTAAGTGTTTGTCACTATTTTTGACTTGCTTTCTGGGTTCATAATTTACATGAAAATGACTAATAGGTGTGTAGCTGCTGGGTTCCTCAGCTGGTCACTTGGTGTTTTTTGAAACTTCATTTCAGTGACTGTTTCTTCTATCCTGCCAGTTTGTGACTTCCCACTTAATATGTAGTATATATTTTCTATATATGGCTATAAGGAACTAAGATTTGTTACTACAAATAACCAACACTTACATATCACTTAAGGATCAATCGTCACTTCCATTCTTCAAAAGACCATCTCCAGTTTTGTGTGATAGTTCTGGATTTAGTATTAAAATAGTTTAAGTATTAAGAGGTTTAATGAGGATGAAAATTATTTATTCTTAAAGTCATTTGTTGCTCAAAATCTTTCCATCTGTGATTAGTTAATCATGTCAA
This sequence comes from Chrysochloris asiatica, assembly GCF_000296735.1. Lineage (NCBI taxonomy): Eukaryota > Metazoa > Chordata > Mammalia > Afrosoricida > Chrysochloridae > Chrysochloris > Chrysochloris asiatica. Next base: position 3,581,902 of record NW_006408707.1, read on the forward strand.
ATAAAAATAACTCTTTTTAGGCAAAATGGCAGCAGCAGTGGACTCCTGGGTAACTACAGGGTGGATGGCATAGGACCAGGCAGTGTTTCATTCTGTTGTGCACAGGGTTGCTATGAGTTGGAACTGACTTCACAGCACCTAACAACAACAATATTTTATAAATTGAAATAGCAATATAAATAATAATAATAATTATTATGCCTTATTAATTTTTACAATCATATAATGTACCTATGGAGTTCTGTGGCTCTGTAGGATAAGCACTGAACTGCTATGGAAACCCTACACAGGGTCATTATGAGTTGGAATCGACTCAGTGACAACCAACCCCCACCGCCACCATATACCCATCACTCCCCAGATCTTTAATGCTTCTTCCTGCCTATTTACTCTGAGCGCCTCACAATTTAAATCAGACCATTGGCTAGGTCATAGTGCAAGGCTTTTACTCCAGACGCTCACTCTAAATGCTTATCCTTACTCTTGACATTGTTGTTTTTAGGTGCCAAAGATTTGGTGCTCACTCATAGTGATCCTATGCACAACAGGACAAAACACTGGTTGGTCCTGCGCCAACTTCACAATCATTGCTACAATTGAACGGAGTGCTGCTGCTACTGTGCAGAGCCATCTCACTGGGGATGGGGGCTTCCTCTTTGTCTCCAACCCTTCTCTTTACCAAACATGATGTCCATCTCCAGGGACTGTTCCCTGCTAATAATATGTCTGAAGTATAAGAAATGAAGTCTGGACACCCTGGCTTCCAAGGAACTTTTTGGCTTCTTCCAACATAGACTGGTTTGTCCTTTTTGCAGTCCATGATACTTTAAAAATTGTCCTTCAACACCATAACTCAAATGCATCAATCCTTCTATGGTTTTCCTTAGTCACTGTCCAACTTTCACATGCATATGAGGTTATTGATAATACTGTGGCTTGGCTGAGGTGCACCTTAATCCTCAAACTGACATCTTTGCTCTTGAACACTTTAAAGAGGTCTTGTGCAGCAGATTTGCTTAATGCAAATGAAGAAAACTCTTGACATAGAAATGTCCCACAAAAATCTACACTAAGGTATTTGGTAAATATTCTTAAGGTACTTGGTAAATGTTCTGCTCACTGAAAGTTCAGCAGGTTTTCTGTGGGAGAAAGATGAGGCAATCTGTTTCCATAGAGATTGAACATTTTAGAAGTTCTATGGGGCAGTTCTATTCTGTTCTATAGGGTTTCTAGGAATCAGATTCTACTCAATGGCTGGGAATTTGGTTTTGAAATCATGTAGTAGAGGGTCGCTAGCATTTATTAGTTCTTTATATGATCATTTTTCTTCTCTTATTGAATGATTTAAAAATAATAAAAGAGGACATGTGAATAGTAAAAATATTAAAGGTAAACCACAAATATTTATAAGCGAGATATGAAATTTATTAATCTAAGAAATGTATGTTATGCACTGACAGTCTTATGTAGCTGTTCTAGATACTGGGGAAGGACCAAGTTAAAACAAAATAGCTGCTTTTAAGGAGATCTCGAGGTAAAGCTGAGATGCAAACCAATGAAGCAAACAAATATACAGTAAGTCAGAAAATGAAGCAGAATAAAAGGATGCATTACTATCATTATTATTATTACTATAGCGTAGTGGTTACGAATCGGGCTGCGAACCTTAAGGTCAGCAGTTCGAAACTACCAGCCGCTCCGTGGGAGAAAGATGAGGCTTTCTACTCCCGTAAAGATTTACACCCTCGGAAACCCTGTACAGGGTCGCTATGGGTCGGACCCGACTCAATGGCACTTAACAACAACAACAACATTCAGTTGATACAGATTTCTGAAGGACAAACTAGAGAAAGCTATGTGGCTTTATAAGGGAAGAACATTCAAGACAACATGAACAGGAAGTACCAAGAAGTTGCTTGGGGTATTAGAAGAATTGAAAGGAAATCAATTTGTCTGCAATAGAATGACTGAGAGATTGAGAGAGAATGAGATAAGATCAGAGAAGTGAGAAGTGATGGTGTAGTTGGATCATATGAACCATCATTTGAAAACATTGACTGTAGTAAGAAATTAAGAGCATAAGTTGACAGGACATTGAAATGTTTGTGGCAGGGAAATTTCATGATCTATTTAACCTTTTAAAAAACTTTTTATTGTTAATTGAGTGAAGGTTTACAGAGCAAATCATCAGGTTTACATCCAACATATTATAAACTTTGATTTGTCTCAAAGATTGGAATCCCCCAAGTTTTCCCACTTCCTCCCTGTGGTTTCTATTTACATTCCACCCTCTTTCTCAACCACTCTAAACACTGGTCTCATGTAATGTTGCCCTTTTAATCTTCAGTGGTTGACTATTCCATGGTGAACATACCTCACTAGTGTTGTCTTCCCTATTACCTATTCACCACTAGATTAGAAACTTGGGCCATGAGTGTGAGTTCCATTATAGACCTGAAAGGTGGTCAATGATCATAACCTTGGGTTCCTCTTGTCTCTTTCTCACCAGTAAGTCTTTTTTGTATAGTTTTGAGTTTTGTTCCACATTGTTTGCTATTCTACCTTCTAATTTGATCCCTTTCAGAGTAGTTGGTAGTGGTAGCCAGGAACCATCTAATTCTCCTGGTTTCAGAGTCATGGAGACTAGTGTTCATGTATTCTATTAGTCCATTGGATAAATTGATTCCAGTCATCTTCAATTTTCATCACTCTGCTTTCTTCTAACATGGAGAGACCAATAGTTGCACCTTAAATGGCTGCTCATGAGCTTTTAAGATCCCAGTCATCATTCACCGAAGTAGGATACAGAACAGCCTACTTTAGTGATTACACTGGTTAATTTTTGTGGACTTTTATGCCAATTGACCACGGTGTCTCCTGAGATCAAGTTTCTGAGACCCCAAGAGTAGCAACTCATTGCCTCAAGGTGTTTGGTAATGTCTAAGAAGTTTTCATCGTTTTGTCCCCTATATTTTCCACCACAAGGAGCTCTGGTAGTAAACCTCAGGGATAGCAGTTCGAAACTACCAGCTGTTCCGTGGGAGACAGATGAGGCTTTCTGCTCCCATACAGATTTACAGCCTCTGCAACCCTGTACAGACAGGGTCGCTATGAGTTGGAACCAACTCCATTGCACATAACAACAACAACATTCTCCACCACATTAATAAGTGTGTTTACAGCAGCGGTAAATACCCATGTACAGATATCTTCTGTCAAACCCTTATATATTTGTTGTTATAGTCCCACTCTTCCCCCTATACCCATTCAGTGGGTGTATCTGTCCATGTATCAACCTGCAAAGCACTGTTGTTGCAGAGTTGTTTATTTAACAGTATTTATCTCTGTCCCATTTTACTCTTTTATACCTCCCTGTGAATTCACCTGTCTTTATCCTTCTTCTGCCAAACCCCAGCTTGTTGTATATTGCCATCCTCTTACCCAAGTTAATAGGTGTCTACCCTCTAGACACCTGGCATGGTACTACTGTAGGATAAGCACTTGACCTCAAGGTCGATTTGAACTGCAAGATTAGCTATTCAAACTCACCAGTTGCTATTTGGAAATCCTATATAGGGTCACTATGAATTGGAATTGACTCAATGACACTTAATAACAATAATTTTCTAGTCAGTGAATTAGTCTCCCTTCCCTTTCATACCTAACAACCATCTTTTAGCATGAATACATTTTCTTGAGTTTTACGAAAGTGGTCTCATGCAACATTTGTCCTTTTGCGGTTGACTTATTTCACTCAGCATAATGTCCTCCAGCTTCATCCCTGTTTTGAGGTGTTTTGGAGGCTCATTGTTATTCTTCAGTGTTGTGTATTATTTCCATTGTGTATGTGTAGCAAAGTTTGTTTATTATTTTCTTCCATTGATGAGCATTTAGACTGTCGGCATCTTTTTGCTATTGTGAATTATTGCTGTGATGAACGTCAGTATGCATCTATCTACTAGAGTCATGGCTCTTATTTCTTGGAGATATATACAGGTTGGCAGTTCAAGTTCACCAGCTGCTCCTCAGAAACCTTATATAGGGTCACTGTGAGATGGAACTGACTCAAGGGCACTAACAACAAAAGCAAATATAGGAAGTAAAGGGATTCCTGCATCAAAAAGTATTGTCATTTCAATGTTTTTGAGTAAGTGCCACACTGTTTTCCAAAATGTTTACATGATTTTACAGTCCTACCAGCAACATAAAAAGGATCCACATCCTCTCCAGCATTTGTTGTTTTCTATTTCTTTTTGAACTTTTTTATTAATGCTGGTGTGAGACATCTTGATGTTGTTTTGTGGGTTAATGCACCAGACTGCAAAGTCGTTTGAACTGAAAGGTCGACAGTTCAAGCTCACCAGCTGCTCCTTGGAAACATTATACATGGCTGCTATGGGTCAGAACTGACTCAATGGCACTTAACAACAACAATGGCTAATAGTGTGGATAATTAGCTGTAGGATAAGCAGTGGACTGCTAACCACAATAAATCCTTGGAAACCCTATGCAGGATTTCTATGAGTCAGAACTGACTCTATGGCACTTGACAGAAATAGCAGCATTGGCTAATGATTGCTAACATTTCTTCGTATGTTTGTTGGCCACCTGAATGCCTTCTTTGGTGAAGTGCCTGTTTATATTATCTGCACATTTTAAAAGTGGATCATATTCTTTTTTTTTTTTTTTTTGTAGAAGTGGTATTGTTTTCTATACATTTTAGAGATCACTCCATTGTCTGATATTCCATTGCAAAAATCATTTTCAAAGTCTTTGGGTTCTCTTTTTACTCTACTGAAATTTTTTGATGCGCTTAAGCATCTTAATTTTCAGGTCTTAGTCATCTATTTTGTCTTCTGCTGTTTGTGTACTTTTAGTTGTGTTTCATAGTATATATATGCCATATATCAGAGCCCTTAAGTTTGTTCTTATTTTTCCATTGATGGTTTTGATAGTTCTTGAACTTACATTTTATGTCTTTAATCCACATTGAGTTTATTTATGTTATATATGTTTATAGGTGTGACATATGAGTCATGTTTAATTTTTCTGTAGCTAGATTTCCAGTTTCATCATTTTGGATACTATGGAGAGTACACTAAAAGGAATCAAGTGAGAAGGCTACTCTCATGACCCACATAAGAGATTATGGTAGTTGGGCCAGTGTGGGTTCAAAATGTCTGTAGAGAAATTCTGTTACCTTTTAATTCTAGTTTTCCTCAGAATTTTTGAAGTATCCTTATATTTGTTGTTGTCAATTGTGCAAGATATAACCTAGAAGTTCAGGTTAAAAAAGACAAACTATCATTGTATTATATGTGGGATGAGAGAAAAGGTCTAGTTGAGAATGTCAAACATATTATTGGCCTGCATGACAAAGAATGACATTTCAATTTGATGAAATGTAAGAACTTGGGTGAGGAGAGGTTGAGGTGAGAAAATCAGGAGCTCAGTGTTAGACATTATAATTTTGTGACACTTATTAATTGGAGATGCCAAGTGTATGGTGACACAAAAGTGTCTCCACAAAGGTCTGAACACTAGTCTTATTTATCATGGAATCTCCATTACCTTGATTCAATATTTCTTGAATAAGTGACTGAATATAGATCAGAATTGAGGAGCAGATTGAGACAGAAATTTGACCATCATTAGGATATGAATGGTATTTAATGGAATTTAATGGAATTTGAATGAAATCACTAAGGATGTGGCTATCATTAGAGAGCTGAAGAGATGTGATGTGAAGAGGTCCAGAATGTTTAGAATTCTGGAAAATAAGGAGGAACTCTATCTCTATGTCATCTTATTTTCTATGTTAATATAGGTCTATATCTACATCCACATGTATGATTATATACATAATTCACATCTAGGTCTACATAGACATAGGCACACACATGTATATATATAATCACAGTTGCAAAAATTGTATAGGGGCCTTGTCTGTCCTCTTCTGACTTCACAAGGGGAAAGGAGAATCAGACTTCACATTATTCCAAGACACAGAGCTCAGACATGTATCCACTATCCAATCTCCCTTACCCTATTCTGACATCAACCATCTCACCCATGGTATAGTATTTCTATTCTGGGTTTGATAATTCATTGCAATGGACATGCAGGACTCACAGACAATACAATTATGGGATTTATTAGGGAAGTTCACAGGGTACAGTTCAGGATCAAAAGCAACTCAAGATATACCAGTTCTCCAGTTAGGAGCACCTTTTCTCAGTTGTACTGCCTACATGCCTCTTTTTCATCCTTGGCCTCTCAGCGAAGTGACTCTTTGGTTCTTTCATGCTTAGACAAGTGTTACAAGCTCTTCCAGCACTGCAGCTAAATATCCACGTCTGCCTCACTGTATCAAGAAATCTGAAGCTCTGTCTCTCAAGGGCACTGCATCTGCAGCTGTCTCTATGACTGATGTTTCACCATGCAACTGTCTTATGCTCCACTTGTGGCTCTTCTTTCTTGATGGTACTGGGGTTGGGATTATCTGACTTTGCTTCTGAAATGGTTTCTTTTTAATGTAGTGGGATGGCAAAAGTAAACAGCCCTCATGTTAGAATTGCACATACCCTATTTGCATGGTCCCACAAAGCCAGTGAAAAAACATAGATATCCTAGGCATTAATGAGCGGAAATGGGCTGGAATTGGCCATTTTGAGTCTGGCCATCACATAGTTTACTATGCTGGGAAGGACACATTGAGGAGGAATGGCATCACATTCATCATCAAAAAGACCCTATCAAGATCTGTCTTGAAGTATAAAACTGCTTGTGGTAGGATAATACCCATATACCTACAAGGAAGACCCATAAATAGGACTATTATTCAAATTTATGTACCAACCACTAAAGCAAGTGAAGATGAAAATGAAGAATTCTACAAACTTCTGAAATTCATCAATTGTGTGATCCAGATGTATTGATAATTACTAACAATTGGAATGCAAAGGCTGGAAACAAAGAGGAAAGATCACTAGTTGGAGTATATGGCCTTGGTGATAGAAATGATACTAGAGAACAAATGATAGAATTTTGCAAGACCAATGACTTCTTCATTGAAAATACGTTTTTAAACATGAAACATGACCATACACATGGATCTCACCAGATGGAATACACAGACATCAAACTGACTACATCTTTGCAAGGAGACAGTGAAAACACTTCATATCATCATCCAGAACAAGGCCATGGGCAGACTGTGGAACAGTCCATTAATTTCTCACATGCAAGTTCAGGCTGAAGCTGAAGAAAGTGAAAACAAGTTCATGAGAGCCAAAATACGACTTTGAACATATCCCACCTGAATTTAGAGATCATCTCAAAAACAGATTTGATATATTAGACATTAAAGAACAAAGACCAGAAGAGTTGTGAGATAACATCAAGAATAGCACATCACAGAGGAAGAAAACAAAAGTTTATTCAGAAGACAAGAAAGAAGGAAAAGACCAAAATGGATGTCCAAAGAGACTCTGAAACTTGCTCCCTATTGTAGAGATGCTAAAGAAAATGAATGAAATGAGGAGGTAAATGAGCTGAAATGAAAATTTCAAAAGGCAGCTCAAAAATGTCAAATGTTATAATGAAATGTGGGAAGACCTGGAGTTAGAAAACCCAAAGAGAAGAACATGCTCAGCATTCCTCAAGCTGAGGGAACTGAAGAAAAAAATCAAGCCTTGACTTGAAATATTGAAGGATTCTATGAGCAATATATTGAATGATGCTGAAAGCATCAAAAGAAGATGGAAGGAATACATAGATGTTTAATCATTTCAAGAAGTAGTATATGATCAAGAACCAATGATCCCCAAGGAAGAAGTCCAAGGTGAATTGAAGGCATTGGCAAAGAACAAGTTTCCAGGAATTGATGGAACATAAATAGAAATCTTTCAACAAATTGATGAAGCACTGGAAACACATTAATCTATTCCAAGAAATTTGAAAGACAATTACGTGGACAACTGACTGGAATAGATCTGTATTTGTGCCCATTCCAAAGAGAGGTGACTCAACGGAATGTGTAAATCCTGAGACAATATCATTAATATCCCATGCAAGCAAAATTTTGCTAAAGATATTAAAAAAAACAGCTGCAACCATATGCTGACAGAGAAATTCCAGAGGTTCAAGCTGGATTTAGGATCTACAAGCGGAACAAGGGATATTGCTGCTGGCAGATGGATCTTGGCTAAAAGTAGAGAATATCAACAAGATATTTACCTGTGTTTTGTTGACTATGCAAAGGCTTTTGATTGTGTGGATCATGAAAAAAAATATGGGCATCATTGTGGAAAATGAGTATTCCAGAACAGTTAATTTTGGAATCTGTTGTTCAAACAGAACAAGGGAACACTGAATAGCTTAAAATTAGGAAAGGTGTGTTCCAGGGTTGTATTTTTTCACCATACTTATTCATTCTGTATGCTGAGCAAATAATCCAAGCAGCTGGATTATATGAAGAAAACCATGGCATCAGGATAGAAGGAAGACTCATTAAGCACCTGCAGTATACAGATGATGCAAACTTCCTTTCTGAAAGCTAGAGTTAAAATATTTACTAATGAAGATCATAGACCACAGGCATTGGTATGGGTTACACCTCAACATAAAGAAAATAAAAATATCACCAATGGCCGAATAAATAACATTATGATAATTGGACAAAAGATTGAAGTTGTCAAAGACATCATGTTGCTCAGATCAACCATCAATACTCATGGAAGCAGCAGTCAAAAAATCAAGCATGTATCGCATTAGGCATATCTGCTGCACAATACCTTTTTTAAGTGTTCAAGAACAAAGATATCGGTTTGAGGACTAAGTTGTGCCTCACCCAAGCCATAATATTTTCAATAACCTCATATGAATGCATTAAAAGTACCATTGACTGCCAAAGCAACAAAAATCTATGTTGGAAATACAGTCAGTAGTTCCTTGGAAGCCAGGATGGCCAGACTTTGTCTCTCACACTTTGTACATATTGTTAGGAAGGACCAGTCACTAAAATAATATATTATATTTGATAGAATAGAGGGTCAGAGAAAAAGAGGAAGACCCCCAAGGAGATGTATTGGCAGCAGCAATGGGTTCAAATGTACTAAAAATTGTGAGATTTGTTCAGGACCAGGCACTGTTTTACTTTGTTGTGCATAGGATCTCTATGCACATAGGTACCAACTCCATGGCACCTAACAGCAACCCAGTCATTTAGTGGGAGTTCTCCTATGGTGGTTGTTGTTGTTATTAAGTGCTGTTGAGTTGGTTCTGACTCATAGTGACCCTATATAGGGTTTCCAGGAGTCCTGGTATGGTGCTGTAGGATAAGCACTCAAACACAATGTTTGTTGAACCACTAGGTCAGTGGTTCAAACTCACCAGCTGTTCTGAAACCTCATACAAGGTTGCTATGAGTCAGGACTGACTAGATGGCACTTAGCAACAACATAGGATTTCCAAAGAGCATCTGGTGGGTTTGAACTGCTGACCTTGTGGTTGACAGTCCAGTGCTGATCTTACAGCAATGCAACAGGAGTCCTTTCCTGTGGTAGAAGAACCATAATTCACTGTACCACAACAATGTATATAAAAGATATCATACTATACCCAATCTTTGGCATTTGTGTTTTCAATTTAAGAATACTCCCTAGACATCTTTCCATGTCATCATTTACAATTTCACTTCATACTTTTCTAGCAACTGCATCTGCATCAAGCTGTATAGTTTTGAAAATACAATAGGCTGGATTAACAGTTCTCCATTGATTATATTTAAATTCTATCTATTTAGATTAATTACCAACCAATAGTGCTTCTAATATACATTATATCTAGCCATATCAATGCACATTTATAGATATATTCCAATACACTAATTAAAATTTTTATATAGAGTTAAATATCAATTCATGTGTTGTCAAAAATTTATATACTTTAAAATTTTATGTACACTACCAAATATCTTCTTGATAAGAAGTTACCTTGATTCTTGTGGTAGATAAGAGGTTCCTTTGTATTATTATTATTTTAATATTTATTCATGTTTAGATTTTTTTTGGTAACTGATTAATTTGTGTATAGTCAAAATCATAGCATAGTCACAGAGAATAAAGTTTAGAGTGATTTGGGTCTTCCATAGTCACAAAGTTGTGTGACATCTTATAAAGTTAGGCTTGTAGCTCCATAATGCCAAAAACAGGGCAGAAGTTTATGCTTAATGTGTTGTTATGGATTGAATTGCATTCCCAAATTATATTTTAAATTCCTAATCCATTTACCTGTAAATATAGTCCTGTTTGAAAATTGGCGTTTCTTGTGTTATGTTAAGGAATTAGTGGAATAGGTTGGGTCCTAAACCTAAGCCTATATGAATGATGTCTTATGAAAAGAGCAGAATAACACAGACACACACATAGAGATAAGACATCATGTGTTTTCAGAGACAGATGAATCTACAAATACAAGATTACTAAGAATTTTCTTCATCTACTGAAACTTGAAAGATTATTTATTCCCTAGAGCCAAACACCTGAATTTGGACTTCTAGTCTCCAAACTGTGAGAAAATAAATTCCTATTCTTTAAACCCACCCACTTGTCTTATGTTTTGTAGTGGTAGCATGAAGAAATGAAAACATGTGGGAGACTCTTCATTTTAAAAGTTCTTATTGAGATCAATAAAAGCCAAGGAAATTGCATGTGCACATTTAGAATTTAATTGCATAATGGACTTGTGACAATTGATTGCCTATTTGGACACAAATCAATTTATATATTCACACTTTGTCACCTAAAATAACTTCAGATGAATTGGAGTATTAAATATTAAAAATCAAATAATCCTAGGACTCAACCATTTGTCAACACCGTCACTACCACAGTGGCAATAACAACAAACACAGCAAATATGCAATAGAAATAATATTTAAATATATGTGGAAAAGACTTCAAAACCTTCAAAAGGTTGATAAAACTGATAAATTTGATAAAAAAATTTTTTTGCAGAAAATAATCAAATTAAAAGAATAAAAAATTTAGAAAACCATATGAGGAAATTTATAAAAGGAAAAGTCAGTGCTTATTAGCACAAATGTTAAACCAATAAAATTTATATATAAAGACTAAAGTAAAGTAAATACTGGGTGATATTATTAAAAACAGAGATTAGAAATATAAACACATATTTGGAATAATTATGTTCAACATTACAAAAAATTAGAATGATACACCCATCATTTCTGTCAATTTGTTTAATTGTGATGGATTGAGAGTTGCTGTGGAAGGTTTACCATCTGTATTTTAAATAACTGTAGGGTACGCATGGTGAACAGATTTCAACAGAGCTTCCGGAGTAATATAAGCTGGGAAAAAGGAGAGATGGACTTTTTCTGAAGGGTTAGTCACTGAAAACCTTATAGACAGCAATGGAACATTGTTGAATATAGTGTCAGAAGATGATCCCTTCAGGCAGAAGGCACTCAAAATACGCTTAGGGACAAGCCTCCTCAAACAGATTTAATCTTAATGATGGGGGTGGAGCAAAGGTTTTGGGATCTTCATTTGCTGATGAGGCACAACTCAAAACGAGAAGAAACAGCTGCAAATATCTATTAATAATCAGAATATAGGTTGCACGAAGCATGAATCTAAGAAGATTGGAAAACAACAAAAATGAAATGAAATACATAAAGATCAATATCCTAGGCACTAGTAAGCTGAAGATTGTGAGAGTAATAGCATCACACTCATCTTCAAAAAGGGCATTTCAAGATTGATCGTAAAGTACAATGCTATCTGTGATAGGATAATATCCATATACCTACAAGGAAGATCAGTTAATATGACTATTACTCAAATTTCTGTACCAACCACTAAATCCGATGATGATGCAATTGAAGAATTCTACCAACTTGTTCAGTCTGAAATTGATCAAACATGCAATCAAGATGCATTGATAATAGTTGATTAGAATGTGAAAGTCAGAAACAAAGAGTAAGGATCAGTATTAGGAAAATATGGCCTTGGTGATAGAAATGATGCTGAAGATCAAAAGACAGAATTGTGCAAGACCAATGATTTTAATGCAAATGCATTTTCAACAACATAAAAGATTATTGTATGTATAATACATAAGAATCAAAGTGACTCCATGTGTGGGAAGAGACAATGGAGAAGCTCAATATCATCAGTCAAAACATGGCCAGGTGACAACTGTGGAACAGGCCATTAATTGTTCATATGCCTCTTCTGACTTAAGCAGAAGAAAATTAAAAACAAGTCCACAAGAGTCAAAATATGATCTTGAATATGTCCACCTGAATTTAGAGACCATCTCATGCACAGATTTAAAGCATTAGACATTAATAGCTTAATCCCAAATGACTTGTGGGATGACATCAAGAACATCATGCAGGGAGGAAACAACAGGTCATTAAAAAGGAAAGAAGAAAAGACAAAAATTGTTGTTAAGTGCCATCGAGTCGGTTCTGACTCATAGCGATTCTATATAGGGTTTCTGAGGAGCAGCAGCTGGTGTGCTTGAACCACCAACCTTGCAGTTCAAACCACTTTGCAATCTGGCACATTGACCCACAGCGCAACACCAAGACTCCAAAAATAGATGTCAGAAAAGACTCTAAATCACTCTCTTGAATGACACAAGTTAAAGCAACTGGAAGAAATGATTAAGTAAAAGAGCTGAACGGCAAATTTCAGAGGACAGCTCAAGAAGATAACGTAAAGTATTATGACATGTGCAGAGACCTGGAGTTTGAAAACCAAAATGGAAGAACATACTCAGCATTTCTCAAGCTGAAAGAATTGAAAAAATTCAAGTTGTGACTTTCAATATTGAAGGATACTATGGACTCATGGGAGTCCTGGTGTGGCGCTGTGGGTTAATGCATCAAACTGCAAAGCCATTTGAACTGCAAGGTCGGTGGTTCAAGCTCACCAGCTGCTTCTTGGAAACCCTATACAGGGTCGTTATGGGTCAGAATCGACTCCACGGCACTTCACAACAACATGGACTCCTGATGGGCACTACAGCATCAGCACTGGATTGTGAACCTCAATGTTGGTAGTTCAAGCCCACCAGCTGCTCCTCAGAAATCCTATACAGGGTTGCTATGAGTTGAAACTGACCCAACGGCACTTAACAGCAACAACAACATGGACTCCTGGTGTGATACTATAGGATTAGCACTGGACTGTGAACCATAAAGCAGGCAGTTCAAACCCATCCGCTGCTCTTCAGAAATCTATACAGGTTCTCTGTGAATTGGAACCAATTCAAAGTCACTTAACAACAACAACAGCAACATTGGCACAATATTGACTGAAGCAACAAGCCTCAAAAGAAAATAGAAGAAATACAACCATTGTACTAAAAAGAATTGATCAATGTTCAATCATTGCAAGAGGCAGCATATGAACAAGAACTGAAGGATTAAAGAAAGAAATCCAAGCTGCACTGAAGGCATGGGCAAAAAGCAAAGCTCCAGGAAGTGACTCAATGCAAATGCAAATGTTTCAATGAACTGATGCAGTACTGGAGGCACTCACTGGATTATGCCCAGAAATTTGGATGTCAGCTACCTGGCCAAATGACTGGAAGAGATCTATATTTGTATCTGTTTTAAAGAAAAGTGTACCGATGAAATGTAGAAATCAAGCAATATTATTAATATCACACACAAGTAAAATTTTGCTAAAGATAATTCAAAAATGGTTGCCATAGTACATTGACAAGGAGCTGTCAGAAACTCAAGCCGAATTCAGAAGAGGACATGGAACTAGGGATATCAGATGGATCTTGGCTGAAAACAGAGAATACAAGAAACATATTTAATTGCGCTTTATTGACTACACAAAGACATTCAATTGTATGCTTCATAACAAACTATGGGCAACATTGCAAAGGATGGGTATTCCAAAACACTTAATTATGCTAATGAGGAATGTGCACATGGACCAAGAAGCATTCATACTAATAGATCTAGGGGGTACTGAATGGTTTAAAATCAGGAAAAGAGTGCTCCAGAGTTTTATCCATGAACAACCTGAAATATGCAAATGACACAACCTTACTTGCTGGAAGTATGCTGTTATTTAGTGCCATCAAGTTGTTTCTGACTCATTGTGACCCTTACTAAGGTTTCTGATGAGCAGCTGGTGCTTATTTTACACTGCCACAGCAGGACTCTTGCTGGATGTGTAGAGGACTGAAAATAATTACTGATGAAGATCAAAGACAACAGCTTTCAGTATGGATTTGCACTTCAATGTAAGAAAACAAAAATCCTCACAACTGGACAAATAAACAACAACTGCAACGAACTGAGAAAAGATTAAAGTTGTCAAAGACAATTTTGCTTGTATTGACAATCAATACTCGTAGAAGTAGCCATCAAAATAATCAAACTGTGTGTTGCATATACAAAAATAAGTTAAACAAAAAAACCAACTATTACTATAAAATATCTTGGAAACTTTATTAAACAAAAATATAAAAATGTGGAACTAATCTTTCTCTACCTAGCTTCCATCTTTCTCAACTTAGATTCCATCTTTCTCACTCTTCTCAGAAGAATTCTGCACTCCTTGATTTATATCATGTTAAAGCAGCAGTCCTGGACCGACTCAAATTCTGTTACTTTTCAGTGTTCTTTAAGTTTTTGGAGCAAAAAGAAATTTGCATAGGCAAATTCAGGGCTATAGGTGAGCGTGGTAAGATTGACCAACAAAATTCTAGTAAAACAGCCCTCATTACACTCAAAGAATGAATAGGTTCATTGCTGTGATTGAAAAAAAATCTATGGTACTCGTCAATGTATTTTTCAATTTCTTAAAACTTCTTCCTAATAAGTTCCCATGACTGTCCTGTGTTCTTTGAGAAAATCTATCAATATTGCCCCTTTGCAATTCTCCCCAATATTCTGAGATGACCTCCCTGCCTTGAATTTAAACTGGCCAGCAGATCCCCTTGGAAGACACTGTTTCAATTGGACCTTGATCTTTAGATTACATTGGTAAATCCAAAAATTATTTCCAGTTATGATTCATTCTATAGAATCGTCTTCATTACCTTCCATCTTGGCTTACATAACTGATAAAAAGATCAGTTATTTGAACTAGTTGATCTTCATAAAACACTTTGAGTATTCATTGAGTTGGAAGCTTACTGAACCCAAAATGTTTGCTTATAATTGAAAATTCCAAACCATTTGAGATCCCAACTTTAGTAACTATCATACCAGTGGTATTTCAGCTGTCATCTTCCAGCAGTTTCTGAACTTCAGCCATAGTTTCTTCATTCATTCAAATTGATAGTCTTTCTTCTTTTTGCTCATATTTGAGGACTTTCTGATCCTTCTTAAAATGCTTGTTGGAGTTGTTGAGAAGTGCCATCAAGTCAGTTTTGACTCATAATGACCCTATATAACTAGTGGATTTGAACTGCTGACTTTGTGGTTTGCAGTCCAGTGCTGATCCCACAGTGCCACACCAGAAGTCTATCTAAAAGCTGTCATCTTATGTGGGGCAGGATTTCTTCAAACTTGTTAGAAAGCTTCAGTGATTTGGGAAGATGTCTAATTTTGTAAAAAAAGTTGATGTTAGTCCTTATCTCAAAATTGTTTATTTTCTCCCTGTGGCACAAAAAGTATCCTTGTTTTTACAGGTACTTGAACGAGATAAAATGTATTACTGAGAAAAGTTGTCTGCAGCCATCCAGTGACCTCAGAGACATGTTTAAACATGTTTTGTTTGGAAAAAAGAAACTGTGCAAATATGAACTGGAACCCTAGTAGCAGTATTTTCTGATTTACCCTTGTATAGTTATACATAAAGGAACCAAACACACATATCTCACATATATATGTAAGACATATTGCATTATTTTTTAGCATGTTGAAAGATTATACTTAGTTTGCTAAATAATAGAGTGGTAGGATCTTTTTGTCCCAACACATCAAATCTCTCAATTACTATCTAATTAAACCAATTAAGAAACAGTATGATTTACTCATTTAGAAAATAATACAAAGTCAGCCTTTAATCTTCTAAGTAGTTTGCTTTGTTAATTAATTTATTCTTACATGCAGGTGCATATTTGTTGTTTTTATGCTAACTTCTGAAGTGTTAGCTACATGTCTCAATGTGAAAAATAGGAGACATTTTAATGCATTAATGAAGTTGTATTTCTCACGTGGGTGGTCTAAGTTTTGACAATAATTCTTCAAGGCAACAGCAGAAGTAGCAATAAATCCATTGGCGTGCCATCATCTGGAACATTGAGTAGCTTATAAATACATTTCCCCAAGACCTTATCAGGTTATATACTTTTTAAAGAGACACCTAGTGCTACCAGCAAGTTATAGGCAGTCTCCAGCATCACAACTCTTCCATCTGGATTTAGATTTGCTACCTCTATTTGCCCATCTCCATATGAGGAACACTCTAGGAACTAAAAATTGTTCTTTCCTTCATTATGCATGTGGTGTGCAATGCAATTTACCACCTAACAGATGTCAAAGCTAAGTACTCAGGATCGTGTCATAATTCATTCATTTTAAGACAATCTGCTTTCAAAATGCACAGCTTTTTATAAATTAGTAGAGTTTGGCTTTTGAATAATTCCATAAAATACTTTTGGTTTATAACTTTAACTTTTTCCTTGAAACATAATTATAGACTCCAGATTGTTTGTTTTCATGTTAGCTGCTTCCTTTTGTTCTACTTTGAATATCTCTGTCACTGAAAATATCCTAAAGAACATCTAATTTTTTCACCAGAATTGTTATTGAGGTAACCCTGGGGATTATCCTAAAAATGAGGTTTTGATGTCTGCACAAATCTGACGAAACATTATTTCTCTGTCCTCATAAAGCAGGCAAGAAATTCCAGCTGAGTTGTTATTTTACATAATATTGTCATTAAACATGGTCTATCTTTAGAGAAAGAAACAGACGGTAATAAGTCAAATAGGGATGAATTATCTGAATCTGAGGAGGTCCAAGTGCAAATGAATAACTGAAATTATTATTAAAGGTAGAAATATGACATCCAGATTAATAGAGTAAAAGGTTAAAAGAGATGTTTAACTATTGGGAGTAATTATCAAAGGCTTTTTTGTAAAAGAAAGTGTTACATAGTCTCTATTTTTGGAAGGTTATTTTCTGTGCTGGAATAAAGAACCCATAGATTCTTTGCTGCAGCTGTTTTGGTCTTGATTAATCTAAGTACTGTAACCATAAAAGGAAAAGTCTCTTAATTAAAAAATGTTAAAGCAGAATAGAATACATTTACAATAATTTCAATTCTTGACTAAATGCAAGAAAGAATACCATCTTTTCTTTTAAAGGGATCAAATCAATATCTGTGCCTTTGCAATTATACTGCAAGCACAATGTTATATGAGCAGGCCTAAAATCCAAGAATCATAGGTTTACAGCCATATTGCTTAGAATTAAAAATGAAGAGAAATCTTTAATGATTCTTGATATGTTTATTTCTGTTTTCCTTCCCCAATAAAATACTCTCAATTTCAACTTTCAAGCTTAATCACACAAACAAAACAAAACAAAAACATTTACTCAGAATGTATTAGCATGTTCTTTATAAGTTAATTGTGTTTTAAATTTCCCCCCTAAAGGGATCACAATTGATTTCCTTATCACCTTGTGGTGAAAATGTTTCATTGGGTTAGTGCCTAGATTGTTCAGAAAATGAATTTATCCTTTTAATATTTACTCAGCTCTTGAGAAACATGAGGGAAAGTCACAGCAGGGAAGTTTCCCTGTTGAAACTTCTGTGTTTTCCTCTCCTGTGAATATAGAAATTGATTTCCTATGTACATATGTAGGGGCGCTATGGGAGATAGTTTTCTTATGATTGTGCTGTCAACTGCTTTCAGTAAGTCTCTATAATGATAGGCTATAAGGGGAGAGAATGCAGAGTTTCATCTTGAACAGGTGAATATTTAAAATTTTGATTGCATGCTTGCACAAGTTCCTTTCTTGATAAGTTTAGAATACATTTAAATTTGTTCTTTAACTGGAAAAGCAAAAGTACTCAGCAGTGTTTTGTAGTACTAATCATAAAGGTTGCTAATTCTAATATCTTTGCCTTATTTTCCCTAGCAGTTATCTCAAATTTTTAGCATTCAATCAACCAATTTCTACCATAGTTACTTTGCATCATGTTGAGACATTATAACCCAGACTTAATTTATTTTTAATGGGACTTTCCCATGAATAATTGAATTATTAGGTATCTTCAATTCTTCCTTGTATACTGTTTAATTTTAAAGTTTTTTTTTTTTTTTTTTTTTTTTTAACTCTGCATGTGAAACTAATAAAACATTAAAAAATGTTCAATAATATTGTCCTGGTACTGCACTGTGGGTTAATGTGCTGGTCTGCAAAGTTGGTTAGACCCGCAAGGTCAGTGGTTCAAGCTCACAAGTTCCTCCTAGGAAACTCTATACAAGGGTTGAAACTGACTCTGTGGCACTTAACAACATTATTGTATGCAGAATAAAACCAAGTACCATCCACCACCCCTTAACTCCCCAGAGTCCATATTAAAGGCAAAACAAAATGTATCACACAAAATTAAAGGAAAGAATGGGATCAAAATGGACTACACAATAGGAACGTACTTAATTCTCTGTGCTTAGTCAGCTATATTAGAGGAATATAAAGACATTCTGGTAGCGTAGTGGTTACGAATGGGGCTGTGAACCTTAAGGTTAGCAGTTCCAAACTACCAGCCGCTCAGCGGGAGAAAGAGGAGGCTTTCTACTCCCATAAAGATTTACAGCCTCGGAAACCCTGTACAGGGTCGGAACCGACTCGATGGCACATAACAACAAAGACATTCATATTTATATATAATAAAAATGCTTTGTAGATCCTATTACATTTTCTAATTCCTTTTGCTTGAATTCAGGTCTATAAATGGAATAAGCTTAAAAAGGCACATTTTTTCATTATTCTTAGAAACATGTGAAAGAATCTTAATTATTTTTACATGAAGAGGCTGTTTTAGAAGTGCTTTGTTTTTTCTATGCAAAAAATATTTTCAGTACTGAATTGACACCTTTGGAAGCCATTTTGATCCATCTGGGACTGTCTTTAAATTGACAGAAAAAGAAACTTGATTTCAGGAACCCAGAGACTTACTTTAGGAATCTAAGAATCTCTTAAGGGATATGTCTTTTTCATAACTGGCAGCATAGGACACCTACACTTGAGGTAGTAGCCAAGGGAGGAAAACCTACAGCCCTCATCAAGTAATAACTAGCAATAATCCTGACTAGGGAGAAAGAATACATGTAACACTTTTTCAACCTATATCTTCAGGGGTTTCTTGTGTCATAACATGTTGCAAAAGAGGAGAGAAGATAGCAAATTATTTTAAATAAGAACCTATTGCAAAAAAATAATTTGCTATCTTCTCTCCTCTTTTGCTAAATCCTATTAAAATGCTGGTAAATAATAGTGAATAACTGTGAAATAATCTATAGAAAACTTGGCTATTCAGTGGGGGTGATGTTGTTGTTGTTGTTAAGTGCCGTCGAGTCGGTTCCGACCCATAGCGACCCTGTACAGGGTTTCCGAGGGAGTAGAAAGCCTCATCTTTCTCCCGTGGAGCTGCTGGTAGTTTCGAACCACTGATAGCAGCAGAAAAATACACTGAAATAATTCCAGATTGGTAATGAAAATTCAGCTGAACCATGCATTTTATCCAAGTGACTTCCAAAACAAATGCTGGTTTGATTTTTTTTTTTTTTTTCAAACAGAAGTAGTCATCAGTGGAATTGGTCAACTTACACTTACATTTAAAGTGGTTCTCTGATTTGTGGGAATGTTTTTCAAGGATAAACTGATAGTTTAATAAAAAGGGAGTTTTGACACAGAATGCCTTTTTCAGGGATGAGACTATCTCCTAGGTTACAAGTAGAAGAAAGAGAGATTTACTTAGAATGGGTTTCCTGAAGTTATACTTATAGGTTAAGATATAGAATAGACACCCTTTGAAAAAATTCAGAGAACATGAAAATTTTAGTGTACTTAGTTATCAGGAAACTAAAATTAATTCTTAGTTATGACAGAGTGAAAAAAGGAATGAAAATACATCATTCCAAATTATGTAAAGCGGTCTGTTACTTCAGTTTATTCCAGCCTATTATTTGTATTTTCTCTGTGCCAGACAAAAAAGAAAGAAAAATCAAAATGGATGTCAAAAGAGACTCCAGTATAGAGTTGCTAAAGTAAATGGAAGAAATGAGGAAGTACAAGAGCTGAACAGAAAAATTCAAAGGTCAGCTCGAGAAAATAAAGCCAAATATTATAACAAAATGTGCAAAGATCTGGAATCAGATAACCAAAATTGAAGAAGACGCTCAGCATTTCTCAAGCTGGGAGAACTGAAGAAAAAAATTCAAGTCTCAACCTTCGTTATTGAAAGATTCACTGGGTAAATTATTGAATGATGCAGAAAGCATCAAAAGAAGATGGAAGGAATGTGCAGTCACTGTACTAAAAGGAAATGGTTAATGTTCAACCATTTCAAGAGGTAGCATATGATCTAGAGTCAATGATACTGTAGGAGGAAGTCCAAAGTGCATTGAAAGAATTGGCAAAGAACAAATCACCAAGAATTGATGGAATAAAAATTGAAATCTTTCAAGAAACTGAGGTGGCACAGGAGGCACTTATTCATCTATGCCAAGAAATTTGGAAGACAGTGATCTGGCCAACTGACTGGGAGAGATCTGTATTTGTGCCCATTCCAAAGAGAGGTGACCCAATGGAATGCAGATATAATCAGACAATCTCTTTGACATCCCATGTGAGTAAAGTTTTACTAAAGGTAATACAGAAACGGCTGCAAGCATACATTGACAGAGAACTTCCAGAGGTTCAAGCTGAATTCAGAAGAGGCTGTGGAACGAGGGATGTCATTGTTGATGTCTGATGGATCTTGACTGGAAGCAGAGAATATGAGAAAGAGGTTTACCTGTGCTTTGTAGACTACGCAAAGGCTTTCAGTTGTGTGGATCATAACAAGCTCTGGACAACATTGTGAAGTATGAGTATTCCGGAACACCTAATTGGCTCATGAGAAATCTTTACCTGTACCAAGAGGCAGTTTTTCAAACAGAACATGGGAACACTGAAAGGTTTAAAATTAAGAAAGTTGTGTGACAGGATTGTATTCTTTCACC
>NW_006408707.1:3603572-3607588 GCF_000296735.1 Chrysochloris asiatica
TGCCTGACCAAAACCATGGTATTTTCAATAACCTCATATGCATGTGAAAGCTGGACAGTGAATAAGGAAGACCATAGAAGAATTGATACCTTTGAGTTATGGTGTTGGAGGAGAATATTGAAAGTGCCATGGGCTGCCAAAAGAACCAACAGATCTGTATTGGAAGAAATACAGCCAGAGTGCTCCTTGGAGGCCAGGATGGCCAAACTTCATGTCTCATACTTTGTACATATTGTCAGGAAGGACCAGTCGCTGGAGAAGAATACCATGTTTGGTAGGGGGGAATGTCAGAGAAAAAGAGGAAGACCCACAGCGAGATGGATTGGAAAAGTGGCAGCATCAATGGACTCAATTGTGACAACAATTGTGAGGTTTGCGTAGGACCAGGCAGTGTTTCGTTCTGTTGTCAGTATCGACTCGATGGCTCTTAACAACAACCACAAACATGTGTGTAGACAAAGTATTAGAAAAAATTACTTTCTAGGTACCCTGAAACTTAACAAATCTCTTGGAAATAGAAAATGATTTTCTTACTATTAATGCACAGTGCCAATGTGAGGATAATGGAGAGTTGTGTGTGTTCAGGTCTCAAAACAAATATACACTGCTGAAAGCAATGGAATGTTTTCCACATGGTATTTTCATTCCCTTCATTACTAACAATCTAGTTTTTGTTTTGCTTTGCTTTGGAAAGAATATATATAATATAAATGTTTGGTTTTATAGTTACTTGCATTGCTAAGAAGATGGAATGAGAAAATAAAAATTTACTTTTCTTTCCTAGTGAAAATAAATTATATTTAATGGTTGCAATTAATTAGTTTATTTCCCGTAACAACAACAATAACAACAATTTTCAACCACCATCACAACAAAGAAAAAACATCTTATTGTATTTGGTCAATTAAAAATAGTTTCTAGTTTGTTTATTCTATGTTTAGTACTATCAGTTCATTACAAATAGCTTAAAACTTCTGATTACTTAAATATGTTAAATATGGTGTGAAGATGCCAAATCCATTGTTATGGAATCATCTTCAAATAAATGTAATATCGTGATTTCTTTACTCTGTTTCCAAGTAAAGAAAAACAAAAACAAAAATGAAAAAAAAAAAAAAAAAGTCTGTAAAGGAAAAAAAAAAGAAAGACTACTTCTGGTAAGATGATAAACTAGGCAGGCGAGACACAAGAAACCAAGGGGAACAGATATCCGTGATAATCCTTGAACCCTGAGCTTCAAAGGAAATTGTGGATTAAAAACTTACTAGAAGAAGAAACTGAACAAAAACAGCAAACAATGAGACAAATGGAATTGTCAGTTGGCCTCACAGAGCTAAAGATAATTCAAAACCAGCTGCAACTATACATTGAAAGAGAAATTCCAGCTGGATTCAGAAGAAGATGTGCCACAATGGAATATGATTGTTGATGTCAGATGGATCTTGGCTGGAAGCATAAAATAACAGAAAGATGTTTATCTGTGCTTTATTGACTATGCAAAGGCTTTTGATTGTGTGGATCATGACAAACTATGGACAAAATTACGGATAATGAGTACTCCAGAACATTTAATTGTGCTCATGAAGAACCTGTACATAGACCAAGAGTCAGTTATTCAAACAGAACAAGGAACAAGGGGCACTGAATGATTTAAAATTAGGAAAAGTGTTTACCAAGGTTGTATTCTTTCATCATACTCATTCAGTATGTATGCTAAGCAACTAGGCTGAGAAGCTGGATTATATGAAGAAAAATGTGGCATCAGGTTAGGAAGAAGACTCATTAACAACCTGTGATACACAAATGATACAACCATGCTTGCTGAAAGTGAAGATGACATAAAATGCTTACTGATGAAGATCAAAGACTATAGCCTTCAGTATGGATTGCACTTCAATGTAAAGAAAACAAAAATCTTTACCACTGGACCAATAAACAACATCCATAGAAATGGAAAAAAGATTAAAGACTTCATTTTGCTCAGATCAACCATCAACAATCATGGAAGCAGAAGTCAAGAAATCAAACAATGTACTGCATTAGGCAACTCTGTTGCACAAGACCTCTTTAAAGTGCTGAAGAACAAAAATGTCTGTTTGAGGACTAAGGTGCGCCTGACCCAAACCATGGTATTTTCAATAATCTCATATGCAAGTGAAAGTTGGACAGTTAATAAAGAAGACTGTAGAAGAATTTATGTATTTGTGATATGGTGTTGGAGGAGAATATTAAAAGTAACATGGAATGCCACAAGAACAAACAAATCTGTGTTGGACGAAGTACAGCCAAAATGCTCCCTGGAAGCCAGGATGGCCAGACTTCATCTCTCATACTTCATACATATAGTCAGGAGGGACTAGTCTTTGCAGAAAGATATCATATTTGGTAAAATGGAGAGACTGAGAAAATAAGGTAAACCCCCATTGAGATGGATTTGCATAGTGGCAGCAACAATGATTGTGAAGTTGGTGCAGGACTGGGCAGTATTTCATTCTGTTGCACATAAGGGTCGCTATGTGCCACATAAGGTGCCAACTCAATGGCACCTAACAACAATACATGACATAAATAACTGTCAAAGTAACTAAAAAAAAAAAACAGCAAGAGAAACAAACAAACAAACAAAAAACAGCAAAAGACAAAATAGCTGACTGAGCTCTCATAAAAAGATTTTACCAAAGAGTAGAAAAATAGAAAGTCCACCCACACATTGGGAAAACTTTTTTTTGCAATGATTTCTCAGACAAGTTAAGTACCTTGACTTAACTCTAAAATTTATAGGAAACTACACCTCTGAACTAAGGAGCTCTGGTAGCGTAGTGGTTACGAATCGGGCTGCGAACCTTAAGGTCAGCAGTTCGAAACTACCAGCTGCTCCGCGGGAGAAAGATGAGGCTTTCTACTCCCGTAAAGATTTACACCCTCGGAAACCCTGTACAGGGTCACTATGGGTCGGAACCGACTCGATGGCACTTAACTTAACTTAACACCTCTGAACTGGTTTGGTGCTATATGGTAAGCACTGGACTGTGAACCACAAGGTTGGTGGTTCAAACCCACTAGCTGCTTCTCAGAAACCCTATACTGGATGGTTGTGAGTTCATATAGACTTGTTGGCAGTTAACATCATCAACAACAACAACAAGAAAAAGCCAATTTTAAAATGTGCCAAGGAAATGAACAGACACCTCACCAAACAGGAAATTCAGGCAGCCTAAAACATATGAAGACATTTTTGTAATCACTAGCTACTGTTGCTGTTGTTGTTGTTAAGTGCTATCAAGTTAGTTCTCATTGATAGTGACCCTGTATAGGGTTTCCAAGGAGCAGCTGGTGAACTTGAACCACTGAACTTGCCATTCAAACCGACTTTGCAGTCAGGTGCATTAATCCACAGGACCAATATTAGAGAGACACAAAATAAAACAGTAAGGAGATACATCTTCTCACCACAGCATTGATGTTATTGTTAAGTGCCATTGAGTCGGTTCTGACTCATAACGACCCTATATAGTGTTTCCAAGGAGTGGCTAGTGGATTTCAAAAGCTGACCTTTTTGTTAGCTGTCCATTACTTATTTTAGAGCACCACACCAGCATTAATACTGATGTTCAAAAAAATAGAAAACAACTAATGCTGGCCAAGATATGGAGAGACGGACCCTGTTAATTTGCTGGTGGCACTGCTACCACTGTTAAAACGATATGATGCTTCATCAAAAAGCTGAAAATATCAAGGCTGTTGTTCCAGTAACCCCTCTACTTGGTATATATCCCCAAGAAATAAGAGTCACAACACAAGTAGATACACACTGATGTTTATTGTAACACTATTCATAAGGAGCTCTGGTAGCGTAGTGGTTATGAATCGGGCTGTGAACCGCAAGGTCAGCAGTTCGAAACTACCAGCTGCTCCACGGGAGAAAGATGAGGCGTTCTGCTCCTGTAAAGATTAACAGCCTCGGAAACCCTATGCAGGCTCGCTATGAGTCGGAACCGACTCCACGGCACATAACA
>NW_006408707.1:3608963-3623017 GCF_000296735.1 Chrysochloris asiatica
CTACTTTGGACATATTGTCCGGAGGAAACAATTGTTGGAGAAGGATGTCATGCTGGGTAGGATGGAGGGTCAGAGAAAAAGAGGAAGACCCCCAAAGAGATGGATCAGCCAGGTGGCATCATTGATGGACTTAAGTGTGGCAGTGGTAGTGAGGTTGGCCCAGGATCGAACATTGTTTCATTCTGCTGTGCATGGGGTCGATATGAGTCGGTTCCAACTCGATGGCACCTGACAACAACAACAACAACAACAACATTCATAATAGTAAAAAGATGGAGACAGATTAAATGCTCATCAATGGAAGAATGGATAAACAAACAACTACTAGAATACTGAACAACATTGAAGAATTATGATGAATCTGTGAAACACCTCTTAACATGGATAAACCTGGAGAACATTATACTGAGTGAAATAGTCAATCACAAAAGGACAAATAGTATATGAGACCATTATTGTAAAAACTCAAGAAAAGATTTTCATACTAAAACAAAAACACTTATTTGATGGTTACTGGGGATGAGAGGAATGGGAGAAAAATTCACTAAAGGGTAGACATATTAACTAGTGTGATTGAAAAGGCAATAATCAACAAAAGGAAGGCTGGTAGAAGAATGATGAAGACAGGTAAATACACAAGTAGCAATGCAAAGGTTAAAGGGGATAATGGTAAATACTCATATATACAATCCTTCAACAACAGTGTTCTACAGATATATACATTGAGCGATACACAGAGTGAACAGGTATGGAAGGAAGAGTGAGTATATATCCACAAATAAATAAGGGTTTGACAGAAAATATTTGTACATGGATATTTACCTTTGCTCAAAACACATTCATGAATGTGGTGGAGCATATAAGGAACAAAATGATGAAAACTTGTTGTTAAGTGCCTTCAAGTCTGTTCCAACCCATAGTAACCCTGTATAGGGTTTTCAAGGAATGGCTAGTGAGCTTGTACCACTGACATTACAGTTCAAACCAACTTTGCAGCCCAGCGCATTAGCCTACTGCACCATACCAGGGCTCCCTTCTTTGACATTACCAAACACCTTGAGGGAATGAGTGGCTTTGCTTGGGGTCTCAGCACCGCAGTTTCTGAGGACACTATAGCCAACTGGCATAACGTAGTCCACAGGATGTTCTATATCCTACTTTGGAGAGTAGCGGCTTGGATCTTAAAAGTTCAAGAGAGGCCATCTAAGGTACAACTGTTGATCTCTGCATATGCAGAAGAAAGAAGACTGATGAAAGAAAACTGAAGATGCTTGGAATCAATTAATCTAGTGGAATAACATGTGAACATCAGTCTCCATGACTGAGAGAAGAACTAGATGGTGCCTGGATATTATTACCAATTGTTCTGAAAGGGATCATGTTAGAAGATCCCAGATAGAGTGGGAGAAAATGTGGAACAAAAGTCAAAATTATAAAAAAAGATGGCTTACTGGTCTGAAAGAGACGGGAGGAACCGGAGACTATGGCCCTTGTCATCCTTCACGTCTAGAATGGAACTCATCCTCATGGCCCAATTTTCACACAAATGGTAGAGGAGTATATAGCGAGGACAACCATGGAATGGCCAAACATTAAAGATCAAAAGGGCAACATTTATCTCAGAACAAAGTTCATAAGGGTTGGGAAGGAGGTGGAATGGAGATAAGAACCATAGGAGGAAGTTACATGGAGGGGATTTCAATAATTGAAATGAAACAAAATATATGATTTATTGAATGTAAACATTATTTGCTCTGTAAACCTTCACTCAATTCACAATAAAAAATTTCAAAAGCAATTGAGCTCATCTAATATTTTTCTCTTAAAAACAAAAATTGTTAAAAATTACTGCAAATTGATTAAAATTAAATTAAATTTATTTAATTGATAAAAGAACACCACAACTGCTCTTTTGATTGAAATGATGGAAATACATTTTCTTAGCTCTTTGAACTTTTAATTTGCTATCTAATTTATAGATTTTGTAAATACAACATTCATTAGGTATTGCAAAATATGAAGTACATGTGAAGACTAAAATTAGATAAATCAACTCTGATATTGATGAACAGTGGTGTCACTGAAGTTGCTAACACCACTGCAGTGACTAATGGTGTCCCCCCTACTTCCCACCCCATAAACTTCCTACTCTGTCAGATTTAGCAGCATCCTTAGTAATACATATTATCAATTTTAATATGTGGTTAATATAGTTGTAAATTACATAAATGTAATACTATGAGTACTAAAACAGCATTGTTTTATAAAATCTTTCTAAACTGAATTACAACAAAATTAGTTTCATTATTAATAACCGCGAAGTGTTGCTTCATTTAAAATTTTTTCTCATTTCCTTTAATGATTTCTTCCTTTTCATAGAAGCTTTTGATACAGGTGTTAGCAAATGCTAATTTCCACAGTATTGTTGCTAGAATGCCAGAAAATTTGACAAAATCAGTGACTATAAAAACATCAACAACAATGTAGACAACAGTGCGTGCTTGTGGTGTGTGCAAATGAAATTTTGTGATTCAAAGTGTCATTGTAATTGGGTAATAATGGAAGCTTTGATTGGAGCCCAATTTGTTGTGTTGTTAAGTGCTGTCAAGTCGTTTTGACCCCATAGTAACCCTGTTTAGTGTTTGGGAGGAGAGGCTGGGGAACTTGAGTCGCTGACCTTGCAGGTCAAACTGACTTTGCAGTTCAGCGGCGCATTAACCCACAGCGGCACACCAAGACAGCAACAACAATAATGGCAACTCTGACTGGAGCCCATTGTTGTTGTTGTTAAGTGCCGTCGAGTAACTTCAGACCCATAGCGACGCTGTATAGGGTTTCTGAGGAGCAGCTGACAAGCTTGAACAGCCAACCTTGCAGTTCAAATGGCTTTGCAGTCTGGCGCATTAACCCACAGCGCCACACCAGGACTCCTCTTGGTGGTGGTGGCTGTGTGCCGTGGAGTCGGTTCCGTCTCATAGCGACCCTGTACAGGGTTTCCGAGGCTGTAAATCTTTACGGGAGCAGAACGTCTCATCTTTCTCCCGCGGAACCGCTGGTAGTTTCGAACTGCTGACCTTGCGGTTCGCAGCCTGATTCGTAACCACTACGCTACCAGAGCTCCTTGGACTCCTCTTAGAAGGGTCAAAAAGTAAATTGGCATAGAGTTTTAGCCTACAGGCACATTAAGACATATAACTTGGGTTTATGAAAAGTATTTTTGTTGTTATAATGAATTATAGGAATAATTGTATGAAAAAGAATGAATTTCTGCTGAATCATTGCACAAAAATTGTATAGACAGTCATTTTTTTGGTCAGCCTTTTCTAACAGTTTGATTCAGTGTAGTTCACAATCCCTAAACACACTGCTGACTAAAGGAATAGCTAGACTGTGAGTCTCAGGAAATAACAAGGAGATAGAGTATGAACTTCTAAATTATTATTATTTTTTAACTAAAAGAGGCAATAGCAATTTAAAGTGGCTGTGATGTAAGTTAGTGTTCTCATTTTAAAGATCAATATTATTAATCTTGTAGATAAATAATGAGGAAACAAGGTTGGAAGGAGCATGAAGAGGGCTGTTTAAGACCAAAATTATGGTTTATTTGGAAAACAGATGGCTTGTAAAAATCAAGAAGGCTTGGGGGAATTTTTCTGGTTGAATTTAAGAAGTTTCTTTTTTGTTTTTTTGTTTTTCCCCTCTCTGAGTATTTCCATTTGATCAGAGAAAGCTTTGTGGTGATATTTCTGAAGCTAGCGATTCTGATGCTGTCAGCCAAGTAGTTTCAATGGCTTTCTCTGAAAAGTAGTTTCATACTTCCTTTTCCAAGACAGTAAATTACCCAAACAAAAGTAACATGTGTAGTTTGCTGGAGGCCATAGAAAGAAAGAGAGAAATGTGTTTGTGCAGCAACAAAAGACTGTGGCTTTATTGGCAACACCATCAAAGCTACTCCATTTGCTTGCCAAGGCAGTGTGAATCCACTGCAAGATGTGTCAAATCTGTTAGAGAAATAATTTTCCTGGAGAATCCACTGGTGCACTCTAGCTCTTGCTTCAAACTCCATAAATGAGAAGGAAGGTTTTCTATGATGGTGCAGAACTGCCTTCATCTTTTGGTTTTCCTTCTTTTGGAAATAAACCTATGTAAGTAACCATTTTTATTGTCATTAGTCAGCAATCTTTCTGTCAAATTACTGAAAAGATTTACTCTGAAAATCTTTTCCTAGTTGTGATTAATAACTACTTTTGATCTTAATGATTTGGAATAGCCTAAAATGTGATTCCCAGAATTATTTTCAACCAATCATTACATTGAGTGAAAGTGCTTATTCACTGTTAAAGGCATTTTTTGAGAATTAATAGAAACTATCTTAAGTTAGAAAATTTCACTTCTGTCTTATGATAAATATGCTAAGTCTGTGAATATGTGGCAATGCAAATCCATGGAAATCTTACTTAGCTTCAATCAAAAGATTTTGCTGCATTTGTTAAACTCTCCTTTAAAGACAATAAGGGATATAAGTTATAGTACTTTTGCTTGTGAAGATAACCCTTGACACCACAAACCACTGAACACTTTATTATCTGGTTGAGTCTGAAGTCATCCAGACTGAAACAAACAAGCAAGACAGAAAAAAACCCCCACAAAAACACACAACCCTTATTCATGTCGTGAAAGTCTCTACTTTGAGGCTTACTAATGGTTGAGCTACTCTAAATACTGTGTGCAATGTAATTCAAAATGTTCTACTTTTAAAAAACAACAGCATTATTCATTTCATCTTCAATAGTGTAGAAATGTTTTTTTGTTGTTACAGTAGAGCCACAAATATGTAAGTGTTTGACAGTGGATATTTGTACGTAGTATTTACCTTTGTTGCAAACACATTAATAAATGTGATGGAGCATACAAGGAACAATATGATGAAAACTTGTTGTTAAGTGCTATTGCACCAGTTCCAACACATAGAGACCCTGTACAGGGTTTTCAAGGGACATCTGGTGGGCTTGAATTTCTGACCTTGGTTTACTTTGAATTGCTGACTTGGTTCACTGCTGATCTAGAGTGCTAATTCACAAAACTGAATTCAGGTTTAGAAATTAATACTAGGTTTCAATTTAGGTATAATTTCTTAATTTAATACATTTAATATGGACATTTGTTTTAATATATGCCAGTATAATATTTTTTTTATTTTCATAAGTCTTTAGTTTGTCAGATAATAATCTACTGTATTTGTTTGCATATAGCAGTACTGACCTTTATGATATATCTGAAATTTTTAATCTGTATAGAATGTGAAATTGTATTATTGCTGTGATGTTTGGTGGTGTTGTGTTCTAGCCTTAGAAGATAGCATCTTTAAAAAAATGGGGGAAATTATTTTAAAGTTGTTGCTTGTTGTTGTTAAATGTTGTCGAGTCGATTCTGACCCATAGTGAGCATGCATAGGGTTTCCAAGGAGTGGCTGGTGAGCTTGAATTGCCAACCATGAAGTTCAAACCAACTTTGCAGTCCAGCGCATTAACCAGTAGCACCACTTTATAGCAAAATGATAACATAGCAATAATCAGTTGATTATTGATTTTAACATGTATCTCATATTTATATCTTACAAATGTATTATAGAAGATGTTTGGAGACCATTACTTTAAGCAATATGGAAATGAACTCATCCTGGAAAAATATGGAGGAGAGTGCATTAGGATGTGTTTTATAGTCCATGTAACATATTTCATTGTTTACATGAAACAGATACTTAATACTGTAAATATAATTGAATAGTTTTCAAGGACTTTAATTATTCTTTATCATCTTGGCAAATGCCTTGAAAAATTGTAAAATACTCTTTTCATATTCTCAATTATTTGCCTTTTAAAAAATAATTTAGTTTTATGAGAACTTAGGCAAAAGGCAAGTTTATCTTTTAGAAGAAGCAATTGAGGGAGAGAGAGAAAATGTGTGTATTTAGGAAGAAAATATTCACCAGATTAGAAAATATCTAGAATTTTTTGCTATTTTAGTGACTAAGATGTTCACATTTAAACATGGTCATTTAAGTGGTTTGTTTTGTTGTCCTTAAGTGCCATTCAATTGGTTCTGATTCATAGCGACCCTGTATAGGCTTTCCAAGGAGAAGCTGGTGAACTTGAACTGCCTACTTGCTCTTCAGACGGACCTTGTAGCTCAGTGCAATAACCAACAGCATCACACCAGGACTTCCTTTAAACAGTAGCTAATTTAAACTCTATGTAAAAGATTGTGAAAATTAAGTATCTATGAGTCTTTGTGTGACACTATAGGATAAGCACTGGACCACAGGTTGGTTTAAACCACAAGGTCAGCAGTTTAAACTCACCAGCCACTCCTCAGAAACCCTAAGGTCACAATGAGTTGGAACTCACTAAACAGCATTTAACAACAACAACAACAAATCTATGATTTTTGATCACCTAATTATTTATAAGCAATATGTTCAAATTCATTTTACACTGGGATTTGTGATAATAATAAGCTAAATCTCTTTATTCTGGTCCTGGTGTTGCACTGTGGGTTAATGCGCTGGACTGCAAATTCATTCGAACTGCAAGGTCAGTGGTTGAAGCACACTTGCCGCTCCTTGGAGAAGCTATATACAGGGTCGCTATGGGTCGGAACCAACTCAAAGGCACTTAACAACAAGAACAAATTTATTCTGGTGATCAAAATTCATGTTATTGTTGTTGATAGGTGCCTCTGAGTCAGTACCAACTCATAGTGACCCTGTGCACAACAGAACAAAACACTGCCTGGACTTCATCAATCTCACAATCGTTGATACACCTGACCCCATTGTTGTCCTCACTGTGTGCCAATATAGACGATTAGTGACTTACCGCTTTTACTCTGACCCTCTGCTTTACCAAACATTATATCCTTCACCAGGGACTGGTCCTTCCTGATATTGTGTCTGAAGGATGAGAGGCAAAATCTCACCATCCTGGCTTCCATGGAGCATTCTGTTTGTACTTCTTCCAATGCAGATCTGTTTGTTCTTTTATAAGTCCATGGTACTTTCTTTTCTTTTTTTCTTACTTGTTCTTATAGTAATCAGTCGGTCTGCCTCTACTGTTTTGTATTTTTCCTGTAGGCCTTTCATTCAAGAGGTATCTTCTGTTCTTCTAGCCACTCCAGGCTGGTTTGCCTGTCCTCTCAGGGGGAAATTTCCCACCTCTGAAGATTCTGGATGCTGTTCAGGATTCCAACTATAGTCTTATGTAATGCAGAAGCTCCACAGGTAGCCTCCTTCACTGGGCACATTGTATCCCCATTTTAGGTATTTCAATCAGTTGTAGGCAGGAGACGGACTTACAAGCTTTCTATGGTGACATTTCTGGCTTTTCCTTTCTCTCCGCTTCCAGTGTCTATTTTATAATGTAATGCAAGGAAAACCAAGACATGGTACTTTCAATATTCTTACCCAAAACCATAACACAAATGCATACATTCTTCTATGGTCTTTCTTATTTACTGCCCAACATTCTCATGCATATGTTGTTGGTGTTGTTGTTAAGTGCAGTCAAGTCGATTCCGACCCAGGTTACCATACAGTGAACCTGTGAACGGTTTCCAAGGAGCAGCTGTGAGCTTGAAACACTCACCTTGCAGTTCAAATGACTTTATAGTCTAACACATTAGCCCACAGCGCCACACCAGGACTCCACATTTGAGGTTATTGAAAATACCATGGCTTGCATCAGGTGCACCTTAGTCCTCAAACTGACATCTTTGCTCTTCAACATTTTAAACAGGTCTTGTGCACTAGATTTGCTCAATGCAATACATCATCTGATTTCTTGACTGCTGCTTCCATGGAGCTGATAGTTGATCCAAGAAGAATGAAGTCCTTGACAACTTCAATCTTTTATCCATTGTTGTTTATTGGTCCAGTGGTGAGGATTTTGTTTTCTTTATATTGAGTTGCAATCCATACCAAAGGCTGTGCTCTTTGTTCTTCATCAGTAAATATTTTAAGTCCTCTTCACTTTCAGCAAGCAAGGCTGTATCATCTGCATACCACAGGTTATTAATGAGACTTCCTTTTATTCTGATACCATGTTTTACTCCATATAATCCAGTTTCTTGTATAACATGCTCAGCATACAGAATGAATAAGTATGATGAAAGAATACAACCCTGGTGCACACCTCTGCTAATTTTAAACCAGCCTCTTGGTCTATGTACAGGTTCCTCATGAGCACAATTAAGTGTTCCAGAATACTCATTCTTTACAATGTTGTCCATTGTTTGTCATGACCCACATAATCGAAGGTCTTTGCATTTTCAATAAAGCACAGGTAAACATGTTTCTGGCATTCTCTGCTTTCAGCCAAGATCCATCTTACATCAGCAATATTACTCATTTCACATCCTCTTCTGAATCCAGCTTGAACCTTTGGAATTATCTGTCAATGTATTATTACAGCTGTTATTGTACTATGTTTAGCAAAATTTTACTTGCATGTGATATTAATGATATTGTCTGATGGTTTCTGCATACCATTGGGTCACCTCTCTGTGGAATGGGCACAAATATGGATCTCTTCCAATTAGTTGGCCAGGTAACTGTTTTCCAAATTTATTGGCATAGATGAGTGAGTCCATTCAAACCATCATAGTTAACTGTACTTTGAGGAGGCAGCTCTTCTCCAGTCATATTTTGAGTGCCTTCCAACTTGAGGGGCTTATCTTCTGGCACTATATCTGGCAATATTCTGGTGCTCTCCATCATGTTTCAATATTCAATATTCTGGTGCTGACACTGTTCCACTGCTATTAATAAGGTTTTCAGTAACTAAATATTCAGAAGTAGTCTGTCTCTCCTTTTTTCTAGTCTATCTTCATCTGGAAGCTCAGCTGAATCCTGTCTACTGTAAGTGACCCTGCTGGTATTTAAAATGCCTGTGACATCGTTTCCAGAATCACAGCAACACACATGCCACCACAGTAAAATAAACTGACAGATAAGTGGTGGTCAAAATTCATACTAACATATTATTATTTTCTTTTAATACTTTGATTCAGTGATTTACCTTAGTTTTCTACTATACAAGAATTATTCCCAATACAATTATTGGCTCACCATATTGTTTTTCAGCCTATATAGAAAATTGGTTAGTTTAGTTCTTCAATATTAATAATTATAGCAAAATGATAACATATCAATAATCAATGTCAGATGCTTAATTGATTTTACCACTTACTTCTTATACAAACCTTATAAATGGGTAGTATTAATCTCATTTTATTTATGAGGGAATATAAATCCAAAGAAATTAAGTAACTTGCTCAAATCCACATTGCTAGTAATGGGAAAGTCAGTTGTGTGCCCCATTCTGAATGTCTCAAAATTTACCAGAGAAAAACTGTTTACTATCACTATAGTGCAGAACTTGACATTAGCTAATTGTTTTATGAATGCATATTACTGCTAATGAAGTTTCTGATCACCATTCCTGGGGAAACAATATCAATAACATTTAAGGCAGTGTTTCACCTACCTTTAGTTCAAACCAGGACATTGCTCTAAACTGAAGTACAATTAATTGAAATAAAATTCTCCAGGATATATTACTTTTATTAGTTCATTTATTGGTTTCTTTCCTTCTGGGGATTG
The DNA here is from genome assembly GCF_000296735.1 of Chrysochloris asiatica. Lineage (NCBI taxonomy): Eukaryota > Metazoa > Chordata > Mammalia > Afrosoricida > Chrysochloridae > Chrysochloris > Chrysochloris asiatica. The sequence goes on from NW_006408707.1 coordinate 3,618,622, forward strand.
CTGCTTTCACTCCTAGTTTTATAGAGCTTCACATGCAATCTTTATAAAAGAATGTTTAAATTTTTCAAAAGAAAAAAATAAAGTTAATATTAGAAAATTAGTCTTTGAAAACAAAATACAACTACTAAATTAATTTAACATATTTTTCATGCTTACAACAAATGCTACAAAAACTGCTTTGGGTTTAGCGATGAATATACTTTCTTTATCAAAGACACATATATACACAACTATAACACTATATAAATGCTACAGAAATAGAGAAAGTAAGAAGGTGCTATGGATACAATGAAGAAGGAGTGATGAATAATTCTGAGAGAAATGAGAGGAGGCCTAATACAATAAACAGAAGGAGCTGAATTCTTAGATAAATCTTATCTCAAAAAGGAAATAAAAATTGACATTATAAACTCTAAAAACAGAGAGAATAGAACTTCAGGTGGAGTCGGTTCTGACTCATAGCAACTCTGTATGACTTTCGATGCTGTAAGTCTTTACAGGAGCAGAAAGCCTCATCTTTCTCCCACAGACTCACTGGTAGCTTTGAACTGATGACTGTGTGATTAGCAGCCAGATTTATAAACACTAAAGGATATGTATTCCTACTTCGCACATTCCATGTTCTGATTTTTAATGGATGATTATAGCTATTTATTTTCATTTTGAGTTGTGCCCCATCAGCAAATGAAGGTCCTGCGGGCTTTTCTCCCATGGGCTTTACTCTATTCGCATAATCACAGTCAACTCTACTTTGAAAAGGTAGCTCTTCCCCAGTCACATTTTGAGTGCCTTCCAACCTGAGGGGGCTCATTTTCCAGTAATATATCTGACAGTGTTTCTCTACTATTCATAAGGTTTTCAATGACTAAATATTTGGAAGTAGTTCATCACTCCTTCTTCCTAGTCTGTCTTTGTCTGGAAGCTCATCTGAAACCTGTCCACCATGGGTGACCCTTTTGGTATTTAAAATGCCAGTGGCATAGCTTTCAGAATCACAGCAAGTCAGAAGCCACCACAGTACAACAAATTGATAGATGAATGGTGGACATCCATTCAAAATCAGAACATGGAAGGTATGAAGTATGAATCTGGGAAAATTGAAGTTGTCAAAAGTGAAATGTAATGCATAAACATTGACATCATAGGCATTAGTGAGCTGAAATGGACTGGTATTGGCCATTTTGAATCTGATGACCATATAGTTTATTATGCCGGAAATGACAAAATGAAGAGGAATGGTGTTGCATTCATTGTCAAAAAGAACATATCCAGATCAGTCATGAGGTACAACTCTGTCTGGGATAGGATAATATTGATGTCCCTACTGGGAAGCCCAGTTAATACCACTATTATTAAAATTGATGCACCAACCACTAAAGTCAGTGAGGATGAAATAGAACAATTCTACCAACTTCTTGAATCTGAAATTGTTCAAACATGCAATTAAGATGTATTGATGATTACTGGTGATTGGAATGCAAAGGTTGGGAGCAAAAAGGAAGAATCAGTAGTTGGAAAATATGGCCTTGGTGATAGAAATGATGCTGGAGAACGCATGATAGAATTCTGCAAAATCAGTGATTTGTTCATTTCAAATAACTTCTTTAGACAGCATAAGAGATGACTATACACATGAACCTCACCATATGGAATACATAGAAATCAAACTGACTATATCTGTGGAAAGAGATGATGGAAAAGCTCCATATCATCAGTGTAAACAAGGCTAGGACAGACTGTGGAACAGATGATCGATTTTTGTTGTGGTTAGATGCCATCGAGTAGGAACTGACTCATAGCAACCCTATGTATAGCAGAAAGAAACACTACCCGATCTTGGGCTAACCTCACTACTGTTGCCATGCTTGAGTCCATCGATGCTGCCACTTGGCCAGTATATCTTGTTGGGGGTCCTCCTCTTTTCTTCTGACACTCCACCTTACCAAACATAATATCCTTCTCCAGCTACTGCTCCTTCCTGACAATAGGTCCAAAGTATGAGAGACAAAGTTTGGTAATCTTGGCCTCCAAGGAGCACTCTGGCTGCATATCTTCCAAAATGGATCTATTGATTCTTTTGGCAGCCCATGGCACTTTCAATATTCTTCAACACCAAACTCAAAAACATCAATTCTCCTTTGGTCTTCCTTATTCATTGTTCAGCTTTCACATGCATATGAGGTTATTGAAAATACCATGGTTTGGGTTAGGCGCACCTTAGTCCTCAAGCTGACATGTTTGATTTTCAACACTTTAAAAAGGTCTTGTGCAAGGAGGGGAGTGATTAACTTTTCAGTCTAGGAGTGGTGTTTCCTGGGATCATCAAGGTAGAAGAGCAGAGAGCAGGACCTTACCCAGAGAAGCAGTGATGCCTGAGATGGAGGCAGAGATGATGACGTGGAGAGATGGAGCAGCTGGGGACTTTAGACACAGAAAGGGAGAGGAGTTGTGTGCTGATGACCGGGGGTGGCGTGGGAGGGCAGGCTTGTAGTGTATACCCTTTGGTTGGTTGATGCATGGAGGAGATTGTAACCATGGCAATGAAATGAAATGATATAGGATAGGATGAATGTAACACTAATGTTCTCCCTTGTAAACTATCACATAATTCACAATGAAACATAGAAAAAAACAACAACAAGGGGGTCTTGTGTAGCAGATTTGCTTAACGCAAGATATCGCTTGATTTCTTGCCTGCTGCTTCCGTGAGTGTTGATAGTTGATCCAAGAAGAATGAAGTCCTTGACAACTTCAATGTTTTCTCCGTTGATAAGAATATTGTTTAATGGTCCAGTGGTGAGGATTTTTGTTTTCTTTACATTGAGATGTAATCCATACCAAAGGCTGTGGTCTTTGATCTTCATCAGTAAATGTTTTAAGTCCTCTTCACTTTCATCAAACAAGGTTGTGTCATCTGCATATTGCAGGTTGTTCAAACTGAAGCTGAAGAAAATGAAAACAAGTCCACAAGAGCCAAAATATGACCTTGAATATATCCCACCTGAATTTAGAGATCGCGTGAAGAACAGATTTGATACATTATACACTAAAGACTGAAGACCAGAAGAATTGTGGTATGACATCAGGAACATCATATATGAAGAAAGCAAAAAGTCATTAAGAAGACAAGACAGAAGGAAAAGGTCAAAATGGATGTCAGAAGAGACTCTGAAACTTGCTCTCCAGTGTAGAGTTCCTAAAGCAAATGGAAGAAATGAGGAGGTCCAAAAGCTGAACAGAAACTTTCAAAGATCAGTTCAAGAAGATAAAGCCAAATATTTACAACAAAATGTACAAAGATCTGGAATCAGATAACCAAAAAGGAAGAACACGCTCAGCATTTCTCAATCTGGGAGAACTGAAGAAAAAATTCAAGCCTCGACTTTCATTAATGAAAGATTCTCTGGACAAATTATTGGATGATGCAGAAAGTATCAAGAGAATATGGAAGGAATACAGAGTCACTGTACCAAAAGGAAATAGTTAATGTTCAACTGTTTCAAGAGGTAGTATATGATCAAGAGCCAATGATACTTAGGGAGGAAGTCCAAGGTGCTTTGAAGGAATTGGCAAAGAACAAGGCACCAGGAATTGATAGGAAACAAATTGAAATCTTTCAAGAAAGTGAGGTGGCACAGGAGGCACTAACTCATCTTTGTCAAGAAATTTGGTAGACAACTATCTGGCCGACTGATAGGAAGAGATCCATCTTTGTGCTCATTCCAAAGAGAGGTGACCCAATGGAATGAGGAATTCATCGGTCAATCCCTTTGATATCCCATTCGAGTAAAGTTTTACTAAAGGTAATACAGAAGCAGCTGTAAGCATACATTGACAGAGAACTTCCAGAGGTTCAAGCCGGATCAGAAGAGGCCGTGGAACCTGGGATATCATTGCTGATGTCTGATGGATCGTGGCTGAAATTAGAGACTACCAGAAAGATGTTTACCCTTTGCTTTATTGACTACACAAAGCTTTCGATTGTGTGGATCATGACAGGCTATGGACAACATTGCAAAGCATGAGTACTCTGGAACACTTAATTGTGCTCATCAGGATTCTGTATGTGGACCAAAAGTCAGTTGTTTGAACAGAACATGGGAACACTGAATGTTTTAAAATTGGGAAAGGTGTGCAACAAGGTTGCATTCTTTCACCATACTTATTCGACCTGTATGCTGAGCAAATTATCCGACAAGCTGGGTTATATGAAGAAAAATGTGGCATCATGTTTGTAGGAAGACTCATTAACAACCTGTGATATGCAGATGATACAACCTTGCTTGCTGAAAGTGAAGAGGTCTTAAAATATTTACTGATGAAGGTCAAAGAGCACAGCCTTTGGTATGGATTGCATCTCAATGTAAAGAAAACAAAAATCTTCACCACTGGACCA
>NW_006408707.1:3623542-3628376 GCF_000296735.1 Chrysochloris asiatica
AGGATCGAGCATTGTTTCGTTCTGCTGTGCATGGGGTCGCTATGAGTCAGTTCCGACTCGATGGCACCTGACAACAACAACAACAACAAAGGAGACAGAGGTAAAGAGTGTTATATATACAATATGCAAGCCTAGTTGTTATGAACTCGGCTGCTAACCTCAAGTTCTGCAGTTCAAAACTACCAGCAGTTCCATGGGAGAAAGATGAGGCTTTCTGCTGCCCTAAGCCTAAAAATACTACAAAGCATCTTCTCAGATGACAGTGCTATCAAACTAGAAATCAACAATAGGCAGACCAAGGACATAGTCAAATATGTGGAAATTGAATACCACCCTGCTGAAAAGTGATTGGGTAGTAGAAGAAGTTAAAAGTGAACTTACAAAGTTTCTAGATACAGATAAGAATGAGAAAACAACATACCAAAATCTTTGGGACATGGCGAAAGTAGTGCTGAGAGGAAATTTTATTGCAATAAATGCACACATCCAAAAAGAAGAAAGAACCAGTATTAACACATTAACACAGCATCTACAACAACTAGAAACAGACCAATAGAGGGAATCTACAGCCACCAAAAGAAAAGAAATAATAAAGATTAGAGTAAAAATAAATGACATAGAAAACAGAAAAACTATAGAAGGAATCAACAGGACAAGAAGCTGGTTCTTTGAAAGGATTAACAAAATTAACAGACCGTTGGCAACCCTAACAAAAGAAAAGAGGGAGAACACACAAATAACATGCATTAGAAACCACATGGGTTATGTCACAATGGAACCAAAGGAAATCAAAAGGATAATAACAGAACACTATGTAAAGGAGCTCTGGTAGTGTAGTGGTTACGAATTGGTCTGCGAACCTCAGGGTCAGCAGTTCGAAACTACCAGCGGTAGTTGTTCCGCGGTAGAAAGATGAGGCTTTCTGTTCCCGTAAAGATTGACAGCCTCGGAAACCCTGTACAGGGTTGCTATGAGTTGGAACTGACTCCATGGCACATAACAACAACAACAACATGTAAAGTTTTACTCCAAAATTTGAAAACTTAGAAGAGAGGGATATGTTTTTATAAGAAAAACACGACCTACCTAAACTTACACAGAGTGAAGTAGAAAACCTGAACAAACCCATAACAAAAGAAGAAATTGATCAGGTCATCAAAAATCTCCCATCCAAAAGAAGTCCAAGCCCAGATAACTTCACTGGTGGGTTCCACCAAACATTCAGGGAAGAGCTGTCACTAATTCTACTCAAATTATTCCAGAATATAGAGGGGGTTGGAAAACTTCCTAATACATTTATACCAAAATGAGGGAAGGACGTCACTAAGAAAGAAAACTACAGACTATGATCGCTCATGAACACAGATACAAAAATTCTCAACAAAATTCTAGCCAACAGAATCCAGCAAAACATCAAAAATATAACACATCATGATCAAGTGGGATTCTTATCAGAGATGCAATAATGGTTCAACATTAGAAAAATGATCAACATAATTCACCACATAAATAATAAAAAAGAAAAGAACTACATGATCATTTCGATTGATGTAGAAAGGTCATTTGACAAAATCCAACATCCATTCCTGATAGAAACACTCAACAAAGTAGGAATTAAAGGGAAATTCCTTAACATAATTAAGAGCATATATACAAAACCAACAGCCTACATTACTCTCAATGGAGAGAAACTGAAAGACTTCACTCTGTGAACAGGAACTAGACAAGGATGCCCTTTGACACCACTATTCAATATTGTGCTGGAAGTCTTAGCAAGAACTATATGGCAAGAGAGGGAAATTAAAGTCATCCATATTAGGAAAGAGGAAGTAAAACTCTCTCTATTTGCAGACAATATGATCCTATACAAAGAAAACCCCAAAGACTCAGTAAAAAAGCTACTAGGCCTCATTGGAAGATACAGCAAAGTGGCAGGATATAAGATCAACATACAAACATCAGCTGGATTCCTCTCTACCAAAAACAACATATAGTTCTTGCTAAGACTTCCAGTAGGAAATCAATACCATTTACAACAGCCACCTAAAGGATGAAATATCTAGGAAGAAATGTAACCAGAGAAGAAAAGGACCTATACATAGAAACTACTGTAAGAAACCAAAAGAGACCTATAAAAATGGAAGAATGTACCATGCTCCTGGATAGGAAGACATAACGTTGTGAAAATGTCAATACTACACAACGGGATTTACACATATAATGCAATACCAATCCAGATTCCAATGACATTCTTCAAAGAGATGGAAAAAACCATTACAAACTTTGTATGGAAAGGAATGAAACCCCGGGTGAGCAAAGCACAGTTTAAGAAGAATAAGGCTGGAAACCTCTCACTCCCCAACTTTAAAATTCGTTTCATGGCTACAGTGGTCAAAACAACCTGATTCTGGTACAATGAAAGATACATTTATCAATGGAACAGAATTGAGAATCCAGAAATTAACCCATTCACATAAAGCCAACTAATTTTTGACAAAGTACCAAAATATATTGCATGGGGATGGGATAGTCTCTTCAACAGATGGTGCTGGCAGAACTGGAAAGTGTTATGCAAAAGATTGAAACAAGACCTTTTCCTCACATCTTATACAATAACCAACTCAGCATGAATTAAAGACTTAAATGTGAATCCCAGAATTACATAGGTCATCAATGAAAAAATAGGGACAAATATGAGGACACTAATTCAGGGAATACACAGACTATCACATATTTTGAAAACTACACAAACAAAAGTAGCCAAAATAGATGACTGGGACATACTAAAAATTAAAAACTTATGTGCATCAAAAGACTTCACCAAAATAATAAAAAGGGAACCCACAGAATGGGAAAAATATTTTGCAATTACACATTAGACAAGGGACTCATTTCTAAAATATATAGAAAATTACAACACTTCTACAAGAAAAAGACAAATAACCCAATTAAAAATGTGCACAGGACATGAGCAAACATTTCACCAAGGAGGAGATCCGGGCAGTCAACAAACATATGAAAAAATGTTCACGAACACTAGCCATCAGAAAGATGCAAATCAAAACAGCAATGAGATGTCATCTCACAGCAGCAATAACAGCAAAGATAAAAAAAGTAGAAGACAATGAATGCTGGCAAGGATGTGGAGAGACTGGGATGTTCCTGCATTGTTGGTGGGATTGCAAAATGGTCCAACCACTCTGGAAACAATATGGTACTTCCTCAGAAGGTTGGAAATAGAAATACCTCATGATCCAACAATTCCTTTACTTGGTATTTACCCACAAGAAATATGAGCCATAACATGAGTTATGCACACCAATGTTCATAGCAACACTATTTACAATAGCAAAAAATGGAGACAGCCTAAGTACTCATCAACTTAAGAATAGATAAACAATCTGTGGTACATACAGACAATGGAATATTATGCTACCTTGAAGAATAACAAGGAAGCTGTAAGCTATCACATAACATGGATGAACCTTGAGGACATTATATTGAGAGAAATTGGTCAGTCACAAAAGGAGAAATACTGCACAGGGCCACTACTGTAAAAGACTAAAAAAAAAAAAGAACCCATACTAAAGGAGGGGGGATTCTTTGCTGGTTACCAAGATGTGGGGAGTGGAGTGAGGGGAGGGAGGGGAAGGTGAAGCACAGGGTAGGGAATAGACACAGGATAGTTTGGGTGCTAGGGAGGGGGGCAATATACAAGAAGGGTGTGGAAAATGGAAGTACAAGTTGGATGGGAAAACAATTAGGCAGATTTGCATGGGCTAAGTGGGACAGAGGTAAATAATGATGTGTGCACAAACTTGGGAGCTCTGGGACATAGGGATTGAGACATGGTTGGAATGGACAAAAGGGGGAAATAATGTTAAGATGCTTGGCTGTCTTTTGAATCTTGGTTTCCCTGGCATACCATTATAAAATAGACACTTGAGGGGCAGAGAAAGGAATAGCCAGAAATATCACCATATAAAGCTTGTAAGTCCATCTTCTGCCTATAACTGATTGGTGGTGGTGGTTATGTGCCGTGGAGTCAGTTCCGACTAATAGCGACCCTGTACAGGGTTTCTGAGGCTGTAAATCTTTACGGGAGCATATAGCCTCATCTTTCTCCTGCGAAGCACCTGGTAGTTTTGAACTGCTAACCTTGTGGTTCGCAGCCCGATTCATAAACACTACGCTACCAGAGCTCCTTTTTGGAATACCTAAAATGGGGCTACAACTTGCCCAGTGAAGGAGGTTCCTGCAATGCCGCTTCATTACTTAAGACCATAGGTGGAATCCTGAACCCCATCTAGAATCTTCTGAGGTGAGGTATTTCCACTTGAAAGGACAAGCAGACCAGCCTGGAGTGGCTAGAAGAACAAAAGATACTTCTTGAAAGAAACTGACAGGAAAAAATACAAAACAATAACAGCAGTCCAACTGATTACTACAAGAACAAGCAAGTTGCTCACCCAGGAGACATCAAAGCAAGCAGTTGGGTCCCATCAGAGAAAACCCCCTTCCAAGACTAAGACTCAATGGGAATACACAAGCAGACATGTGCTCTGATTGGTGACTATGTTGGTCACCAATAAGGGGAAGTGAGGAAAAAACAGCAATGAAGCTGTGAGCTAAGTCCTACAATGTTCAATAGACTCTTGTGAACCTGGGTGAAGACCTAGTTGGCCAGCAGTGTGGCAAGACCTGGGTACTCTTGGGCCCAGAGTCAGTGACATAGCCACAGAGGACTATGTCACAGAGTGGAGAGTGGAGAGTGAAGCATCCAGCTGATAAGAAGAGAGGGCATATTTACAAGAACACCCACACTTACAGATAA
>NW_006408707.1:3628551-3642234 GCF_000296735.1 Chrysochloris asiatica
AGAATCTCCACTGAGTAGTATCCAATCTGTCTGGGTAGGGCTGATGAAAGGAGATGGGGATAGGTCTCTTGTGGTATAATAGTGAATATTTGTTATCAGGACTGACTCTGACAGTTGGAAATGTAAAGGTAGACATTTTGTAGCAAAAGGAGGGGAGTGATTGTCTTTGCAGTCCAGGAGTGGAGGTCCCTGGGACAGTCAAAGGAGAACATCAGGAGTGTGGCAGAGATGGAGGCAGACATGATGACATGGAGAGATGGAGAGGTTGGGGACACTAAACCCAGAGAGGGAGAGGGGCTGTGGGCTAACAACCAGGGGGTAAGCTTGCAGGATATACCCTTTGGTTGGTTGATGATGCATGGAGGGGATTTTAACTATGGCAATGAAATGATACACGATAGGATGAATGTAAAACTAATGTTCCCCCATGTAAACTATCACATACTTCACAATAAAACATTAAAAAAAACAAAAACAAAAAACTCAATGTATTTTAAATTACAAAAACCCGTGTAATTAAAATCAGGAATGAGACAAATACAAAAGGACTGACAAAATCTTTCATTAGTATTATTTTTCATCACTGTCTTGGAAGTTCTAGGTAACACATGAAGACAAGAAAACTAAATGATTGATACCTCCTGGGTGATTTACCCAAGCAACTCTGGTTAAAGTAATCAATTAGAATTAATAAAAATCTGTGGTAAATTTTTAGATAAGCGATAAATACACAAAACAACAAGCTTTCACTCTTATAACAAATTTTTTTATTAGTTTTCATCAAAGGAGCCCTGGTAGCAGAGTAGGTGTCTGCTAACTGAAAGGCCAACAGTTTGACTGAATCAACTGTGTGATAAATATATGGTTGTGCATTCCTTAAAGAATTGCAGCCTTGGAAACCCTGTGGAGCAGTTCAGTTGTATCTTATAGGGTAGCTATGAGTCAGAATCAACTTGAAGACAATGAATGGGTTTGTCTTTTAGTTTGAGTTGTCATCAAGATGATTCTGATTCAAGGCAGCCTCATGTGTGCACAGTAGAGCTATCCCATAGGATTTTCAAGCTGTGATCTTTTAGAGCATATCACCAGCCCTGTCTTCTGACACACCTGTTGTGTGTTCAAACTACCAAATTTTCAACTGAGCCCTTAAACGTTTGTGCTACCCAAGGACTCCCATCATAACAATAAACTCTTAAAAATGAAAATGGCAAAAACATATTATTAATATTAAGTCTTAAAGAATAATAAGACTCTGAAGAAATTAATAAGAAAAACATAAAGTCTTATTGAAGGGTATATGTAAACATAAAGAATATCCAAACAGGAAGATTTTTCAGTTGAAAAGATAAACTAGGTATTATGAATATTAAATTAGACAAATTAGTAATTATAATATAAACAGATTTTTTTATATCAAAATTTACATTGAAGAAGAAATGTCTTAAGATAATAAAGAACGATAAAAAAGAAAATAATAATTGGTGACTTGTTCCATAATATAATTGTTATTGTTGTTGTTGCATGCCATAGAGTTGATTCTGATTCATAGCTACCCTGTGTAGGGTTTATGAGGAGCTGCTGGTGAGCTTGAACCACCAGCCATGCAGTTCAAACCAATCCTGAGTTTGAGTGCTTATCTTATGGTGCCACACCAGGACTCCCATAATAGGGCATACCATAACATAACCCTAATAGGGCATACCATAACACAGCCTAAATCAATATGATATTTATATAGCTATCACAAGGTTGGCAGTTCAACCCTGCTCACTGCTCATCGGAAACACTATACAGAGTCTCTATGAGTTAGAACTGACTCGATACCACTTAACAACAATAAGAAGCAGATTAGAGAATATAATACTGAATCCAGGAAGGAATTATAATATATCTTAACATTAAAATATAATATAATGCCATTTCAATTCAGGATGAAAAGTGTGGTTCGTGTTTACTTAGCCATATATCTGGAAATTAGCAAAATAACTGAGGATTTTCAAAATAATTGAGGATTTTTATTTTGCACCACATAATAAATGAACCCCAGCTTGAATAAAAACTCAAACAAAATAAAATTTAAGGGAAAATGTAAAGTTGGGAAAACATGAGAAAAGAAAGAAATTTTTAGTACAAATAAGAAAATAAGGAATTACTAAACAAAATTGTGCTATAGGATAAGCACTGGACTGCTAGCTTTAAAGTTGGTGGTTCAAACCAACCAGCTGGTACTTGGAAACTCTGTACAGGGTCACTGTGAGTTAGAGCTGACTTGAAAGCATTTAACAGCAACGTTGTTGTTGTTGTTGTCAGGTGCCATCGAGTCGGAACCGACTCATAGCGACCCCATGCACAGCAGTTAACAGCAATAGCAGCATTGATTACATCAGGTTACATAGAATATAATATAGAAGCAATAAACAAACAATGGATTTGAAAAATATTAGAATGTAGAAGACAAATTCTAATATTAAATTATTTATGTATCTCTTAAAATTTGCCAAACTATTTTTATTTGTAGATACTATTGTTGTTGTTAGGTGCCATCAACTCGGTTGGACTCAGCGATCCTATGCACAACAGAAGTGCAGTCCTGCACCATCCTCACGTTTGTTGCTATGTTTGAGCCTATTGCTGCTGCCACTATGCTAATTCATCATATTGGGGGTCTGCTTCTTCTTCTTCTTCTTCTTCTTTTTCTTTTTTTTTTTTGCTGGCCCTTCACTTTACCAGACATAATGTCCTTCTTCAGGGACTGATCCCTCTTTATAACATGTCTGAAATATGAAGGACAAAGTCTTGCTGACCTGGTTTATAAGGAGCATTCTGCTCTACTTCTTCCAACAGAGATTTGGTACTCTCAATTTTCTTCTCAAACACCATAACTCACATGCATTAATTCTTCAATGGTCTTTCTTATTCATTGTCCAGCTTTCACATGTATATGAGGCTATTGAAAAGACCATGGCTTGTATCAGTTGCACCTTAGTCCTCAAACAGATATCTTTGATCTTGAACACTTTAGAGAGCTCTTGTGCAGCATATTTACCTACTGCACTATGCCATTTGATTTCTTGACAGCTACTTCCAAGAGTGTAGAATGTAGATATAAGCAAAGCTAAGTCTGACAGCTTCAGTCTTTTCTCCATTTATCATATTATTCATTGCTCTATTTGTAAGAATGTTTTTTTTCGTTACACTGAGGTGCAATAATCAACATAAAGAAAACATTTTAAGACCTCTTCGCTTCCAGCAAGAAAGGTTGTATCATCTACATATTACAGGTTGTTAATGAGCCTTCTCAAATCCTGATGCAAGTTTTTCTTTATTTATCTAACTTCTTAGAGTATTTGTTCAGAATACAGATGAATAAATATTGTGAAAGAATATAGCCTTGGTGCATAACTTTCCTGATATTAAACCATTCAGTCTCTCTTTGTTCTGTTTGAATGACTGTCTCTTGATCTACGTATAAGTTCTTCATGAATGCCCTTCCTTCACAATGTTATGTGTAACTTGTCATGATCAACACAGTCAAAAGCCTTTGCATAGTCAATAAAGCACAGTGAAACATCTTTCTAGTATTCTCTGCTTTCAGCCAAGATCCATCCATTGATGTTTGCAATGATATCCCTCTTTCCATGACCTCTTCTGAATCCAGCTTGAGTATCTATTAGTTCCCTGTTGATATACCATGTTGTTGTTGTTGTTAAGTGCCATCGAGTCGGTTCCGACCCATAGTGACCCTGAATAGGGTTTCCGAGGCTGTAAATCTTTACGGGAGCAGATCGCCTCATCTTTCTCCCGCGGAACAGCTGGTAGTTTTGAACTGCTGACCTTCCTGTTCACAGCCCGATTCGTAACCACTACGCTACCAGAGCTCCTTTGATATACCATAGCAACCACTTAAAAATTATTTTCAGCAAAATTTTACTTACGTGTAGTTTTGAAGGTATTCTTCGATGATTTCTGCATTCAGTTGTGTCACCTTTGTTAGGAATGGTCACAAATATGGATCGCTTCTTATCAGTTGGCTAGGTAACTGTCTTCCAAATTTATTGGTATAGTCCACTGAATGCCTCCAGTGCTGCATCAGTTTGTTGAAAAATTTCAATATGTGTTATGTCAATTCCTGTAACCTTATTTTTTGCCAATGCCTTCATTGTACCTTGGACTTCTTCCTTCCATATCATTGGCACTTGATCCTATGCTATCTCTTAAACATTGTTCATTTCTTTTGGTCCAGTGACTCTGTGTATTCCTTCCATCTTCTTTTGATGCTTTCTGCATCATTCAATACTTTGCCCTTGTTGTAGTTGTTAAGTACCATCTAGTCGATTCTAACTCATAGTAATCCTTTATAGGGTTCCCAGTAGCTACTGGTGAATTTGAATTGCCAATCTTGGGATTCAAAAGACCTTGCAGTTCAGTGCTTACCCTACAGCTCCACACTAGGATTCCATTTTTCCCACTTTGTTGTTGTTTTAAGTGCCATCGAGTTAGTTCTGCCTCATAGCAACCTTGTATAGGGTTTCCTAGGAATGGCTGGTGAGCTTGAACTGCTGACCTTTCAGTTCAAACCAATCTTGCACACCAACACATTAACCCACAACGCCACACCAGCACTCCATTTTCCCCATAGAATCCTTCAATATTTCCAGTTGAGGCTTGAATTTTTTCTGAAATTCTTTCAGCTGGAGAAATGCTGAGTATGTTCTTTCCTTTTGATTTTCTAACTCCAGGTCTTTGCACATTTCATTATAATACTTAACTTTGTCTTCTTGAGTTGTCCCTTGAAATTTTCTGTTCAGAAATTTTACTTCCTCATTTCTGTAAGTTTTTTTAGAATCTCTATGCTAGAGAGTTTCAGAGTCTCTTCCAACATCCGTTTTGATATTTTCTTTCTTTCTAGTCTTTAAAGTAATCCTTTGCATTCTGCTGATATGATACTTTTGATTTTATCACAGAACTCTTCTGGTCTACCAACAAATCTGTTCTTGAGATATTCTTTAAATTCAAGTAAGATATGTTAAAGGTCTTATTTTGGTTCTCATGGATTTTTTTCATTGTCTTCAGCTTCAACCAAAACTTGCATATGAGCAATTGATGGTGTATTTGACAGTTGGCCACAGGTCTCATTTTTCATTTTTATGCTTTCTTTTCCCACAGATGTAGTCAATTTGATTTTTGTATATCCCACCTGGTGATGAACAAGTGTATGATGGCCTTTTATGTTGTTTAAAAAAGGTATTTGCAATGTATCAATCATTGGTCTTGCAAAATTCTGTCATGCTATCTTTAGCATTGTTCTATTACCAATATCGTATTTTCAATTTACTGATTCTACCTCTTTATTTCCAGCCTCCTAATTGTAATCACCAGCAATTTTCAAGGCATCTTGATTGCATATTTATTAAATTTCAGACTGAAGAAGTTAGCACTATATTTGACACCATTGTGGTGTTATTCATAAGGTCTTCAGTGACTAAACATTCGGAAATAATCTCTCTCTACTTTCTAGTGTGTCTTAGTCTGAAAACTCTGGTATTTAAAACTCTGGTGACATAGCTTCAAGCATCACAGCAATATTTAAGCCATCACAGTATGACAAACTGACAGATGGGTGGTAGATTTATAAGCTATAAAATATGTTAAACAACAATTTTAGGAGACCAAGATAAATAGCTTACTTGTATATATGATAATCTATATTATAATCACCAATATTAAGACATATTTGATAATGGGCTGGTGCTTTATATTCATCAGTTGACAAAGAAAAGAAAAAAATAAGCAGTGACTACTTTTCAATGAGTGACATAGGTAAAGAGTATGTTCATAAACACTGGAAAACTTTTAGTCATTTTGGACAGCTTGTTGGTTTTGTTAGGTATTGTCAATTTGATTTTAAGTCATAGTGACCGTAAGCACAGCAGAATGAAACACTGCCAGGTCCTGATCTATCCTCACATAATTGTTACTTTTAAGCCCACTGCTACTTCACTATATACTTCTCCAGGGAGTGGTCCTTCTTGAAAATATGCCCAAATTATGGAGATGCAGTGTTGCATCCTGACTTCTAAGGACATTCTGGCTGTACTTTTAGCAAGATTTGTTTGTTTTTCTGGTAGTACATGGAACTTTTAATATTCTTCTCCAACACCCTTACTCAAAAGCATCAATTCTTATTTGGTCTTCCTTATTCACTGCCTACCTTTCACATGCATGTGGGGTTTTTGAAAATTTCATGGCTTGGGTCAGGCACACCTTAGTCTTCAAAATGATATCTTTGCTTTTCAACACTTTAAAGGGGTCTTTGTTGTTGTTGTTGTTAAAATTTTTATTGTGACTCGAGTGATAATTTACATGGGAAAACATTGGTTTTACACTCATCATTTCATTGCAATGATTATAATCCCCTCCGGCATCATCCTTCAACAGTATTTGCTTCTATTTCTTCTGGTTTTTTGTTTTGTTTTGTTTCTTGGGATGTACACGAAAACACTCAGAAACATATAATCATTTAAACAACCAAAGGGCACATTCTGCAAGCCTGTCTCCTGGCCACAAACACACAGTCTTTCTTTTTCCACGAGTCTAAAGTCCTCAGCTGCTCTATCTCTCCATGTCGTCATATCTGCTTCCATCTCTGGTGTTGCTGCTTCTCTGGATTTGTTGTTGTTGTTGTTATGTGCTGTGGAGTCGAGTCTGACTCATAGCGAACCTGTACAGGGTTTCTGAGGCTGTCAATCTTTACAGGAGCAGAAAGCCTCATCTTTCTCCCACAGAGCTGCTCATGCTCTTCTCAACTTGATGATCTTAGGGTGGTCTGTTCCTGGAATGCAAGATTAACTACTCCCCCCTTTAAAGGGGTCTTTTGCAATACATTTGCCTAAGGCGATGTGTCTTTTGTTTTCTTGACTGCTGCTTCCATGAGTGTTGGTTGTGGATTAAAGCAAAATGAATTTGTTGAAAACTTCAGTCTTTTCTTCATTTATCATGATGGTATTAACTTGTCCAATTGTGAAGTCCTCTTCAATTCTAGGAAGTAAGTTTGTATAATTTTCACATAGCAAGTTGTTAATGAATCTTCCTCCAATCCTGATGCTACATTCTTCTTCATGTAATCGCTTTATCAAATTATTTGTTCAGCATACAAATGGAATAAATATGGTGAAAGGCTACAACCCTGATTTAGGGTTCATTTGTGTGCAAGAGTCTCATTAGCACTTTTGGATAACACTTTGTAGATGTTTATCAAATTTTTCTCTTTAGTTCTATCTACCCATCTGTCTGCCAGTCTATATTTTAATTTAACAACCCCACTGTTGGGAAACTGGTACAGTGAAATATTGAAATAAAAATATCTATTGTTGTTATTGTTGTTAAGGGCCTATGTAGGGTTTCCAAGAAGTAGCTGGTGAGTTTGAACTGCTGACTTTGCTGTTCAAACTGACTTTGCAGTCCAGTGTATTAACCCACAGCACCACAGCACGAGTCTGGATATATACAGAGGGAGATGGGTTAATCTTTGAATTCATCTTTACAGAAAAACACTGGAAATGAAGCTAATATCTACAATAAGCTATAAAGGAATACCTCATAAGAAGGTTAATATCCTTAAGACCTTCCAAGATGAATTGACATATTTGCTACAACAATGGGCTCAAACATGATACAGCCATGCCATGTGCAACAGAACAAAAAAATGTCAGGCCATGCTCCATCTTCACAGTTTGAACCTATTGTTTAAGTCACTGAGGAGCTTCCTTTTTATCACTGGCCCTCCACCTTACCAAGCATGATGTCATTAAAGGGATTTCTTTTAATCTCTTACCCTCTATTCTCCCTAGCATGATATGCTTCTCCTAGGACTGGCCCTAACAATGTTGTTATGTATCCGCGACTCAGTACTGACACATAGTGACACTATGTAGGGTTTCCAAGAAGCTGTGTTTTCAAGGAACGTTTATCCTCTTGATAATGTAAGACCCAATTACCCTATAGTAACTAATTTTTAAGAAAGGATCAGGGTGAAGTGGGAAAATTGTTAGCATCAACAACTCCCCTGGATGCAGAAACCCCCTTCCCCCTTAACTCTGACTAAACTTGGCTACTGTAGCACTGCTTATGCAAATTTCTCACATCTGAGTGGGCCCACCTGACTCACAGGATGCTGTGGCCAGTGGCCAAGGCTAACCTTGAGAACAGCCGGCCAAAGTTAATCTTGAAAACTAACTGTTCCAGCAGATGTACCCCTAGCCCCAAGTTAATCTTGAGAAGTAACTGTCCCAGCTGATGTACTCCTAACCCCACCCTAACAGCTCATGCATACATCATACCCTTGGTTTGTGCAAGATAATGTCAGACTGCCTATGTATAAATACTCTGAAAAACTGGGTCGGGGCTGCAGTTTTCCCCACTTTTAGGGAGGCTGTAGTCACTGGCCAGCTAATAAAGGCTTCCTTGCTGATCCTGAGAGTCTTGAATGGTCATCTAGGTAAATTGAGACAAAACAATAACATGTTCAAAGTACATGAGATGAAGTCTTGCCATCCTCACTTTTAAGTAGAATCCTGGTTGTACTTCTCTTCTAAGACAGATTTATTTGTTCTTCTGTCAATGCATGGTATGTTCAATATTCTTAACCAGCATCATAATTTAAAAAGTTCTTCATGAGTATTCCTTATTAATCATTCATTTTTTACATGCATCTGAGGTGACTGAAAATACCATGGCTTGGGTTAGATGCACCTTAATCTTCTAAGTAGCAGCTTTGTTTTTTAAGACTATAAGGAAATCTTTTGCAGTGAATTTACCCTATGCAATACATTGTTTGAAATCTTAGCTACTGCTTTCATTGGCTTTGCTTGTGAATCCAAGTAAAATGAAGGCTTTGCCAACTTCAATCATTTTTTCATTTATTGTGATGGTGCTTATTGATCTAGTTGTGAGGATTACATTTGTCATAGAAGTTGTTTCTCACATATAATATTCTCTTTTCTTTTAGCCATTGCTAATGGAGTCCTGGTGTGGTGCTGTGGGTTAATGCATCAGACTGCAAAGTCATTTGAACTGTAAGGTTGGTGGTTCAAGCTCACCAGCTGCTCCTTGGAAATCCTATACAGGGTTGCTATGGGTTGGAATCGACTCGACGGCACTTAACAGCAATGACAACAATCAAAAGATCAGTGGTCTCCACATTTTTTTCTAAGGGAGAGGAATGAGACAATCTGCTTTTGTAAGGATTTATAGCCTTGAAAATGCTGTTTGACTATTCCAACAGACTGATGCAGTACTGGAGGCTCTCATTCACCTATGCCAGGAAATTTGGAAGCTAAATGAAAAGAGATGAATATTTGTGCTAATTACAAAGAGAGGGGTCGCAACGAAATGTAGAAATTATTGAGCAATACAATTGGTATCACATGCAAGTAAAATTTTGCTGAAGATAGTTAAAAATAATTTGTTGCGGTACATCGGCAGGGAGCTGCCAGAAATTCATGTTAGATTCAGAAAGGACGTGGAACTAAGGCTATCATTCCTGATTTAAGATGGAGCTTGAAAGAAAGCAAAGAATACCAGAAATATATTTACTAGTGTGCTTTATTGACTACGTAAAAGGATTTCAACTGAGTAGATAATGATCCTGACAAACTATAGAATATATTGTGAAGAATGGATATTCCCTAACACTTCATTGTGTTCATGCAGAACATGCACAAAGGCACAGAAGCAGTCATTCAAACCGAACAAGGGGATACTGAATAGTTTAAAAACAGGAAAGATATGTATCCTTTCACCATGCTGATTCAATCTGTATGCTGAGAAAATAATCTTAGAAGATGGATTATATGGATAAAAATATGGCATTAAGATTGGAGGAAGACTCATCAATAACCTGTGACATACAGATGACACAACCTCACTTGCTGCAAATGAAGCTGACTTGAAATACTTACTGAGAAAATGAAAGACTACAATCTTCAATATGGATTTCACCACAATGTAAAGAAAATAAAAATTCCAACACCTGGAACAGTAAATAATATCATGAGAAATGGAGAAGATTGGAATTATCAAAAACTTCATTTTTCTTATATCCACAACAAAATTTATGGAAGAATTCATCAAGAAGTCAAAGTATTAAAGAGCACAGATGTTAGTGTGAGGACTAAGATGTGAATGACCCAAACCTTAGTGTTTTCTACTGCCATATATACATATGAAGGTTGGTCAATGAATAAAGGTAGAAGAATTGGTGCATTTAAATTATGGTGTTGGCAAAGAATATTGTTAATACCAGAAAAGAATATTGACTGCCAGAAAAGCAAACAAATCTGTTTTGGAAGAAGTACAGCCAGAATTCTCCTTAAAAGTGAGGATGGCAAACCTTCATTTCTCATGCTTTAGACACATCAGCAGAGGCCAGTCCCTGGAGAAGGACAGCATGCTGGGTAAAATGGAGTGTTTCCAAAAATAAGAAGCTCCCAATGAGATGAATCAACATAGTGGCAAAAACAGTGGGCTCAAACATGACAATTTTGAGTACGGTGCAGGACGGGACATGGTTTCATTCTTTTGTGAGTAGTGTTACTATGAACTGAAACTGACTTAATAGCACCCAACAACAACATAAAGTTACTATGAGTCATAAGTGATTCAATGGCCATTAATTGGTTTATTTGAGGGTTGGCAAAAAACCTTTACAATATGTTTACTTCTATGGGTATTTAAGTAGCTTACTTTGGTACAACAAGGTGACTCCATATGATAAATGCTGGACTGTGAACCACCAGGTCTATAGTTCAAGCCTACCAACTTATCTGAGAGAAAGATGAGGCAGTCTGCTTAAACAAAGATTTAAAGCCTCGGAAACCCTATAGAGGGTCGCTCTGAGTCAGAACCAATTCAACAGCACTTAACAGAAATTTAAAGTAAAATGGCATGCACTGAAGCTTTACTAAAGTTCCATTTTTTGAATTCATCATGTTCATCCTGCAGGAATAGGCCTCAGTGGGAGATGGTAAATTGAAGAAAATGTCTTTTGAATCTTTTATTCAGTAAATGATCAGGAATGCACTTTGGTTGTTACCAGTCACTTAAATTTAGTGAACAAGCAGTCATATAGCCTGGTTTCTAGGATGGTTGAAAGGAGCCAGGAGGTGTAAAACCCCCTGAGAATGGAAGGCAGAAAGCTTTTCAGAAGGACCAGATGGAATATTCATTCTAATTTCATATCTCATTGGCAATTGGACTCATAAAGGGCACAGATGTTTGCCCATCCAACTTGAAATATGGTCCTGTAGCTCTGATTATTTTACTGTATGCAAATCCAACATTATCTCCTTATCTCCCAGTGAAGCTTAGATCCTTTAACTATGTCTGTTAGTGTATTGCTGTTGTGCCATTATTGCATTTGTTAGAGAACTGTGTTATATCCATTTATTCAACAACTATCTGTGGAATGCTTATTATAGGAAAGACACTATGCTGGATGCATGGTAAACTTGTATTGGGGGAAAAATTTTTGTTGCATACATACATCTTTGGAAAAACCTCTTGGCTACTTTTGTAAAATGAATAGTTTCCTATAAAGAATTTCTACAATGGTTGCACTAGAGAAAAAAGCTACATATTATAGTGTGGTGGAGTGTCTTACACTGCATTCTGCACAACAATAAATACCATAGAAAGGATCCAGTGCATTTGATGATATCTAGCCAGCTTACCCATAATAACTCTAACTTCACTATGGAAGAAGGACCTTCTATGCAAGGCATAAAATCCAATTGATTTTTATGAAATAAGATGCTATGAAGAAGAAATGCATTAAGTGTACCGTATCATAACAATTCCACTTTGTAAGCTAAATGGCTTTTGGAATATTGTTGAAAATGCTGTCACTATTCTGAGCATACATAAAAGAGCAAGATAAGGCCAGTAATTTAAAAGTCAATGCATTCCCTATTCAAAAAGTTCTTTCCACAATTAATAAAAGCATTTTCTTTTCTGTGTCAGTTAAAAATAAAATCCAAAATAGTTTTATATGATATGATCAGTCTTTGTGCATTAAAACAATATGTTGATTCCACAGATTTTCTTTATTGAATTCTGGTGATGCTACTTTTTAAACTTCAATATTATAAAAACTGTTATGCATAGTTGAAATGATACACTACTGATTGGATCACATTTGTCAAACTGTTTAAAAGTTTTTCATTTCAGAAAGACTTATTAGTTAGTTAAATATATTAAACAATCTTAAAGTAATGATATACTAATGTAAACAGGAAAAAAAAGCCATCTGATTTCTGGGAAAGAAATGCTCTCCCCCTCCAAGCTGAAATATGCTGCTGATAACCTATCTTTGATTGTCTGTATGCAAATCAAGTTTTAGCTCCTTACCTCTCTCATTAGAACTTGTATCCTTTGCCTGTGTCTGTTGGTCTCACTCATGTCAGCTTAATATATTAAATACGTTGAATGCTTAACCAAACACCAGGCACTATGCTCCATGCATTTCAGTTTTTTAAATCATAAAATAACTTGTAATGAGTTTTTTTAGATGGATTTATGTCTGCTACATTGGTTCTTAACTTTTTTTTCTTTCCCAACACACCTGAACAAGGTAGTATACGCCTGACAATAATAGATTTTAATATAACAATGGTTCTGTGAATTGGAGAAATCATGTAGTCTGCAAATTAATCATTCGATAACATCCATTCCTTATAAATCAAATTATTCTCAAATGCTCCCCTGGAGGAATTGAGAATCATTGAAAGATTCTCAGATACAACAAAACTTGTTTGTTTGTTTTTTTTTCATTTAGGATGATCATGAGGAAAGTGATAGACTTGTTTTGCATTTGGTGTCTAGGTGTTCAGTAAGTATATGATGGAATGAAATAAGAAATGAAGCAAAAATCTTTTTAATATCACTCACTCCCTTTTATGGCAAAAAAAGTACATATTGCTTTGTCAATTAATACATCCATGTCAAATGCAGCTTATTATTGGCTTTTGGATGAGCTAGTTGGTATTGTTCAGTAAAATTGATACATGAGCATATTTTTGACCCAGCTATTCACTTCAACACAGAGTTGACCGTGATAATGCGAATGGAGTAAAGGTAGTAGAAGAAAAACCCACGGGACCTTCATTTGCTGATGGGGCACAACTCAAAATTAAGAGAAGCAGCTGTAAACATCGATTGAAAATCGGAACATGGAATGTATGAAGATTGAATCTGGGAAGATTGGAAGTTGTCGAAAATGAAATGGAACATATAAATATCGATATCTTAGGCATTAGTGAGCCGAAATGGACTGGTATTAGCCATTTTGAATCTGACAATCATATAGTTTACTATGCTGGGAATGACAAATTGAAAAGGAATGCTGTTGCAGTCATCATCAAAAAGAACATATCCAGATCAATAATGAGGTACAACGCTGTCTGTGATGGGATACTATCAATGCGCCTACAGGGAAGCCCAGCTAATACCATTATTAATCAAATTTATGCAACAACCACTAAAGCCAGTGAGGAAAAAATAGAAGATTTCTACCAACTTCTTCAATCTGAAATTAATCAAACATGCAATCAAGATGTATTGCTCATTAATGGTTATTGGAATGCAAAGGTTGGGAGAAAAGAGGAAGAATCAGTAGTTGGAAAATAT
>NW_006408707.1:3644119-3670686 GCF_000296735.1 Chrysochloris asiatica
CCAAACTTTGTCTCTCATACTTCAGACATATTGTCAAGAGGGACCAGTTGTTGGAGAAGGATATCATGTTTGGTAAGGTGGAGGGTCAGAGAGAAAGAGGAAGACCCCCAGCAAGATGGATTGGCCAAGAGGCAGCATCAATGGGCTCAAGTGTGGCAACAATAATGAGATTAGTCCAGGATCAGTAGTGTTTCATTCTACTGTGCATAAGGTGGCTATGAGTTGGTACCTATTCGATGGTACCTAACAACAACAACAACAATGCTGTACGTGATAGGATGATATCCATATATCTACAAGGAAGACAGGTAATACCACTATTATTCAAATGTACACACCAGCCACTAAAGTTATGATGACATAGTAGAAGAATTCTACCAACTTCTTCCTGGTTTGGTGCTGTAGGATAGGATAGGCACTGAACTGCTAACCAAAAGGTTAATGGTTAAAACCTACCAGCAACTTCTTGGAAGCCCTATACAGAATATTGAAGTTGTCAAGTGCTTTATTTTGTTTGGATCTACAATGTACACTTACACTTATAGAAGCAAGAGTTAAGAAATTAAACGACACATTACATTAGGCAAATATGTCAGTATGAGGACGAAGGTGTGCCTGATCCAAGTTGTGGTATTTTCAAATGCCTCAGATACATGTGAAAGTTGGATAATGAATAAGGAAGACCGTAGAAAAAAGGGTAGATATGAATTATGGTGTCAGTGAAGAATACTGAAAGTATGATGTACTTCCAGGAGAACAAACAAATTTGTGTTGGAAGAAGTACAGCCAGAAGGCGCTTTAAAAGTGAGGATGTTGAGACTTAGTCTCTCATTCATTGAACATATTGTTTGGCAGGACCAGTTCCTGTAGAAAAACATCATGTTTGGTAATGTGGTCATTGAAAAAAAGAAGATCTCCAATAAGATGGATTCACACAGTCACAGCAACAGTGGGTTCAAACAAAACAATTGTCAGGATGATGCTGGAGTGGGCAGTGTTTGTTCTGTTGTGCATAGGGACACTATGGGTCAGAACCAACTTTACAGGACCTAGAAAACAACGTCAATCTAAGTACATACAGAATGTTCAGGCCAACTTCTTTTCAATAATTCTCCCTTTACCTGAGGAATCCTGGACTACAGAACAGAGTGCCTATGATCAGGGAAGAAGCTGATGAAAGAATACTGGTTTTACCCCTTTAAAAATCACTTGAGAAAATCCTTCATGCCAACCTTCAGTTATCCTATTTTATTTAATTTGTCTCCACTGATAAGGAGTCCTGATGTGGCACTGCAGGACAAGCACTGGACTTCTAACCACAAGATTGGCAGTTCAAACTCACCAGCCACTCCTTAGAAACCCTATATAGAGTTGCTATGTGTCGGAACTGACTCAACTGCACTTAACAATAACAAAAACCAATGATAAATGTTCAGTTTTCTTTTAGTCAGAAAATATTTTCCTCTTAAGTTTTGTCAAATTGTAAAACAAATTAATCCCTCATTTTTGATGGTGAGGCTATTTGAAGGCTCTGGTTCCCAGAGAACCCACACTATGGGTAACCCCTTTCAAGCAATGTGTAGAATGAGCACACAGTATAGCAGAAATCCCATCAGTCAGAAATCAGGCAGAATAAATTTTTACTCTTCTTCAGCACCCACCCTGGATTAGCTTTGGAACTGAGTAAATGACTTGCTTTTCTGGAGTCTTAATTTCTTCATTTATGAAGTAGGTACAGCAACTCCTAGTCTCAGAAATATGTTGTTTCTATTAAGTACTGTTGAGTCAGTACCAATTTATAGTAACCCACACCATCACACCAGGACTCAGAGATATAGGAAGGCCTTCTTAAATTACATCTATAAACATCTAGTCCAATCCTGGTACTCAAATCCATTCAGTAAATGATTACCCCAAGTCCTGGTGTGGTGCTGTAGGATAATCACTGGACTGCTGATCACAAGGTCAGAGGTTCCAACCCACCAGTTGCTCCTTGGAAACCTATACAGGGTTTCTATAAGTCAGAACCAACTCCACATACTTAACAACAACAACATAGTTATAATATTTGTACATATATCTGTATATACTTAGAATGTGTCGGTGTCACAGCAAAGTTTCGCATCTACAAATATGTATATGAACATTATTTATATAAAAAGAAGGGTAATCATTGTTTGTTATTTAATGACATTCCTGTGTACTGGTAATATATTAACATTATTGATACAAAACCTTAGCTGTCACAGTAATACTCTACTCTCCATGAATTGGAAGGAACGATATGGAGAAAAAGAGAATTGATTTAGGATGATTTGATATTTACATGTAAATGCAATCATTCTCTCTACATCTTGTGATCTTAGTTGGATCTTACTCTTCCTTTTACTTACATGAATTTAAATAACAAAAATATACACCGTGTATATTTTTGAAACCAAAAATCCAGTGAAAATGATTATGATACTTTTGAGTACTGAATCATTAATCATCACTTGCACAGCTCACAAAATGCTTCAGTTCCTGCCAAATGCACTGTTTACTGAAAAGGGGCCAACATTTACCACTGAAAAGATAACATACTTGGAGAAGTAAAATGAAACACAGAATTAATCTTGTGTATATGAAATATGTTTCTAGAAGCCATTTAATTTGTGATTTGAACCTTACAATTCCTAAATTATGGCAGTCTGGATGAAGAATCGCCTTTCTATGAAGCTGCACTTACTGTGTACCTGCCTTTTTATTTCTGTAGAAACAACCACTAAAACAAAATACCGGCGTAAGTTAGTTCTTACAATACTTGAAAACCATGAGCATAAATTGAAATGATCTCTTATGTAGGAGAAATTCTTAATTAAGATATTTACAACACCGTGTTTTCTGTTAATACACTTGTTCAAAATTAGAGAATAAAACAAAAGAAGTGAGAGATTAAATCACAGATTTTTTTAAACCCAAACACTTTTAGAGTTGATAACTTG
Source organism: Chrysochloris asiatica (assembly GCF_000296735.1). Taxonomy (NCBI): domain Eukaryota; kingdom Metazoa; phylum Chordata; class Mammalia; order Afrosoricida; family Chrysochloridae; genus Chrysochloris; species Chrysochloris asiatica. The sequence goes on from NW_006408707.1 coordinate 3,647,104, forward strand.
CTTAAATTCCTCCTACTTTTATTTTTTTCAAGATTAAGTTTTTTGTTTCATTTTATTTTTCCTAATGTGGTTTTAATCTTGGTGTATAAGAATGTATTTGTAAGCTACATCAATCATTTTTTAAAAGTAGTTAGTTAAAATAGATATAGCATTAACTCACTGACTTGATGCTTCCTCTTTCCAGACTTTCCAAACAAGATTTACTTTGGTAAGCTATTGCCCTGTTTTCTGTTAGGCTTCAAAACAATAGTTGTATATTAGAAATCATATATGCAGATGGGAAAATAATTTATTCATGGTTTGTAAACAAAGTTAGCTTGTACTCTGTAGATTTGACTAATTTTTCTGCAACTCCTGAGCTGAAGACTGAATGTGATTAATAGTTGTGTTCAGGTTCCAATATTTTACATAGAACATTTCCTTATCATTGTGATTTTAAAACAGGTTAAAGAACTACTACTAATGTTAAAGCTGTTTATTTAATGGTGATGTGCAAGGTTACCAGGGGGGAAAAGTCCATGTTCATTCTTTTATGTTCCTCTTGACTATGGCCTCTTTTAATTTACCATCCTGCAATGAAACAGTTGGTCACTGTCACTGGTTGGCATTAATTGCCAGGAAATACATATTTAAATACATCATACTTTAGTGCACTTTAGTGATCACAGGATTTTAAACAGTACCTCCTTTAGATTAAGATGTCAGGAGTATCAAAACTTGTGAAGTGTGATGTGAAATAGTCCATATGGTAGACAAGAATAATCTCAATATAAAGCTATTACATAATCATCACTGTGTTCCCCACGCTTGAGTGATAGTTCTTAATATTCAATTAGGTAGGCCAGTTACAGGGCTCAGAGACTGATCTAAATCTCAAATAGAGTTTAATTTGTTTGACCCTTACAACCTTCAAACTTTGATTTTATTTGTTTGTGACTAATCTAGCTGATTCAACCAGAGAATTTTGTTTACATTATTATAAGGAAATGGTCAGTTCCAAAAAAAGCCATGGTAAGTTTTCTTACAATATTGGATTTTTTTTTTTTAAAAGAAGAAGAAATATAAACTTAGAGAACCTTGAACAGTCATTAAATCCTTTTTGTTTGCTAACATAAACAAGAATTAATCATAGGTACCACCCACTGTCCGTCAGTTTGTCCTAGTCTGGTGACTTATGTGTTGCTATGATACTGGAAGATATATAACTGGTATTTTAAATACCAGCAGGATCACCCATGGTGGACAGGTTTCAGCAGAACTTCCAGAGTAAGCAGACTAGGAAGAAGGTGAAGTGGACCCCTTCTGAATAGTTAGCCATTGAAAATTGCATCAATAGCAGCAGACCATTGTCTGATATAATGCTAGAAGATGAGTCCCTCAGATTAGAAGGCACTCAAAATACAACTGTGCAAGAGTTGCCGCATCAAAGTAAAGCTCACCACAATGATATGCATGGAGTAAAGCTTTCAAGACATTAATTTTCTAAAGGGGTAAACTCAAAATGTGAAAAAATAGCAGCAAGCATCTATTAATAATGTAGATGGTCTGTAGGTGATACAACCTTTCTTGTTGGAAGCAAAGAGAAGACTTAAAATACTTGTTGATAAAGATCAAAGACCACAGCCTTTAGTATGGATTACACCTCAATGTAAAGAAATAAAAAAAGCCTCACAACTGGCATGATAAATTACATTATGATTAATGGAGAAAAGATTCAATCTGTCAGACTTCATTTTGCTTGAATCTATAATCAACACTTATGGAAGCAATAGTCAAGAAATCAAATAACAACTGATGAGACTGTAAAAATAGTTGAACTACTGCGGAGAACTGTGTGGTGCTTCCTTAGAAATTTGGAAATAGAAATACTGTATAATCCAACAATCCCTCTACTTAGTATATATCCAACAAAGAATTTGAGCAAAACTACTAATAGATATATGAATAGCGATGTTCATCACAGCACTATTCACAAGAGCAAAAAGATGGAGATAGCCTAGATGCCCATCAACAGAAGAATGGACAGACAAACTGGTACATGCACACAATGGAATACTATGCAACATTGAATAATAATGATGGATCTGAAAAACACCTTATAGCATGGCTGAACATAGAGGACACTATGCTGAGTGAAATAAGCCAACCACAAAAGGATAAATATTGTATCAAATTCAAGAAAAGGTTTTCATACTAAAAGAAGCATTCTTTGATGGTTACCAGGGGTGGGAGAGAAAGAAGAATGATTCACTGGCAAGAGGGTGGTGATGGGGAGGGCAATATACAAGAAGGAGGAGGGCAATGCACAATAAGTGGGAAATTGTCAGAAGAATGTTGACGATAGGTAAAGACACAGGGAGGAATGCAAGGGCTAAAAGGGGATAGAGATAAATAGTGATATATACATAACATTGAAGCAACAGTGTTCTGTGTGTTGCAGATACATGGACAGAGACACAGGCTGAATGGGTATTGGAGCAAGAGTGGGATACACACACACACACACACACACACACACACACACACACACATATATATATATATATATATATATATATATATATATGAGTTATAAAGAGGGTATTTGTGTATGAATAACAGCAGGGAAGAAGAGGGTCAATTTATTGCATGGAAAGGATTGCAATTATGGAGATGAAACAAAGTGTATGATTTGTTGAATATAAAACTGATGATCTTGCCTATAAATCTTCACTTAATTCACAATAAAAAAGTAAAATAGATAAATAAATCACATGACAGGTTGCATTAGGAAAATTGGCTATGAAATACCACTTTAAGGTATTAAAGAGAGAACATGACAGTGTGAGATGTCCTGATGTGGCGCTGTGGGTTAATGCGCTGGACTGCAAGGTTGGTTTGAACTGCAAGGTCAGTGGTTCAAACTCACTAGTCGCTCCTTGGAAACCCTGTACAGGGTCGCTATGAGTTGGAATCGACTTGACAGCACTTAACAACAACAACAAATGTCAGTATTAAGTATAAGGTGCGTCTGGCCCATGTCATGGTATTTTCAAAGGCCTCATATGCATCTGAAAGATGGACAACGAGTGAGGAAAACCACAAAAAAAATTAATGCATTTGAATTGCATTGTATTAAGAATAATATTGAAAGTACCCTGGCCTTCCAGAAGAAAAAAAATAAATCTATGTTGGAGAAGTATAGACAGAATGTTCCTTAGAAACCAGGATGGTTCTCTTGAACTTTGGATATGTGCTAAGGAGTAACCAATCCCTTGAGAAGGACACCATGCTAGGAAAAGCATGGAGCTTTTTCACTCTCTCTTTGCACAGATGTAGTCAATTTCATATCTGTGTATTCCATCTGGTGAGGTTCATGTGTATAATTGTCTCTTATGTTGTCTAAAGAATGTTGTTGAAAGAACAAATCATTGGTTTTTCAGAATTCTGTAATGTGATCTCTGGCATCATTTCTATCACCAAGGCTATATTTTCCAACTACTGATAATTCCTGTTTGTTTCTAACCTTTGCATTCCAATTACCAGTAATCATCAATACATCTTGATTCCATGTTTGATCAATTTCAGATTGAACAAGTTGATAGAATTCTTCTATTTCATTCTCACTGGCTTTAGTGGTTGGTGCATAAATTTGAATAATAATGGTATTAACTGGTCTTCCTTGTAGTCACATGGATATTATCCTATCACAGACAGTGTTGTACCTCATGACTGATCTTGATATGTACTTTTTGACTATGAATGGAAACAGCATTTTTCTCCAACTTGTTATTCCCGGCACAGTATACCATGTGGTTTTCAGATTCAAAATGGCCGGGCCGATACCAGTCCATTTCAGCTTACTAATGCCTAAGATATTGATATTTATTCTTTCACCATACTTATTCAACCTGTATGCTGAGCAAATAGTTCGAGAAGCTGGGTTATATGGCATCAGGATTGGAGGAAGACTCATTAACAACCTGAAATATGCAGATGTTACAACCTTGCTTGCTGAAAGTGAAGAGGACTTAAAACATTTATTGATGAAGATCAAAGAGCACAGCCTTTGGTATGGATTACATCTCAATGTCAAGAAAACAAAAATCCTCTTCACTGGACCAATAAACAACATTCTTATCAATGGAGAAAAGATTGAAGTTGTCAAGGACTTCATTCTTCTTGGATTAACTATCAGCACTCACGGAAGCAGCAGTCAATAAATCAAAGGATGTATTGCATTAGGCAAATCTGCTGCACAAGATCTTTTTAAAGTGTTGAAGAGCAAAGATGTCAGCTTGAGGACTAAGGTGCGCCTGACCCAAGCCATGGTATTTTCAATAACTTCATATGCATGCGAAAGCTGGCCAGTGAATAAGGAAGACTTTGAAGAACTGATGCATTTGAGTTATGATGTTGGAAGAGAATATTGAAAGTGCCATGGACTGCCAAAAGAACCAATAGATCTGTGTTGGAAGAAGTCAGCCAGAGTGCTCCTTGGAGGCCAGGATGGCCAAACTTGGTCTCTCGCACTTCAGACATATTATCAGGAGGGAGGAGTCACTGGAGAAGGATATCATGTTTGATAAGGTCAGAGAAAAAGAGGAAGACCCCCAGCAAAATGGATTGGCAAAGTGGCAGCATCAATTGACTCAAGCATGGCAACAACAGTGAGTTTGGCTCAGAATTGGACGGTGTTTCATTCTGTTGTGCATAGTGTAGCTATGAGTTGGTATGGACTTGATGGCACCTAACAACAACAAGTACTTTACCAAGCATGATGTCTTCCTCTTTGTTTCCAACCTTTGCATTCCAATCACCAGTAATGATCAATACACCCTGACTGCATGTTTGATCAATTTCAGATTGAAGAAGTTGGTAGAATTCTTCTAGGAATTGATAGAATACAAATTGAAATCTTTCTACAAAGTGAGGCTTCACTGAAGGAACTCACTCATTTAAGCCATGAAATTTGGAATAGAGTTACATGGCCAACTGATTAGAAGAGATACAAATTTGTGCCCATTCCAAGACAGGTGATACAACAAAATATGGACATCATCTAACAATATCATTAATATCACATGCAAATAAAGTTTTTGCTAAAGATAATTTAAAAAGGACTGCAGTAGTGCTTTGACAGGGAGCAGCCAGAGGTTCAAACCAGTTTCAGATGAGGACATGAAACAAGGTATATCATTGCTGACGTCAGATGGATCTTGGCTAAAAGCAGAGAATACCAGGAATATATTTACCTCTGCTTTATTGACTATGCAAAGGCATTTGACTGTATGGATCATGACAAGCTATGGGCAACATTGTCGAGTATAAGCATTCCAGAATACTTGATTTTGCTCATGAAGAACCTATTCATAGACCAAGAGGTAGTTGTTTGAAAAGAACAAGGGGATACTGAATGATTTATAATCAGCAAAGGTTTGCACCAGGGCTGTTTTTTATCATCATACTTATTCAATTTGTATGGTGAGTAAATAATCTAAGACACTGGATTATATGAGGAATTGGAATAAGACTCATTAACAACCTACGATATGCAGATAATTCAATTTTGCTTGCTGAAAGCGAAGGGGGCTTAAAATACTTACTGATGAAGATCAAAGACCACAGCCTTCGGTATGGGTTGCACCTTAATATAAAGAAAACAAAAATCCGCATCCATGGACTAATAAATAACATCAAGATAGAACAGCAAAGATGTCCATTTGAAGACTAAAAGTGTGCCATGGTATTTTCATATGTGTTTAAAAGTTGGACAACGAATAAGGAGGGCCACAGAGGAATTGATGGATTTGAGTTATGGTGCTGGAGAAGAATATTAAAGTACTATGGGCTGCAAGAAGAGCAAACAAATCTATTTTGAAAGAAGTACAACCAGAATGCTCCTTAGAAGTCAAGATGGCAAGACTTATCTCTCATAGTTTGGACATGTTATCAAGGGGAACCAGTCCCTGGAGAAGTACATCATTCTTGGTAATATGAAGGGACAGCAAAAAAGAGGGAGACCCCAATGAGATGGATTGGGAAAAAGCATAGAAGCTATTGTGAGGATAGCATAGGACTGGGCTGTGATTTGTTCTGGGTCATCTTGGTTGAATTGATTGAAAGACAACTAAAAACAGCAATAATTATTGTTGTTGTTGTTAAGTGCCATGGAGTCAATTCTAACTCATAGGAACCCTGTATTGGGTTTCTGAGGAGCCACAGATGAATTTGAACTGCAGACATTGCAGTCCAGCACATTAACCTGTACTGCCAGCTATGATAGTAAAAAAAAAAAAAAAAAAAAATGCTGAATTCAAAAAAAGTTTCAGCAGTGCATTGTCAGGAAACTTCCAGAATCTCAAACCAAATTCAGAAGATGTGAAATAAAGAATATCTTTGCTGACGTCAGATGGATTTGGGATGAAAGCAGAGATTACCAGAAAGATATTTTCCTGTGTTTTATGGCTATGCAAAGGCATTCAATAGTGTGGATAATAACAAATTATGGATAACATTGCAAAGAATTGGAATGTTGCAACAGTTAATTGTGCTTATGTGGAACCTGTACTTAGATGAAACAGCAGTCATTAGAACAGCATAAAGGGATAATGCATGATTAAAAATCAGGAAAAGTGATTGTCAAGGTTGTGATTTTCACCATATTTTATCTGTATGCTGAGCAAATTAGCTGAGAAACTGAACTATAAGAAGAAGAATGCATCATCAGGATTAGGGGAAGACTCATTATTAACTTATGATATGCAGCTGACAAAACCTTTCTTGCTGGAAACTAAGAGCTCTGATAAAGATCAAAGGCTACAACCTTCGAGATGGATTACAACATAGAGAAAACAAAAATCCTCACAACTGGGCCAAAAAGCAACAACATGCCAAAGAAAAGATTAAAGTTGTAAAATATTTTATTTTACTTGATCTATAATAATCAGTGTCAATGGAAACAGCCATCAGAAAACTAAATGAGGTATTGTGCTAGGCAAATCTGCTCTGTTACATTTTACAAAGCAAATATGTCACTTTGAAGACTAAGGTCCACTTGATCTCAGTTGTAGTATTTTTAATTCCCAACAAATATGCATGCAAGAGCTGGACAGTAAATACAGAAGGCCAGAGAATAATTGGTGCCTTTGAATTATGATGTTGGTGAAGAATACTGAATATACCATGTGTGCAGCTGTGTCATTTTGGAAAGTCAGAACAAACAAATCTATGTTGGGTGAAGTACAGCCAAAATACTCCTTAGAAGTAAGGACAGCAAAATTTCATCTCATATACTTTGGACATGTTATCAGGAGGTACCAGTCCCTGGAGAAAGACATCATGCTGGGTAAAGTAGTTGTTGTTGTTAGGTGCCATTCAGTCGGTACGGACTCATAGACCAAAGACCACAGCCTTCGGTATAGATTGCATCTCAATGTAAAGAAAACAAAAATCCTCACCACTGGACAACAATAAACAGCATTCTTAGCAAAGGAGAAAAGATTGAAGTTGTCAAGTACTTCATTTTTCTTGGATCAACCATTAACATTCATGGAAGCAGCAGCCAAGAAATCAGATGATGTATTGCATTAGGTAAATCTGTTGCACAAGATCTTTTTAAAGTGTTGAAGAGCAAAGATATCAGCTTGAGGACTAAGGTGCACCTTACCCAAGGCATGGTATTTTCAATAACCTCATATGCATGCAAAAGCTGCACAGTGAATAAGGAAGACTGCAGAATAATTGATGCTTTTGAGTTATAGTGTTGGAGGAGAATATTGGAAGTGCCATGGGCTGCCAAAAGAACCAACAGATCTGTGTTGGAAGAAGTGCAGCCAGAGTGCTCCTTGGAGGCCAGGATGGCCAAACTTCATCCCTCATACTTCGGACATATTGTCAGGAGGAACCAGTCACTGGAGAAGGATATCATATTTGGTAAGGTGGAGGGTCAGATAAAGAGGAAGATCCCCAGCGAGATGGGTTGGCAATGTGGCAGCATCAATGAGTTCAAGAGTGGCAACAATTGTGAGGTTGGCCCAGGACAGGGCAGTGTTTTGCTCTGTTTTGCATAGGGTTGCAATGAGTCGGTACTGATTTGATGGCACCTAACAACAACAATATCCTCTTTTCTCTTTCTTGCCCTTCTTCACCTCATCCTCTTATGTATCCTTTAATATTAAGTATTTTATTTAAATAATTATCAATACAAGTACCATTTTAAATTGCTAGTACTTGGTTACAATTTCATAGTTTAATTTAGACATGCCATTTAGAACTTGAACACTGACACTTAATCATTTGAATATATATTTTTCTTGAATGAAAGAGATTTTCTCTGAAAACAGTAAACCATCAATCTTTACAATATATGTTTTTTTTAAATTTTGATATTGACTTTGATGTTACCTTTTGCCACAAAAATGCTTTTTTTAAAAAGTTTTGTTTTCCAAATATTGATGTCAAATTAGTGATCACATCCTTTAATGTTTATCTATAACCTACTCAACTTTTTCTTCGTTTGTCTGAAGCACTCTTAAGTGTTAAACAGCAGGAAGTCAAAGAGTGTTTGAGGGTTTCCTGTTTGCTTCCCATTAAGCACTGTGAAGAATATAGAAAATTAGTTCTTAAATTCCTAAATTGTATTTCTAAATTTAAACTATAGTTATAATGTTCAAAACTAGCTCCACAGGACTATTGAAAGTATTTTCACTCTTTCTTTGGACTTATTTGCTGAAAGTGTTTAATTTTGGTCCTGGGAAGACCAAAGAAAACTTTTCAATGTGACTGGATTCCATGTGTTCAGAAAACATATCTCTGTGAACCTGATTAAAATTATACAGTACAAATAATTATCAAATCTCTTAGTCATTGCCCTAAAGTAATATGTTCAGAAAAATCTGGCCTCTCCTTAAATATAGTGCGATTCTAACACAAACACTTAGTTCCTTAGTTGCATTGCTCTTTGGTTAGGTGTATTGTTCACATTTAAATTTTGTATGAACTTTCTTCCAAACTCCCCTTTTATTCTTACTCATTATTTTCACATATCTCTTTGTTCCTCTTCCATAGTATAAGATATCAATCAAGACAAAATAGTAATTATAATGTATCTCACATAAGTTTCTAATAATCTTTTTGGTCTGTTTCAGTTGCAATAAGTTCAAAGTAGATCAAATTTTGTTCATTGGAAACTGTGAAATGGACATTCTGTGGAATAATAATGTAAATACTGTGCAATATAAACTTTTGATTTCTTTTTAGAACATTTCCAGAGTATTTCTGTTGAATTCCAGGAATTATTTTTTAACTGCAAAATCCTCGATTCTTACCATTATTTTGACATTTGTCATTCCTGTACTTTCATTGCTGGGAAGATACTCACTACTAAGCAGAAATACAAGTCTGACTTTCACTCTGATAATGCTGTTAAGTACAGAGTATGGTGGTTAGAATCATCTGCTTCTTTAACTGTATAAAAGAAATGACAATATAAATATAACCCCCCCAAAAAAGGTCCAAAATAAAAAAAGAAATGTGTAATGACCTCATTTCCATAGTTGTTAATTTTGACGCCTATGCTGTCTGATTTCAAAATGATTTTTTAAAGAAAATTCTGGAGTAATTATTTGAAATACCAATATGACTATTTTCAAGTGAGCTCATGTATTAGAGTATTTACAGATGTTCTCCTAATAGAGTATTCAAAATTCTGAGTACAATTTAGAAATTCCCAGCCGTGTAATTTAGTTGTGATTTAACAATTAACCAAGTACAAAATAATACTTGTTTAAACAAAGATTGCGTCATTGCATGTTTAAATATTAAAAAAAAAATTATATATAGCCTTTTCATTTTTGTATGAATAACCACAAATGAAAAAAAAATCAGAAATTGTATATATTATAATTGATGTCATGGTTTAAAAATTTTTATTTTACATATTGGTAAAATAACTGTAATAATACATAAGTGTTTATTTTCTGGAGTCTCTGGGTGGTGCAAATGGTTAACCTCTCATCTGTTAACTAAAAGGTTGGAAGTTCAAATTTACGTCAGCAGAAAGACCAAGCAAGGTAATCTAGTTCCGACCAATCAGTCGTTGAAAAAGTTATGGTGCAAAGTTCTACTCTGGCACACATCTATGTGTCAGAATTGACTCAATGGCGGATATTTTTGTTTTTCTTCTTTTGCCTAGATTTTCTAACTTGTCTCCATTCAAGACAGTGGACAAGCAACGCTTTCACATAATAATGCCCTAAACAGAGAATCCTGAAGATATTGTAGGTTTGCAAAGTGATTACTGACTTAACAAATGAAAGAAGAGGAAATATGTACACATCATTAATCATTATAACCCAGACTTGATAAATGTTATTTTACAATATTTTCCATTGTACTGAGAAAAGTACTAATGAATTTCTGTTTAGAGGCAGCTGCTCTGTTTTGAGACATCACCTTAGTTAACAAATTCCCTTAAGTAAGTGCTTTGAGAAGGATAGCTGTACTTAGTTAGAGGAGAGGTAAGACTGCCCTTAGTTTGACATTCTTCTATATAGGTTATTCTTAAAATTTTGCAGCTGTTCTTACTTTTCCATAGAACAATGGAGATACTCCTACAGTTACTTCCCACAGGAAATTATTCTCTGGAGACTGCACTTGAGATGAGGAGAATATGTGAAACTTCTCAGCTAAAGTTCAAGTAGCTTCTTTCAGATAAGACATGAAGATGTCTGAACCAGGGAATCAAGTAAAAATTCAATCCTAAAACCTATATTTAAAAATGAAAATAGTATAATGAATTGGTATTATCAAAATATAAAGGTTTTGGCTAAGTACAGATGGAAAGAATAATAAACATAAAAGTAATATAAATTTATGATTTCCTTATAAAAATTCACACAGCCAATTTTTATAGGCATTTGCAAATTTAAAACATGTGCTTTCTGGCATGATTAAGTTTATTTTCTGAAATGTAAATGCTAAGAAAAGAATTTAATGCTTAAAAGGAGCTAACCTTAAAACTTTGTGAATTTTAGAATGACATATGTTCAAAATGTCATATGATTGATGGATGTTTTTGTATTACAAGAGAATAGTTCTACACCTTTTGTGATTAAAAATAGTCATCTGCTTTAGTCTGGTATTTGGTGACTTTGTCATTGAGTAGGAGCTGAATGAGACACTAATATACAAGGTGAAGTCCTTATAGACCCCTTGATGGGCCATATAGTTTGTGTCATGACCTGACACCTAGGAAAGCTTAGATTTTTGTCTCCTAGTTCTCATTTGAAATGAACATAGATACCTATTATGAATTCTGAAGTTGCATGTTATGTATGAGCTACTTAGGCCATAACAGAAGTTTCTTAGGCAACAAATGAGCTTATTCTAGGCTTCTAAAGGAGAAAAAAGGAAATGGATCTTAACTTGATTACAAATTGAAGAGAAATTGATAATAGTTTTATTAATGGTAGCACTTGTAGGAATTTCCAAATGAGTATCCATTAAAGAACAAAATAGCAAAAAAAAAAAAGAACATATGCCTTTAACTGCCCAGCCATTTTGCTGAGGAGCTGAAACAATTCTCAGGTGAATATATCTGTTGTAAGTCACTCTGTTAAATCTGCTGCATTCACCAACTGTGACACTATTCAGAAGTTTAGAGGAAAAGGCCTTGCTTTGCCTCAGGACACACTTCTATTCTTTTTGCTTAATGTGGAGATGAGAGAAGAGATAGAAATCTCAGGTGAAACCTTCAGGAGAAAATGCCCTTGTGCATTACAACTTATTTTTCTGGTCTCAGAGAATCTAAAATAGATTATTTTTGGTGTCCTACTGATTTCAACTTGGTTGGTAGACCTTAGTGAGCATGGGAGTTGCGTTAACTTCTGAATTGAAGCATTTGTGCTGTTATACACAGTTTTCTCCATGAACATTTTGCTAAGCTGTTTAAAAGTCACAAAAGAAGAAAGGAACATAAAATGTACCAGTTAGTTATTCTGTGAGATTTACAAAGACGTCAATAAGTTAGAGATGGATGAAAAAGCCTTTCTGATTCATTAAAGTTATCCACACGATTAGAAGAGATTTTCATCACCCTTATCAGCTAATCCAATAAATTGACTATCCATTTCAAAATGACTCCAGTTGGATTCATGTCCATCAGAAGGATTTCCTGAAAACCCTAGAGTATTATATAATGTTGAAAATTATTATGAAACTGACACTGGAAAAAACTATACTGAATCCTGACAGATCCAGAGAATTAGGGCAAAATAAAATATAACTGAAAGGTTACCACAAATCAAAGTTCAAGACTATTATTTATAATGAAAAATTGCTAAGAGAAGAATCAATTTGTTTCCAAAGTGCAATTTAAGGAACTTTTTTGTATGTTTTGGGTTTTTTTTTTTTTTTTTTTTTTTGCTAACCCATGCATCCCTAGGGGGAAAAAAAAATGGACATGACTTTGTATATCTGGAAAGTATTTTAAAATGCCATCCCAGTGAGATAGCTAATGCATGGGACCATCTAATCAAATTTCTAGTTTTTGGCTGGTGTATGCCCCAATCTAACAAACTAAGATTAATGGAGTGTTCTAAGTCTGTCTCTGCTTGTCAGTTTTATGCTGTAAATAGGGTTAATTTCATCCAAATGTGGAAATTAAAAAAATTAATGTGAATGAACTAATGCTTTATACTTGTCTTTGCTTTTAAGAAATCTCTGTTTGCAGGACTTTTACATTTGCCTGTCTAATAGGGAAAGCTTAGGAAGGAAAGAAATGCCTTTCAGGGAATACAGTATCATGAGGTCAGCTACAATGGAGAAATGCCAGACGTTGAGATTTAGAAGCATCTAATTTTACCTATAGGACTAGCCAAAAGCATTTATTCTGGGCCAGTATCTGATACTACACAGGAAGACAAACCTTCTTTATCTTTCCCCCAAATCACTTTTTACATAGTCTCCACAGGAAAGCTGGGGTAAAGATATTTTGCCCTTTGTGGAATACTTTGGATAATGAGAAGGCGTCTTCATAAACCATCTCCAGCCTTTTTATAGTCTGGCAGTCATCCATGTATTTGTCTACATAATGCCAAACACTTGGATACTTGGAAACATCCAGATGTCTGATTGCATTTTTTACTTGTCATTCACACAGTATAGACCTAGACTGTGTCTATGTGTAGTTTGAATTGGGTGGTAGTTGACGAGGCAAGGGGTGAAAAGAATTTCAACAACACCTTTTTTTATTGCTCCATACATTTTGTTTCCCCTGGTATAACTTCAACTTAAATTATGGAAACATACACATTTTAGAATCCCTAAAGTAAAACGCTATAGTTGTTGAGTGGCATTGAGTGGGTTCTGACCCATAGTGACCCTGTATAGGGTATCCAAGGAGCAGCTGGTGAGCTTGAACTGCCAACATTGCACTTCAAACTGACTTTGCAGTCCAACACATTAACACATATTGCCATACCAAGAAGCAGAAATCTATAGAGTATCAAAATGGTGACATTCATTCAATGATGCTGTAGGAATCTGGTATGAGATGCTTAAGCAGATACTCTGCAGAGTCTCAGGATTTCGGCACTTGATTTTGCCATCCTGAGGAATGTCGTGTTGTTGTTAATTGATATCTAGTCAGTTCAGAACTCTAACAGCTCTGACTCTGTGTAGGGTTTCTGAGGCTTTATATCTTTGTGGGAACTGAAAGCCTCATTTTCCTCCCTTGAAGCAGCTGGCGGGCTTGAACCACAGACCTAATAGTTCACAGTCCAGTGCTTGTCATATATAGGCAATAAATGAACGTCTGGCTTTATAGTGGTGTGAGCTAAAAAGTATCAAGAATTAATGCTTCTCATCAATGCTTCTCCCACATTGGAATTAATATGTTTTCTCTTTGTCTTAATTTCTATTTACTATTAGATAACTGTAGTGGTTACGAATAAGGCTATTAACCTCAAGGTTGGCAGTTTGAAATTACCAGCCATTCCACTGGAGAAAGATGAGGCTTTTTGCTTCTGTAAAGATTTACAGCCTTGGTAACCCTGTGCAGGGTCACTATGAGTCGGAACCTACTCCATGGTACTTAACAACAACATCAATTCATTTGTATTAATAAACATCATCCTTAGTTTAGAATGTAACATTCTCTTCTCAGATAAATAGTTATGAATGGTGTGATGTTGTAGGATAAGCACTGGACTGTGAACCATAAGGTCAGCAGTTCAAACCTACCAGCTGCTCCTTGGAAACCCTGTAGTAGGTCTATATGAGTCCAGAACTGACTTGAAGGCACTATAACAATGACAAATATTTGGCAAGAATTGGGCTGTGAGCGCCTCCTAAATTGGATCATTATATTGGGGAATGAGAAGTGGGAAAATGAGAGAGATGAAAGCAAATGGCACTGCCACCCAGTCCAGGCCTATGTGGGGCAAAAAAGAAGAGCAGAGAATAAAGGTGGGGCATCTGGAAGCTACAAACTGACTAGTGAAAGCTCAATAAAGACAATTGTATCTACTTCACTATTTCACATCTTCTTATCCTAGTGGTAGTCTCATTCTCTATGGGAGGTCTGCAAGTCACAGGCCTTATAGTGTAAATATTCTAGTCATCATTGTATCCCCTATTGTTTAGCATTGTACCTTGTTGTTGGTAAGTGCAATCAAGTTGGTTCTGACCCATAGCGACCCTGTATAGTGTTTCTGAGGAGCTGCTGATGAGCTTGAACTGCATATAATACATGCTCAACAAATGTTTTCCGAATAGATCAATAAGTGAAGGAAAAAGCTTTGCAGTCTGAAAACTCCAGGGTTAAATTTCAAAGACTTTAGGCTAAGGGAAATTTCAGCAAGTTATATAGTTCAACTTGTCTTCAGCTAGTGCTTAACCTGCACCAAGAAAGAAATTTCAATAGTTTTCTTTTTAGAAATTCCCATATCCCTTTCCTCAAAGCATATTTCAATATCATTAAAAAATCTATCTTAAAACTTTCCTTCTGCCATTTGAGATCATTTTACTTCTTAATAGAAATACACTTTTACATATTAATATACTTAAAATTGTTTTTTTCCAAGAGCTTTTGCCTACATTTTTTCTTCCTTTCCAGAGCAAATTGCTCAGGAAATAAGCAGGACTTACTGTCTTCATGGAGTCCTGGTCACTGCAGGATAATACACTGGACTGAAAGGTTGATTTGAACCTCAAGGTCAGTGGTTCAAACTTACCAGCTGCTCCTCAGAAACACTTTACAGAGTATCTATAAATTGAAACTGACTGGATGACACTGAACAACAACATTGACTTTATTTCAGTTTAGTTAATTTGAACTTTCTGCATTTTTGTTTTTTCATATTTAAAATGGGGTGATTTGAAGAAGCTTCCAGCAAAGCTCAGGCACATAGCAATTTTCCAATTTTTATCCCTTAAAGTTGAGGAAGCCAAATATATTTAGAGGTGTGCCTGAGTGGTGCAAACAGTTGATGTGCTCAGCTGCTAACTTGAAAGTTGGTGGTTCAAGTCTTCCCAAAGGGGTCTCAGAAGAAAGGTCTAGCAATCCACTTTCAAAAATTCAGCCATGGAACACCAATGAAGTACAATTCCATACTGACACACATAAAGTCATCATGAATTAGAACTGAGTTGAAGACAACTGATAAACATAATTCTGTGCCGTCGAGTCTGTTCCAATTCATAGAAACCCTGCATAGGATTTCTAGGATGTAAGTCCTTATGGGAGCAGATAACCTCTTCTTTCTTCTTCTAAGCTACTTCAAGAGAGGTTTTCTTAGAAGCTTACAATGAAGGGAGACTTACAACCAAAACTCCATTTACCTGAAGCCAATAATAAACATACTTTAAATCATGCATACTTATTTATGCTTTGGATTTGACAAAACCCATTGCCATTTGTGTTGATTCCAATGCATAGCTGCCCTACAGGATTGAGTAGACTGTAGACATAGAGCTTCCAAGGCTGTAAATCTTAGTGGAAACAGACTGCCACATCTTTCTCCCAAGTTAGTGGATTTGAACTACTGATATTCTGGTTAATAGCCAGTGTTTTGCCACTGCATTACTAAGATCCCATGGTTTAACAAGTTGCTGCCATTTCTGTTAAATATGCCATAGGATTTTGCTTCATCCCCTCGATAATTAGTTATGACACTTCATTATAATTTTCCAAATTGGTGTGGTTGGAGGATAAACCCTGAGGCTAAACTCATTCTGAGAATAAAATCAGGAGCATCCAATAGCATTGTAAAATTATTGTTAATATTTAAATAATGATCAATCCTTTTTGAAAATGATGAGTTTTAGGGGTGTTTTGTAGTGAATGTGGATAAAGCAATTTCGATTTTCCTTTTCTTTTCTGTGTTACCATGGAACAATATTACATGGAAAAGGTTAATTTAAAAACTTTTGGTTTGGAAATAGCAACACTATTTACATTTTAAAAGATTCAAGCATCTTGTTTCCAGCAATGGCTGCCATTACCTGACCAGAACCCCAACCAGTGACTCTGCAGGTGCCATGAGAAGTTACCAGAGCTGTTTCTACTTTTCACAGGTCAGATTTCTCATCTGTGGAATGTGTCTTCTGCCCCTGAGGCATGGCCAGAAAGTAGAAATACCTGTCCAGGCAAGTGACGCTCTTAGGATGCAGATGACGTGGTCCCACTGGGGCAAGATGTAGCTTGGAGTCCTGCTGACACTTTTGCTCTGTTCAAGCCTTGAGGATAAAGAAAACTTGTTCATCATCAACAGCATCTGCATGGAGAGCCTGCTTACATGGATGGTGCGGAATGGACAGAACCTGCTGCTCCAGTGCATCATAGATATCAGCACCACCACGTCCATCAGACCCCAGCACCTGGTACTCTTCTACACGGATGATGTGATGTTCTACAATGTCTCCTCCACAGAAACTATGGAGAGTTTTTATTCTCCAAGCCCAGGCTTATGACTTGGGGAAATACAAAGACACTGTGATTCTGAATAGTAAGGAAAACACCACTGTGGAGTACAAAGTGTTGGTGAAAGGAGTACCCAATCCCAGGGTGACGCTGGACAAGAAGAAGGTGACAGAATGTGGGGTTGAAACAATTACTCTGTCAAAGAGGAAAAGTCTCTAATAATTTTCAAAATAAAAAAGTTTTTATTATAAACAAAAACTATCAAACAAGCAAGAATGAAGAATTCACAGAATCAAAATTTTGTGACGTTAGAATTCCCAATTGAGGAGTAGGACCATATTTTAATATTCTGCTGACAAGCTATGATCCTTATTGGATTTCAGATGGAGTCCTCAGGATTCACCAGGAGTGAACTGGTCACTATGAGGGAATCTGCTCTATTCCCAAGTTCCACACCAGTCATGCAGGATTGATCACAGACGGAGATCCACTCCACATTAAGTGTACCATTCAAGTGCCATACCTGACCCAGCCATTTCCCGAAATCATAATCCAAAAAAGCACAATGACTGTGGCTTATAACAGGCATGGCAGTGAAACCATGTACTTGGTGATGGCCATGGTGGAGCACAATGACAACTATACCTGCAAAGTGGAAGCCAGCTAGATATCGAATGTCAGCAGCATCGTGGTAAACATGACAGAACTTTTTTTTCCAAACCAAACTTGAAATCTTCCACCACACTTCTGGATGAGGGCAAAAGTCTAAACATATGGTGCACCATCCCAGCATCCTCGCTGGCCAACTTCACCATCCAGAAAGGAAGTATGAGTGTGATGAGGGCAGCAAGACATACGCTTGCATTGCATGTATTGACAATGCAATCAAGAAGAGTAACAAGATCCAGGTCACTCTCCCAGATCAGGATTTTTCATGGCACCAGATCTGAGGTGATAAAAGGACAGTCCATTACAATTTATTAAATGGAGCTCCACCTATTTCTTACCAGCTTTTAAAAGCAAATACAGTTTTAGGGAGATTGCAAAAGAGCTCAAACTATCCTGTAGTATTCTAAAATAATCCAACAAAAGATATTGTGTGGCAGATAATTGATACTCCCACACCAAAATAATCAGAGAGATCCTGAGGGTCAAGGTAATATGCTAACTATCCTGTTGAATAAGAAAGTGGAGTTTGGGGAGACCATTAAGCTTCAGTGCTCTGTGGATGAAAGGTAGAGGCCAATGACCTATAAGTTTTATTGAGAAAATGAGAACAAGCCCTTCTATTATACCTCTTCAATTATCACTCAGGAAACTTGACAAAAAGCAAAGGCTAACAAGGAGCAGGAAGGACAGTATTACTTGCACAGCCAGCAACAGAGCCAACCAACGTTGCCAGAGCCATCCCCGGAAGCAATATGCTGACAGAGTCTTTCTTGCCCCATAGAAGAAAGGACTTATTGCAGTGATTGTCACTGGGGTGATAATTGCCACCTTGGTTGCTGGGACCAGATACTATTCTCTAAAGAAATCCAAGGTTAAACAGATGCCAGTGGAAATGTTCAGGCCAACAGTACCATTGTTGAACACAAACAATGAGAAGACAACATCAGATTCCAATACTGAAGCCAGCAATCATTATGGCTACAATGAAGATGTTGGAAACCATGCAGTGAAATCCCTGAATGAAAATAAAGAGCCTGTGAACTGGGACTTGGAGTACAGAAGTAGAAGTGTCCCCACCTGAGCCTCACTAAGATTTCATGGAAAACAGATACTCTAGAATGGAAGGCTCCCTCGATGGTACTTAGGACTGGCTGGCAGTTGTTAATCCTGGGAGGACAACCATGTGCTGAGGAGTAGATGATTCACAAATTCCAAGAGTTCAGTACATATGTCTATGAACCTGCCCTAGTCCCACCAAACCAAACCATCAGTCCTTAACTCAACCCATCCTACTGCATTTATGTTGGTTATAAAGAGATACGGAGGGGCTGTTTAATCTTCCACCCAGTGGAGCCTCGCTCCCTCCTGGAGCTCAGGAGTGGAAGCAGCAGAAGGAGATTCAGGGAATCAGGCCATTGGGTTGCTTTAAAACTTGAATAGTTTGTCTTGTACAGAGATAAAGAACTCTTCCAGGTGTAAAATAATAAAATAAAATAAATTAAAATAGATTCAAGCAAAGATGATTCTCTGAATTGCAGAAGATAGAGCTCTTCATACAAAAGACAAAAGTAGTTTATTCCCATAAAGTTTATATTATTTATAATATTTAAATTACAAAGAAATTAGTAACTAGCTGTTGTTGTCTTTGTTAAGTGCCATTGAGTAAAATTCTACTGATAGCAACAATGTATAGGGTTTCCATGGATCGGTTGGTGGGTTTGAAACACAGACTTTGTGGTTAGCAGCTCAGTGCTTATCCTACAGTGTCACATCAGAACTCCTACTAACTAGTAGTTAGTTAAATCATCATGGGACTGTAAGCACTGGACTGCTAACCATAAGCTTGGTGGTTTAAATCTACCAGACGAATAAATAGAGACATACACACTTGCCTTTGGGTTTCTATTAAACATTTTAGCTCTTAAAATCAATTGTTGTTTCTAGGTGCTGTCGAGTTGACTCTGACTCATAGCGACCATATGCACAATGGAACAAAGCACTGACTGGTTTGTTTAATTCTTACAATGGTTTTGCATATTGTACAACTCTCATATGTTATTTTCATTAGCATGCTATATCCTTATTTTTAGCATGTCAGTGACATCAAATTCATTTTTTTCTTTCCAATGGATTAATGTTAAATCTTCGTGTTGGTTGATGTGGAGGTTTGATTCTGAGAAGCAGACCCTCACCAGCCTACCCTCAAGTTTCTAAAGCAGTCCCTCTCCTGGCATGATTCCTTCTCTGATGGGAAAACTGCTTTCTCTAATGAAGAAATGACTTTTCTGACCTTGGAAACAGGCCTTTCCTAGGGTGGTCAGCCTCAGTCCAAGGGGTGCATTGATCTGCATATCTCAGACTGAAAAGACAAGCATACTGGTAACGGGTTGATGTGTTTGGGATGTTTGAATCTCCAGTCCATGGGGCAGGCATGAGATACATGAGATCAGAAGGGGTCATGCTTCCCTCACAAGGATGAAATTAATCAGAATGGCCACATGGTGATCTCACAGACCCAGGGCAGTACATGCCTATACCTGCACCTGTACTGTTCTGCTACCTGACTTCATGTTGGTGCAACACCACAGTGCCTGGACATGCAAGGACCATGGTTCCCACTGGAAGAACAACCACTGCTTGATCTATGGCAGCTTCAAATGCAGCCCACTGCTGAGACCTTTGCTTAGCTCTGGTGTGGTGGGATTTACATTGGTTCAGACTAGCTACAAGTAATTCTAACACACTCAGGCCTAGTTGTGAACTGTCCCAGAGGAAATGCAGTTACAATAGTTTATTTTTTCATTGTCATGTGCTACCAAGCTCAGTCTATTAGTTCTTAAAAATATCATATGCCTTTATTATGCAAATATAATCAAATTAACATTTTCAGAGAGTGACTATGGTAGAAATTCACTTCTGAAAATGTAAGGAGATATGCATGATATATGCATGATATATGTATAACCTGCTATATCAGAATTGTTTTGTGTCATGTCTGCCCAATGTGCATATGTATTTGTATATTCTATAGTCTATGAGTAAGGAGCTCTGGTAGCATACCGGTTAGCCTGCTGCTAACCTCAAGGTCAGCAGTTCAAAACTACCAGCTGTTTGGCAGGAGAAAAATGAGGCTTTCTGCACTTGTAAAGATTTACAGCCTCAGAAACCCTGTGCAAGGTCACTATGAGTTGGAACTGACTCCACCGTACTTAACAACAATATAGTATATGAGTATCTATTTTATGATAGAGAAATCTCAGGCCTTAAATTCAGGCACATGTGAATTTGAAGTCTCACATTGATTAAATGACATGGCCAATTATCCATTATCTCCTCATTTTAGTTTTCTTGTAAAAATATGATAACTTCTACACTGGTGTTTGTGACCAATGAGAACCCTACAGAAAAATACCCAGTACATGGCGTATGTTGCTATTCGTCTTATTTGCCTTCATGTACATCCTTTTTTTTTTTTTTAAGTTTTTACTATGAATTATGTGAGTTTAGATGGTAGAACACTAGCTTTACATTCAACCTATCACATTTCATTTCATTGCAATGATTACAATCCCCTGCATGTATCATCAAACAACCAGAGGGTACACCCCACAGGCCTGCCCCTGGCTGTCAGCACACAACACCTCTCCCACCCTGAGTCCAGAGTCCCCAGCCACTCCATCTGTCCACATTATCATCTCTGCCTCCATTTCTGGTGTCACTGCTTCTCTGGGTAGATTCCCACACTCCGCTCTTCTCCCTTGATGGTCCCAGGGACCTCTGCTCCTGGACTGCAAAATCAATCACTCCCCTCCTTTTGTTACAAAACATTTACCTTTACATTTCCAACCTTCACAATCAGTCCTGATAGCAATCATTCACTATTTTACTACAAGAGTCTTATCCCCATCTCTTTTCATCAGCCCAGTCCCAACAGATTGGGAACCACTCAGTGCAGATTCTACCTTCACCCTCCCCCTCTGGAACTAGGCTCCCTCTTCAAAGCTTGTAAGCCAGTCACTTCTTACCTTTGTTGCCCCCCCTCCCCCCCCCACACTTTGGGTAGCCAATGTCTAAGTTGCCCATCCCTATCAACCCTGTGTACTGAGGGGGTGGAAATGATCCTTGTTGTAAAGATTTATTCATTGTTTTGAGCTACTACATCCATAAGTATAGGTAAAGTTCATCAAATTGTAGTGGGTTACTTTTTGTATCCTCTTCTTTCTTCTTCTAGTGGAGTTCTGATCATCCAGCCATCGAAGCCAGGTCTACTGGGTACTATCTGCAAGTATGAGTGTTCTTGTGCTACTTCCCTTACTTCATATCAGCTGGATGCTTCACTCTCTGCTCTAGACCTCTGTGGCTATATCACTGCCTCTGGGCCCAGGACTCCCCGGGTCTTGCTCATAATGCTGGCCAAGGAGGTTTCAATCCTCGTTGAAATAGGTTCACACGACTCTATTGAACATGGTTGGACTTAGCTCACAACTTCATTGCTGTTTTTTTCCCACACTTCTCATCGATGACCAATGTGGTCACCAGCCAGACCATATGCCTACTAGTGTATTTGCCTTGAGTCTTAGTCTTGGAAGAGAGTTTGCTCTGAGGGGACCCGACCACTTGCCTTGATGGCTCCCAGGCCAACAGCTTGCTTATTCTTTTAGTGGTCAATCAGACTGCCGCCATTGTTTTTTATTTTTCCTGCCGTTGTTCCTTTCACGAAATATCTTCTATTTTTCTAGCCTCTCCAGGCTGGTCAGTTGTCCTCTCAAGTGGAAATTCCCTACCTCAGAAGATTCTGTATGGGGTTCAAGATTCCACCTATGATCTTATGCAATGCAAAGGCTCCACAGGAAGCCTCTTTCACTGGGCAACTTCTAGCCCCCTTTAAGGTATTCCAATCAGTTATAGGCTGAAAATGGACTTATAAGCTTTCTATTGTGATATTTCTGGCTATTCCTTTCTTGCTCCCTCAAGTGTCTATTTTACAATGGTAGGCAAGGGAAACAAAGATTCAGAAGACAGGCAAGCATCTTAACATTATTCCCCTCTTTTACCCATTCAAACCATGCCTCGATCCCTGTATCCCAGACTCCTGTTATTCCAAGGTTGTGCATACATCATTTACCTCTGACCCACTTAGCCCATGCAACCCTGTCTAACTGTTCTCCCATCTGCATTGTTGTTCCCTTCTCCTCCCCCTTCTTGTGTATTGTCCCCTTACCCACCACCCAAGCTATCCTGTGTCTATTCCCTACCCTGTGCTCTATCTTCCCCTCCCTCCCTCTCCTCATCTCATCCCATACATCCCGGTGATCAGCAAATATATATATACATATATATAACCCCCCACCCCTTTTATGGTGGGTTCTTTTTCTTAATCTTCTACAATAATGGTCCTATGCAGTATTTCTCCTTTTGTGACTGACTAATTTCATTCAGCATAATGCCCTCAAGGTTCATCCAAGTTATGCAGTGGCTTGCAGCTTCCTTGTTGTTCTTCAAGGTAGCATAGTATTCCATTGTGCGTATGTACCACAGTTTGTTATCCATTCATCAGTTGATGGGCACTTTGGCTGTCTTCATCCTTTTGCTATTGTAAATAGTACTACTATGAACATTAGTGTGCATCTATCTACTCGTGTTATGGCTCATACTTCTTGTGGGTAAATACCAAGTAGAAGAATTGCTGGATCATAAGGTATTCCTATTTCCAACCTTCTGTGGAAGTGCCATATTGCTTTCCAGAGTGATTGGACCATTTTTTCAATCCCACCAGCAATGCAGGAGGGTCCCAGTCTCTCTGCATCCTCGCCAGCATTTATTGTCCTCTACTTTTTTTATTTTTGCTGTGATTGCTGGTGTGAGATAATATCTCATTGTTGTTTTGATTTGCATCTCTCTAATAGCAGAGAATTAGAAAACCAAAAGGGAAGAACACGGTCAGTATTTCTCAAGCTGGGGGAACTGAAGAAAAAATTCAAGCCTCGACTTTCGTTATTGAAAGATTCACT
>NW_006408707.1:3672741-3692821 GCF_000296735.1 Chrysochloris asiatica
CTTCAGTATGGATTACATCTCAATGTCAAGAAAACAAAAATCCACACCACTGGACCAATAAACAACATTCTTATCAACGGAGAAAAGATTGAAGTTGTCAAGGATCAACTATCAACACTCATGGAAGCAGCAGTCAAGAAATCAAACGACGTATTGCATTAGGCAAATCTGCTGCACAGGCACTTTTTAAAGTGTTGAAGAGCAAAAATGTCAGCCTGAGGACTCAGGTGCACCTGACCCAAGCCATGGTATTTTCAATAACTTACATGGATGCAAAAGCTGGACATTGAATAAGGAAGATCGTGGAAGAATTGATGACTTTGAATTATGGTGTTGGAGGAGAATACTGAAAGTGCCATGGGCTGCCAAAAGAACCAATAGATCTGTTTTGGACGAAGTGCAACCAGAGTGGTCCTTAGAGGCCAAGATGGCCAAACTTCATCTCTCATACTTTGGACATATGGTCAGGAGGGAACAGTCACTGGAGAGGGATATCATGCTTGGTAAGATGGAGGGTCAGAGAAAGAGAGGAAGACCCCCAATGAGATGGATTGGCCAGGTGGAGGCATCGAAGGATTTAAGTGTGGCAATGGTAGTGAGGTTGGCCCAGGATTGGACATTGTTTCCTTCTGCTGTACATCCGGTCGCTATGAGTCGGTGCCGACTCGATGGCACCTAACAGCAACAACAATGGCTAGTGATTGTGGACATTTTTTCATATGTTTGTTGGATGCCAAGATTTCCTCCTTGATGAAGTGTCTTTTCATGTCCTGTGTCCATTTTTTAATTAGGTTATTTGTCTTTTTGTTGTAGAGGTGTTGTAATTTCCTATATATCTTAGAAATGAGTCCCTTGTCTGATGTGTCATTGGAAATTTTTTTTTTTCCATTCTGTGGGTTCCTTTTTTACTCTTCTGGTGAAGTTTTTTGATGCAAATAAGTTTTTAATTTTTAGTTTGTTCCAATCATCTATTTTGTCTACTTTTGTTTGTGTAGTTTTCAAAATGTTTGGTAGTCTGTGTATGCTCTGAATTAGAACCCTCACACTTGTCCCTATTCTTTCATTGATGGCCTTCATAATCCTGGGATTTACATTTAGGTGTTTAAGCCATGTTGAGTTGGTTTCTGTATAGGGCATGAGGTAAAGGTCTTGTTTCAATCTTTTGCATATCGGTTTCCAGTTCTGCTAGCACCATCTGTTAAAGAGACTATCACCTCCCCATGTAATATACAGAGGCACTTTGTCGAAAATCAGTTGTTTATATGCTGTTGGGTTAATTTCTGGATTCTCAATTCTGTTCCATTGATCAATGTATCTTTCATTGAACCAGTACCAGGCTGTTTTGACCACGGTAGCCATGTAGTAAATTTTGAAATTAGGGAGTGAGAGGCCTCTAACCTTGTTCTTCTTCTTAAGCAGTGCTTTCCTTATCCTGGGTCTCTTTCCTTTCCATATAAAGTTTGTAATTGTGTTTTCCATCTCTTTGAAGAATGTCATTGGAATCTGGATTGGGATAGCATTATATGTGTAAATTGCTTTGGACAGTATTGATATTTTCAATACTTCCTATCCAGGACCATGGTATATTCTTCCATTTTTAAAAATCTCTTTTGGTTTCTTATAGTAGTGTTATGTAGTTTTGTTTGTATAGGTCCTTTGTTTCTCTGGTTGCATTTATTCCTAGATAGCTCATCCTTTGGGAAGCTATTGTAAATAGTATTGCTTTCCTAATGTCATTTTTCAGCACTGTCAATGTTACTTAGAGGAATCCAACTGATTTTTTGTGGGTTTTTTTATGTTTTAATGTGAATTATGTAATAGTTTACATGGGAGAACATTAGTTTTACATTCATCCCATCATATATTGTTCCATTGCCATGGTTACAATCCCCTCTATGCATCATCAACCAACCAATGATTATACTCTGCAAGCCTGCCCCCCCCTCCTCCAGGTCGTTAGCACACAGCCCCTCTCCCTCTCTGGGTCTAGAGTTCCCAGCTGCAACAACTCTATCTGCCTCCATCTCTGGCATCAAAGTGTGGGTCCTGCACTCTGCTCTTCTCTCTTGATGGTCCTAGGGACCTCTGTTCCTAAACTGCAAAGTCAATCACTCCCCTCCTTTTACTACAAAATGTCTACCTTTACATTTCCAACCCTCACAGTCAGTCCTGATAACAATTATTCACTCTTGTGCCACAAGAGACCTATTCCCATCTCCTTTCATCAGCCCCACCCAGACAGATTGGATAGTGGAGATTTTACATTCCTCCACACCCTCTGGAACTAGGCTCCCTCTGGAAAGCTTGTAAGCCAGTCATTCCTTGCTTTTATAGCCCCACATTTTGGGTAGCCAATATACAAGTTGCCCATCCCTGACTATTCTGTGTATGGAGGGGGTGGGAATAATCCTCGCAGTAAAGATTTATTCCCTCTTTTGAGCTATTGCATCCATAGATGTAGGTCAAGTTCATCGAATTGTATCAGATTATTCTTTTTTTCCTCTTCTTTCTTCTTCTAGTTGAGCTCTGATCATTCAGTCATTGAAGCCAGGTCAAGTGGGTATTATCTGCAAGTGTGGGTGTTCTTACGTTTATGCCCTCTTTTTTTATCATCTGGACACTTCACTCTCCACTCTAGTTGTCTGTGGCTATACCACTGACTACGGGCCCAACAGTACCCAGGTCTTGCCACACTGCTGGCCAACTAGGTCAGTGTTGATAGGAGTGTTATAGGAGTCTATTGAACATTGTATGTTTTAGCTCACAGCTTCATTGTTGTCATTACCAATCAGAGTGCATATCTGCTCTTGTCAAAGTTGAGTCTTAGTCTTGGAAGTGGATTTGCCCTGAGGGGACTTGCCTTGATATCTCCTAGGTGAGCAACTTGCTTGTTCTTATAGTAATCAGTAGGACTGCCATTATTGTTTTGTATTTCTCCTTTCAGTTTTTCTTTCAAGAAGTATCTTCTGTTCTTCTAGCCACCCTGCTGAAAAGTGAATGGGTAAAAGAAGAAATTAAATGTACATTCAGAATATTCCTAGAAACAAATGAGAATGAAAACACAACATACCAAAATCTTTGGGACATGGCAAAAACAGTGCTGAGAGGAAAATTTACTGTGATAAATGTGCACATCCCAAAAGAAGAAAGAACCAAAATTAACACATTAACACAGCATATTCAACAATTAGAAACAGACCAACAGAGGGAACCTACAGTCACCAAAAGAAAAGAAATAATAGAGATAAGAGCATAAATATATGAGATAGAAAAAGAAAAACTATAGAAAGAAAGGATTAATAAAATTTTTTGAAAGGATTAATAAAATTCAGAAACCATTTTTTTTGAAAGGATTAATAAAATTCAGAAACCATTGCCAAACCTAACAAAAGAAAGGAAGGAGAAAACACAAATAACTCACATTAGAAACTACGTGGGTGATGTCACAATGGAAACAAAGGAAATCAAAATGATAATAACAGAATACTATGAAGAGTTGTACTCCAACAAATTAAAAAACTTATAAGAGATGGATACATGTTTAGAAAAACACGATCTACCTAAACTTACACAAAGTGAAGAACAAAACCTAAACAGACCCATAACAAAAGAAGAAATTGATCAGATCCTCAAAAAACTCCCAACCAAAAGAAGTCCAGGCCCACATGGCTTCACTTGACCTACATCTATAGATGCAATAGCTTAAAAGAGGGAGTAAATCTTTACTGCGAGGATTATTCCCACCCCCTCCATACACAGAGTAGTCAGGGATGGGCAACTTGTATATTGGCTACCCAAAATGTGGGGCTACAAAAGCAAGGAGTGACTGGCTTACAAGCTTTCCAGAGGGAGCCTAGTTCCAGAGGGTGTGGAGGAATGTAAAATCTCCACTATCCAATCTGTCTGGGTGGGGCTGATGAAAGGAGATGGGAATAGGTCTCTTGTGGCACAAGAGTGAATAATTGTTATCAGGACTGACTGTGAGGGTTGGAAATGTAAAGGTAGACATTTTGTAGTAAAAGGAGGGGAGTGATTGACTTTGCAATTTAGGAACAGAGGTCCCTAGGACCATCAAGAGAGAAGAGCAGAGTGCAGGACCCACACTTTGATGCCAGAGATGGAGGCAGATAGAGTTGTTGCAGCTGGGAACTCTAGACCCAGAGAGGGAGAGGGGCTGTGTGCTAACGACCTGGAGGAGGGGGGGGCAGGCTTGCAGAGTATAATCATTGGTTGGTTGATGATGCATAGAGGGGATTGTAACCATGGCAATGGAACAATATATGATGGGATGAATGTAAAACTAATGTTCTCCCATGTAAACTATTACATAATTCACATTAAAACATAAAAAAACCCACAAAAAATCAGTTGGATTCCTCTAAGTAACATTGACAGTGCTGAAAAATGACATTAGGAAAGCAATACTATTTACAATAGCTTCCCAAAGGATGAGCTATCTAGGAATAAATGTAACCAGAGAAACAAAGGACCTATACAAACAAAACTACATAAAACTAGTATAAGAAACCAAAAGAGACTTACTAAAGTGGAAGAATGTACAGTTTCCATGTATTTAACTGTATATTCGTGGTCTTTTTAATGTTGATTTCTAGTTTTATAGCATTGTGGTCTGAAAAGATGCTTTGTAGTATTTGATGTTTGTAAATTTATGGAGGCTTACTTTGTAACCTATCACATGGTCAATTCTGGAGAATGTCCCATGTGCACTGGAGAAGAATGTATATTGTGCTATTGATAGGTTGAATGCTCTGCATACATCTATGAGGTCAAGTTGTTTGATTGTGCTGTTTAGTTCCTCTGTAACTTTGTCGAGTTTCTTTCTGGTTGTTCTTTCCCTTTTCAAAAGTGGCATATTAAAATCTTCCACTATAATTGTTGATTTATCTATTTGTTTCTTCAGTTCTAGTAGGGCTTACTTCATATATCTTGGTGCTCTTTCATTGGGAGCGTAGATATTTATTATGGTTATGTTGTCTTGCTCAATTGACCCTTTGATCATGAGATAGTGTCTTTCTTTATCTCTTATGCTGGGTTTTGTCTTAAAGTTTACTTTATCAGAGATTAGTATTGCCACTCCTGCTTGTTTATTATTCCAGTTACTTTGGTATATTTTTTTCCATCCTTTAACTTTTAGTCTGTTTTTGTCTTTGTGAGTAAGGTGTGTCTCTTGTAGGAAGCATATTGAAGATCTTGTTTTCTTATCCATTCTGTCACTCTGCCTCTTCACTGGTGGATTTAATCCATTGATGTTCAATGTGATTATTGATAGGTATGAATTAATTTTTGCCATTTGTTAAGCTTTTGGTAGTGCTGTTCCTTACTTTGTCCTGCATGCCTTCTTATGCTGCGTTTGTGTTTTTTGTGCTATTTCTTGTAGGTTTCTTCTTAGTTTTCATTGTTCTGCGTGAATGTTCATTTTCATGGCAATTTGTGAAGTATTAACTTTCTTTGGGGTTGCCCTATAGTCTATTAACTTTCCCCTCCATTTTAGACAATCTATTGCATCCTGTAATCTAACTGACCACCTCATCTCCTGGATCCTATATTTTTCCTTTCTTTGACTTTGTTATTATTTTGATCTTTGGGTTGACTTTCCAGGTCCTTTGAATTCATTGTTGTAATTTTGTTCTGTTCTGGACTCTGCTGTCTGTCATCTGAGTTTCAGATGACAACATGGTGTTGCCATGTCTGTCAATCTCTGGTTGTTGTCTGTTCTTGTTGGTTTTCAGTCCAAAACACTTCCTTTAAGGTGTTTTGAAGTGCTGGATTGGCTTTGACAAAATCTCTTAGCTTCTGTTTATCCTGGAATGCTGTGATTGCACCATCATATTTGATTGACAGTTTTGCTGGATAGATGATTCTTGGTTGGTAGTGTTTTTACTTTTAGGGTTTTATATATGTCTCCCCATTGCCTTCTTGCTTGCGTGGTTTCTGCTGAGAAGTCAGAGCTTAATCTGATTTGCTTGACTTTGTTACGTAACACTTCTTTTTTCCCTGGCTGGTTTTAGGATTCCTTCCTTATCTTTGATTATGGAGAGCTTGCTTATGATATATGTTGGTGATTTTCTTTTGGGGTCTATCCTTCCTGGGCTATGTTCGGCTTCTTGAATGTGCATCTTCTCATCCTTCAACATGTTAGGGAAATTTTCTTTCAAAATCTCTTCAACTATCTCCTCTGTGGACTTCTCTGATTCTTCCTATTCCAGAATGCCAATAATTCTTAAGATGTTCTTCTTCATGTTATCCAACATGAGTCTTAGACTCTTTTCATATTTTTTAATCTTTTTTTCTGTTTGCTTGTCTATCTTAGCAGTAATGATTTGTCTTCCAGCTTGCTGGTTCTGGCTTCCATCTCTTCAGTTCTACTCCTTTGCCCTTTCAGTGTATTGTCCATTTCTGATATTTTATTATTAATCATCTTTTTTGCAGGTTTTCAATTGTTTCCATTGCTATATCTATCTTGTTTGATTGCTCCTGTAGCACTTTCCTGACTTCTTCCTTGTTTTCCTCCACCCTTTTTTGAAGCATTTGAATTTGTTTCCATATCATTCTTCTGAATTTCTTCTCGGCAAATCCAAAGACTGCTCTTCTTCATCTTCAAAGGCTATATCTGCCTCCAGCTCATTTGTCTCAATTACTCTTTTCTCTTTTGGGAGATGTTTTAAGATCTTTTGTTGTGTTTTCTTTGACATTTTCAGTTTTAGGTGGGTTTTTAATGAGTAAATGGATGTTTGTTGCTGTATTGTTAAGCTTACTGAGTGTCTCCTGGTGGATATGATCTGGGGATAGGCTTCCAGTTTCGCATGCAATACCTAGCAGCTGTTATTTTCTCATGTCTCAATGGTGGAATATTATGGGGTATGCTTGTAGTTTGGCTATATGGCCATGGTTGCTGTCTCTTCTTGGGTAATGTAGGGAGAAAAAGCTCCCACCCCCAGGAAAAAAGTATTATGAGAAGGACCAAAATCAAAGCAATATAAAAGCAGAGACCACCACTCAAAAACAAAAATAAAACCATAGCTGATTGACCAGTCACCTCTGCTGCACAGGTAGTGTGCATGCACAGTAGAAACCTCCAGCTACAGTGGAGAAATCTCCACTCGCTCGGGCCCCTCCTCTAGTCACTAGTGTAGATGTGTGCAGATAGATATTGAGAAGTTAATGGAAGAAAGATTGTTTACTATTTTTGTCTTTGAAGGTCAGTTAGGTATCTGCGTGTGCACAGTGTAACTCTCCAAATAGTTGCATTCTTGTGTGAGTAGTTGGTGTTGTTTCTGGCCTTTTATGTTGGGGTTTTACAGAGTGTTCATGTGGTTTGTCTGTCTGGCCAGACCAGCTTTTTTTCTTGCTGGGTATGCAGGAGTGAAGGGTTCTGCCCAGGTCAAATTTAGGGCTAGGTCCCAGAGGCAGACGTCTTAAGCAGCCACCAATGTATCAGCCCATGGGTCCAATGGGGTTCTTTCTCTGGGGTGCTGTGGAAAAACTGTTGGCTCAATGCTGGACCCTTTTGGGTGTGCATGCCCACCTACCTGAAGGTGTCTGGGCTGGGCAGAGAGGGCATGACAGGGAAGAGGAGGAAAATAATGTGTAGAATCCCCCACACTTCTTTTTGCAAATGTTGCTGTGTGGATTTTAGCACTGTTTCACTGTGTCATTCTGGCTATGGCCCCACCCTCTCTACTCAGCCCTGGCGGGGTGCCCGCAGAGACAGTCCCATGTCCTGATTGATTCTGAAATCACAACATTTTCCTTTATACAGTGATTATTTTTCCCCACTGGTGGGTGCAGGAAACTGATGTCCTGCACTATGTTAGATCCAGATCTCTAGAGCTGTTCCATGAAAGCACCTTCTCTGTGTTTTCAGCACCTCCTCCATGGAGCCTGTCTTACCTGACTCTGCTTCTGCTGCCTCCAAAATTAGAAGTCCTCAAATACATTCTTATTCAAGGTCACTATAAATGGAGAATAAAATTCCATAGGATTTCCAAGGCTGTGATCTTTCTAAAGCAGATATCCAGACCTCTCTTCTGAGGTACCTCTAAGTGAGTTTGAATCATCAGCCTTTCAGTTAGTAGTTGAGCACTTAACCATATGCATCATTCAGCGATTTTGCTTAGCATATATTGTTGATAAGTGCCATTAAGTTGATTCCAGCTCATAGTGACCCTTTGAAGGGTTTTCAAGGAATTGTTGATGGATTTGAACAGCTGAGACACAGTTAGCAGTCCAGTACCTACAGCACTGCATTAGGACAGCAATTGTAGAACCCTAACAAATTGTGTTTTTCATTTGGAAAGAATAGTCACTGTAACAAAAGAATTGGGTGATAACCAGCAATTTCAAGAGGTGGTATGTGATCAAAAACCAATGACATTGAAGGAAGAAGTCCACAGTACACTGAGGGCATTGGTGAAAAACAAGTTTCCAGGAACTGATTGAATACAAATTGACATGTTTCAACAAACTGATGCAGCACTGGAGAGAAGAGGCACCCACTCTTCTATGTCAAGAAATTTGGAAAAGAGCTACCTACCCAACCAATTGAAGAAGGTCCATAATGTGTCCTTTCAAAAGAAAGGTGATTCAATCGAGTGTGGAAATCATTAAACAATGTCATCAATATCACATGAAAGTAAAATTTGTCTGAAGATAAAAGCATAAAGAGCAATGATATCAGTTTGAGGACTAAGGGGCACCTGACCTAAGCCATACAATTTTCAAATGCTCATATGCATGTGAAAGTTAGACAATAAATAAAGCAGATCATAGTAGAATTAATCATTTGAATTATGGTTTTGGAGAAGAATATCGAAAGTATCATGGACTACCAGAACAAACAAATCTGTGTTGAAAGAAATACAGCCAGAATTTTCCTTAAAGTGAAGATGGTGAGACTTCTTCTCTTGTTCTTTGGATATGTTATCAGAAGGGACCAGTCCCTGGAGAAGGACATCATGCTTGGTAGAGTGGTGATTGCTGATGATTATGTGCCACTGAATTGGTTCGACTGTATAGGGTTTACAAGACTATAAATCTTTATGGAAGTAGAAAGCCTCATCTTTCTTCCATTGAGCTATTGGTAGATTAGAATTTCTGACCTTGGAGTTAGCAGCCCAATTTGCAATTCACCACACTACCAGGTCATCTTTGGTAAAGTGGAGGGTCATCAAAAAATGAGCAAGACCCCACAATGAGATAGATTGATAAGTGGCAGCAACAGTGGGCTCAAACACAGCAACAATTGTTAGGATGGTGCAGGACTGTTTCATTCTGTGTGTATAGGATCACAAGGCACTTAAAAACAACAACTATTAAATTTTTTTTAAATGTTCACTAATAAGTACAATATTAATAATGTGACTCATTACTTTATCATAAGCTTTATTTCCCTAAAAAATTAGTATTCGTGAAAGCACAATAACTAATTAATTCATTACTTATGACAATAATAATTACCTTTGCTTTAGATTAGGTATTGAAAAAGTATCCTTCCACTCTGCCCTATGATGGGTTTTATATCTATTGAAAATTTATTAGCCAGAATTTAAAATTTTATAAAACACACAAGGCTGATTTTACTCACATAAATTACTTATTATTTTCATAAAGACAATAAAACATTTCCTGTAAAATAATTGGTGCAACTTGGTAAATATGAAGTATTAGCTCCATTGGATTAAATATTTCATTAATATTTACTAGCATATAGACTGATTTTTAAAAAGTTTTTATTGTGATTTGAGTGAAAGTTTACAGGGCAGATCATCAGTTTTACATTCAACAAATCATATACTTTGTTTCACTACAATGATTATAATCACCTCCACATTCCATCTGTTAACATAAGTATTTCTCTCTATTCACTTTAGCTCTTTTTTAATTTTTTAAAAAAATACTCAGGCATATATAATAATTTAAACCACCTGGCTGCTAGCACACAGTCCCTCTCTTTCCATGAATCTAGAGTCCTCAGTGGCTTCCTCTCTCTATGTCCACATCTCTGCCTCCATCTCTGGGGTTGCTGCTTCTCTGGATAGGGTCCCACATTCCACTTGTGCTCTTCTCCCTTGATGGCCCTAGGGTCCTCTGTTCCTGGAATGTAAGATTAACTAGTCACCCGACCCATTTTTGTTACAAAACTTCTACCTTACAATTGTGAAAGTAGCGTAGTGGTTTTGAATCAAGCTGCTAACCTCACAGTCAGTAGTTCGAAACTACCAGCTGTTCCACAGGAGAAAGATGAGGTTTTCTGCACCCGTAAAGATTTACAGCCTCAGAAACCCTGTACAGGGTCGCTATGAGTTGGAACCGACTCCACAGCACATAACAACAACAACAATAATTAGTCATGATAATCATTATGAATCATAAGAATCTTATCCCTATTTCTTTTTACCAGACCCATCTAGACAAGATGAAAACTATTCAGTGGGGACTCTATCTTCCCCCACACATTCTTAAACTAAACTCCCTCTTG
Source organism: Chrysochloris asiatica (assembly GCF_000296735.1). Taxonomy (NCBI): domain Eukaryota; kingdom Metazoa; phylum Chordata; class Mammalia; order Afrosoricida; family Chrysochloridae; genus Chrysochloris; species Chrysochloris asiatica. The sequence continues at coordinate 3,683,240 of NW_006408707.1, forward strand.
AAAACTTATAAGCCAGTACTTCATGCCTTTATTACCCCTCATTTTAGGTAACCAGTGTCTAAGTTGCCTGTCTGTATCTACCCTGTATACAAGGGGATAGCATTGCTATTTGATGTGAGGACTTCTTCCCTCTCTGTTGGTATTTTGAGCTACTACATCCCTGAGTATAGATCAAGCTCATCAAATAGTAGCAATTTACCCTCATTTCCTATATATATATATATAATATATATTTTTTATCATTTTTCTAATCAATTTCTGATTATCAAGCCATCAAGGCTAGGTCAGATGGGTACTATCTGCAACTTTATGTGTTCTTGTGAGTCTCCCTTCACTTCATATCAGCTGATGCTTCACTCTTAGCTCTAGCCCTCGATGGGTATGTCCTTGTCGATGGGCTCAGGTGTCCCCAAGTCTCACCACACTTTGGACCAACCAGCCCTTCCTCTTCTTTCTCTCATCTCTAGGTCTATGGAGTGTGGTTGAACTCAGCCCATTTCTTCATTGCTACCTTTCCCCCTCTTCCACTCACCAGTAAACCAATGTGTTTGCCAGCAAGCTTACATACCTGCTCGTATGTTCCCTTTGAATTTCATTGAGTTTCAGTCTTAGAGGTATAGAAAGGGATTCTTAATGCACTGTTAAAAAAAAAGAAAAAGTGTGCTGTTTTCTTTCTGAGACATTCTAGTTATGTGTTACATAGAACTTGTAATAGGTAAAATAATGCATCCAAAGAAATAAACATCTTAATCTTCAGAACCTGTGGGTATAGGCAACATGGCAACAGGGAAATAAGGGAGCAGATAGAGTTAAGATTGCTAATCAGCTGGTATATAGATGTGGAGAGTATCTTGCATTGTTCAATTGAGTCCAATGGAATCACAAGAATCCTTTAAAGTGGAAGAGGGACACAGTGAGAGAACCAGATAGACAGCAGACTAAAGATTTTAACTGATTTTGCTGCCTTGAAGATAAAGAAAGAGTATCCCAAGGTAAGGAAAATGAGTAACCTTTAGAAGATGTAATGTCAAAGAAACATTCTCCCCTGGAGCCTCCAGAAAGAAACATTCCTGCTGACACTTGGTTTTAGCCCTGTGGAGTCCTGGTGTAGTAATGTGGGTTAATGAGCTGGACTGCAAGATTGGTTTGAACCTCAAGGTTGGCAGTTTAAGCTCACCAACCACTACTCAGAAACCCTATACAGGGTCGCTATGCATTGGAACCAGCTTGATGACACTTAACAACAACCCATGTTAGATGTCTAACTTATAGTTGTTGTTCTTATTAAATGCCATTGAATTGATAATTGATGACCCATGGCTACCTTGTATAGGTTTTTTGAGGCTGTAAATCTTAATCAGAACAGAAATTTTCATCTTTCCCCATTGAAACGACTGGTGGATTCAAACTGCTGACTGTGGTTTGCAGCCCAATATGTAACCCACTATGCCACCACGGCTCCTAACCTATGGCTGTAGTTGTTAAGTTATTTCTAACTCATAGCAAACTTGTATAGGGTTTTAGAGGAGTGACTGGGGAGTTTCAACTGCCAAACTTGCTGTCCAAAGTGACCTTGTGGTCCATTGCTTACCCTCCAGCACCACACCAGGATTCCTAACCTATGGTACTATAAAAGAATAAATGTGTGTTGCTTTAAATTGATAAATATGTGGCAATTTGTCACAGTAACAATAGAAAATTAGCACAGATAATTTTACCTTGAGTAAATTTGCAAAAGTGTTGGTTGTTTTTGTTAGGTGCCATAGGAACTGTTCTGATTTCCAGCGAAACTATACAGAATTTCTGAGGTGATACATTTTTATGGGAACAGAAAGCCTTGTCTTTCTCTCAAGGAGCATATGGTAAGTTTGAATCACTGATGTTCTGGTTAGCAGTCAGTCTAATGCTTATCCTACAGCATGACTAGTGTAGCTAGAAGAAAGTAATTGGGAAATAAATTTTAAGAGCTTATGTTATTTAAAAATACAGATACATATTGTATAAATCTTAGTATGTATAATATTTATTAATAATATACTAACTGCTAATAGCAACATTGTCATAAAACACACATGAACTTACTTACAGCAAACAGAATTATCATTATATTAAAATGCTGGTAGTGCTACCACTATGGGTAGACTTATACCAAAGGCCTCTGTAGCTATAGCTGAACTCATCCTTTGTTTACGATCTCTATGTTAATGTGTCATAGCTTCATTCTCCAATTCAGAAAGGCCCCATGCTGTGTCAGCTACAGCTCCCTTGATGGGAAACTATCTCAGGCACAGGAGGTAAGCAGGGTAGTCTATATCTACTCTTAAAATCTCAATACTGAAAAGTATTCTTCTAGTGCCTGCTTGTTAGAGTGCTCATAAAATGATTTGCTGTTTCAGCAACTTGTAGGCCAGTCAGACAGTGATATAAAACCATCAGTTATCACATAATAATATCCTTTTATTAACCACTGAGATATATCAAGACATTGCATGACAACTAACAATGCCGGATGCTATTATTGGCCTAATGGTTAATACATTTGCACTTTCTTCTTCTTAGCTCTTTCTTTATGCTTACTTTTCCTCTTGTGTAAAACATTTTTAAAATGTGTGGGAGCATCCTAACTTTTCAACATCTATTTTAATATACACGTATTTATGGGCACTCAGTTAGCAATCCAAGTTTCCCGCATAGATGTTTTTGCTTAAAGTGCAAGAACTCCTCAAGTTATGAGCACCTGACTAGCAGCTGACTAGCAAACATTATATTTACATCCAGTTTTTGATGGTCTCTGCTTTCCTGCTCTTCAATCATTGATTTCCTCATGCATCCCCTGCCTGCTCTGACTTCCAAAATAAAATAACTTCATAGGACACTGTTTTCTTGTAGCTAGTGCATGGAATGATTTGAATCAATTTCTGCTAGCTCACAAATATCTCAGTATATGGGTAGTTATCAACTTAAGACATATTTCATTTATAAAGAACCACACCAATAGCCATTCTTTTGTTTATATTTTTGTACCTTATATTATTAGAAGCATATACTAAATAAAAATTCTTCTGCATTTATTATTAGTAATATATGCACCATTTTTCTATCAGTTTGTGAAACTATTGTGGCTTACATGTTGCTGTGAAGCTGGAAGCTATGCCACTGGTATTTGAAATACAAGCAAGGTCACCTATGGTGAACAGGTTTCAGCATATCTTCCATACTAAGACAGACTAGGATGAAGGAAAGGCAGACTACTTCTAAATGGTTAGTCACTGAAAACCTTATGAATACTATAAGAACACAGTCAAATATAGTGCTGGAAGATTAGCCACTTAGGTTGGAAGTCTCTGAAAATATGACTGGGGAAGAGCTGCTTATTAAAAGTAGAGTTGAGCATAATGCCGTGAATGGAGCAAAGTTTTGGGGTCTTTATTTGCTTATCGGACACGATTCAATATGAAAAGTAACAGACATAAACATCTATTACTAATCAGAATGTGGAATGTACGAAATCTAGGAAAATTAGAAGCTTTCAAAATGCAATGGAATACATAAAGATGAATAGTATAAGCATTAGTGAGCTGAAATGGATTGTTATTGCCCATTTTGAATATGACAATCATATGGTTTACTATGCTAGGAACAACAAATTGAAGAGGAATGGCATCACATCCATCATCAAAAATAGCATTTGAAGATCTATCTTGAAGTGCAATGCTAGCTGTGATAGAATAATATGCCTACAAGGAAGATCAGTTAATATCACTACTCTTCTATTTTACACCTACAAAGACCAGTTAATACCATTATTATTCAAATTTACACGTCAACTACTAAAGCCAGTGATGATGAAATTGAAGAATTCTACCAACTTCTTTGGACTCCTGGTGTGGCGCTGTAGGCTAATGTGTCAGATTGCGAAGTCATTTGAATTGCAGGGTTGGTGGTTCAAGCTCACCAGCTGCTCCTTGGAAACCCTATACAGGGTCGCTATGGGTTGGAATCGACTCGACATAACAACAACAAAAACTTCAAGAGTCCTGGTATGGTGCTAATGGGCTGGACTGCAAAGTCGGTTTGAACCACAAGGTTGGCACTTCAAATTCACCAGTTGCTCCTTGGAAAACCCTATACAGACTCTCTATGAGTTGGAATCAACTCGATGGCACTGAGCAACAACAACAACACTTTCTTCAGTCTGAAATTGATCAAAAATGCAATCAAGATGCATTGATAACTACTACTGATTGGAAATAAAAAATTGGAACCAAAGAGTTGTTGGAAATTATGACTTTGGTGTTGTAAATGATGCTGGAGACCACTTGATATAATTTTGCAAGGCCAACAACTTAATCACTGCAAATGCATTTTTTAAAATAACATAAAAAACAACTATGCACATGGATCTCACCAGATGGAATATACAGGTATCAAATTGACTATGTAAGTGGGAAGTGATGGTGGAGAATCTCAGTATAATCAGTCAAACTAAGACCAGGGGCAGACTGTGGACTAGATCATCAACTGCTCCTATTCAAGTTCTGGCTGAAACTGAAGAAAATTGAAGCTAGTCTGTTAGAGCCAAAATATGACTTTGAATATATTCAACCTAAATTTAGAGACCATCTCAAGAACAGATTTAATTTATTAGACACTAGTTCCAAATACCACAAGAGTTATGGGAAGATCTGATGAATATCATACAGGAGGAAAGCAAAAGTTTATTTTAAAAAGATAATAATGGAAGAAAAAAAATAAAATGGATGTCAGAATAAACTCTGTATCTTGCTCTTGATCTCAGAAGAAATGATGAAGTAAAAGAGCTGAGCAGAAAAATTTAAAGAACAGCTCAAACAAAGACAAGGATTAAAATGAATTGTGCAAAGACTAGGAGGTAAGAAAACCAAAAGGAAAATAATGCTTAATATTTCTTAAGTTGAAACAATTGAAGAAAAAAAAAAAAATCAAGCCTTGGATTGAAATGTTAAAGGATTCTTTAGGGAAAATATTGATTGTTGCCGAAAGTATCAAAAGAAGATGGAAAGAATACACAGTCACTCTACCAAAAAGAAATGGCTGATGTTCCAGCATTTCAAGAGGTAGCATATGATCAAAAAAACAATGTTACTGAAGAAAGAAGTCCAAGCTATAGTAAAGGCATTTGCAAAAAACAAGCCTCCAGAACCTTACAGAATGCAAACTGAAATCTTTCAACAAATTGATAAAGCACTAAGGTCCTCGATCATCTATGCCAATAAATTTGGAAGACATCTACCTGGGCAACTGATTGGAATAGACCCATATTTTTGCCCCTTTTAACAGAATACAGTAATCATTGAACTGATAGCATGTGAAAGTAAAATTTTGCTGAAGCTTACTCAAACACGGTTGCAGCTATACATTGACCAAGAACTGAAAGAAATTCAAGTTAGATTCAAAAGAGGATATGAAATGAGGCATACCATTGCTGACATCAGATGGATCTTGTCTGAAAACAAATAATACCAGAAAAATGTTTATTTATTATGTAGAAACTTTCAATAGTGTGGATCAACAAAAAGTATTGATTAATTGCAAATAATGTGTATTATAGTACACTTAATTGTGCTCGTAAGGAACCTGTACATTGACCAAGAAGCAGTTGTTTGAATATAACAAGGAGATACTTTGTGGCTTAAAATCAGGAAAGAGGTATGCAGGATTGCATCCTTTCACCATATGTATTCAATCTGTATGCTGAGCAAATAATCTGAGAAACTGGATTGCACAAAGAAGAAAGTGACATCAGTATTGGAGGAAGGCTCAAATACAACCTGAAACACACAGATGATACACCCTTGTTAGTCGGAAGTAAAGAGAACTTAGAATTTTTACTGGTCAAAGACTACAGTCTTCAGTATGGATTGTACCTCATTGTAAAGAAAACATTGTAGGTATTCCTTACTACAGACCAATAAATAAGATCGTGATAAATGGAGAAAAGATTGAAGATATCAAAGACTTTGTTTTGCTTGCATCCACAATCAGCACTCAAGAAATCAAATGATGTAATGTATTAGGAAAATCTGCTGCACAAGAACTCTTTTAAAGTATTCAAGAGCAAAGATACCAGTTTGAGGACAAAGGTGTGCCTGACCTAGCCATAGTATTTTCAGTAGCCTCATATACATGTGAAAGTTGGACAATGAATAAGGAAGACCTTAGCAAAATTGAAGTATGGTGTTGGAGACAAATATTTAAAGTACCATGGGCTGCCAGGGAATCAAACAAATCAGTATTGGAGGAAGTGCAAAATATAAGAATAATCCTTAGAGGTGAGGATGGTGAGAGTTCATCCTTTCATATTTTGTGTTTTTTTATCAGAAGGGAACAGTCCCTGGAGAAAGACATTGTGCTTGGTAATGTGAAGGGTCAGTGAAAAAGAGGAAGAATTCCCCCCTAAAGGATGGATTGACACAGTGGCAGCAACAATGAGGTCAAGATCACAACAATTGTGAGGATGGTACAGGATCTGGCAGTGTTTCATTCTGTTGTGTGTAGGGTCACTATGAGGGAAAATTGACTACATAGCATGCATACATGCATTAGCAACACTTAACTTGCTGATATGTTGTTTCCAACACTCAAAGACACAGATTGAATTTATAAAGACGCTGATAATAAAGACCATTAATAATGACAATAAACAAAAAAAAGTTATTTGACTTATATCAACAGTGAGAGAGCACCTGCATATTTTTCTTTTTGTACGTTTCAGATCATATTCTATACTATTTTGGACATTTTTACTTCTTGTACTTATTTAGCTATATACAAGTACATTAGCGTAACTCCTTTTTCCTATTTTTTTTCTGTAAAATTTCCATCTTCTTTTTTTTTTTTTTCCTTCTCTCTTTATTTGTGTGTTTTCATTGTGAGCCCTCAAATGAATATAAAGACAGCAAAGAGTAAGTGGGCTCACCACTATATTTTGTTGTTGTTGTTAAGTGCCATCCAGTTGGTTCTGACTCAGCAATACTGTTTAGGGTTTCTGAGGTGTAGCGGGTGGGTTTGAACTGTCTACCTTGTGGTTCACAATCCAGTGCTGATACTAGAGCACCACACCAGAAGTCTATCGCTACACACACACACACACATAAATCCTTGAATTTGAAATATTCTTTAATTGATGTACAAAATTGTGAAAATCTTAGAAAGAATCTTGAAATTATATTCAGAATCTATAAAACTCTCTGAATCACACTCTATTATCCAAATAAGCCTCATTTCACTCAAGATCCAGGATACAATGAATTTTTTTTTTTGTCTCCTTCAACTTTCTGTATTTAACTGTTGCTGTTGTTGCTATTAAGTTCTGTGGAGCCTGTCCCACTCATTTAAATGTGTATAGAGTTTCTGAGGAATTGCTGGTGGGCTTGAACTGCCGAACTTGTGGTTCTGACGTGGAGATGTAAGATATGCAATGGACTGTTAACCACAAAGTTATTAACAAATGACTTACTAAGGAAATTTTGGAATATAAGAAGCTGACCTTATTTTGACTGGGCTGAAAGTAACCCATACCAAATGTTACTAAACATAGAATGGCAACAAATGATGATTGTTGTTGTTCTTGTTGTTATGTGCCATTGAGTTGGTTCGGCTTCATAGTGACCCTGTGTAGGGTTTCTGAGGAATGGTTGGTAGATTTGAACCCCTAACCTTTTGGTTAGCAGTCCATTACATATCCTACAGTGCCACACTAGGATTAGGATAATATTTTTTTGTGACACATGTTGGGCATTTCTATAATTTAAAATAAACTGTCTTTGAGTGCTGATGACAGGAAAGAGGATGATGTTATTGTTAGGTACTGTCCAGTCAGTTCCAATTCATAGTGACCCCATGCACAATAGAACAAAACACTGCCCAGTCCTGAGCCAACCTCACAATCATTGCTATGTTTGAGTCCATTGTTATTGCCATTGTATCTGTCCTTCTCCTTGAGGGTCTTTATCTTTTTCATTGGTCTCTAATTTACCAATCATGGTGTCCTTCTCCAGAGACTAGACCTCTGGATAACATGCCTAGTATATGAGAGATGAAGTCTCACAGTCTTGGCTTCTAACTATTATTCTGGCTATACTTCTTCCAACCCAAATTTATTTTTGTTCTGGCTGTGCATGGTACTTTTAATATTCTTCTCCAACATAATAACTCAAATGCATGCATTAATTCTTTTATGGTCTTTATTATTAACTGTCAAGCTTTCACATGCATTTGAGGTGATTAAAAATATCATGGTTTGGGTCAGGCACACGGCAACTTATTTTGGCTTTTGAACAGTTTTAAAAGGTATTTTACAGCAGATTTATCTATTGCAATATGTCATTTGTTTGATTTCTTGACTGCTGCTTCCATGAGTGTTGATTGTGAGTCACAAAAGGAAGTCTTTGGAAGTCACATAAAGCTTCAATCTTTTCTTAATTTATTATGTTGTTATTTATTGAATGACTTACGAGGATCTCTGTTTTCTTTACATGGAGCTGCAATCCATATTGAAGGCTGTGGTCTTTGATTTTTACCAGTAAGCTTTTTCAGTCCTCTTCACTTCCAGCAAGCAAGGTTGTATCATCTGCATGTCACAGATTTTTAATGAGTCTTCATCTAATCCTGATGCTGTGTTCTTCTTGATATAATCCAGTTTCTCAAGATTATTTGCTCACATGGACATTGAATACATTTGTTGAAGGGAAACAACATATTTATTGTTGTTATTAAAGGTGACACACACCTTTCCTGATTTTAAAACAGTCAGTATCCCCTTGTTCTGTTTGAACAACTGTCTTTTGGTCCATTTACAGGTTCTTCATGAGCACAATTAAATGCTATGGAATACCCATTTTTCGCATTGTTACCCACAGTTTGTCATGATCCACACAGTCAAAAGCCTTTGCATAGTCAATAAAGCACGTGTAAACATTTTTTTTTTTTTTTTTCTGATAATCTCTGCTTTAAGCCTAGATCCATTTGATCTCAGCTATGATAGCTCTTGTTCCATATTCTCTTCTGGATCAGACTTCGATTTCAGGCTGTTCTCTGTTGTACTGCTGCAGCTGTTTTTGAATTCTCTTTAGAAAAAACTTTCCCCGCATGTGATACAAATGATATTGTTCCATGATTTCCCCATTTCATTGAGTCACCTGTCTTTGGAATTGGCACAAATAAGGATCTCTTCAAATCAGTTGACTAGGTAGCTGTCTTCCAAGTCTCTTGGCATAGGTAAGTGAGTGCCTCCTTTGCTGTATATGTTTGTTAAAACAATTTCCATTTGTATTCTGTCCATTCTTGGAGTCTTGCTTTTTGCCTATGCCTTCAATTCAGCTTTAATTTCTTCACATGCTACCTCTTGAAATGGTTGACCATTGATCATTTCTTTCTGATTTAGTGGATCAGTGTATTCCTTCTATCTTGGTTTTTTGCTTTCTGTATAATTCATTATTTTGACCACTGTTGATGGTGGTTGGTGGTTGGTGGTTGTATGTCACTGAGTAATTTCTGACCCCTATATCTGGTAGCGTAGTGGTTACGAATCGGGCTGCGAAC
>NW_006408707.1:3692921-3712631 GCF_000296735.1 Chrysochloris asiatica
AAAGATGAGGCTTTCTACTCCCGTAAGGATTTACACCCTCGGAAACCCTGTACAGGGTCGCTATGGGTCGGAACCGACTCGAAGGCACTTAACACCAACAACAAATAAAATATGAGACTGTAAATTTTTATGGGATCAGAAAGCCTGCTCTTTCTCCAGTGGAGTGACTGGCAGATTTGAACTGCTGACCTTGTGGTTAGCAGCCCAGCTCATAATCTACTATGCTGCCATACAATCCTTCAATATTACAAGTTAAGAACTGAATTTTTCCTCAGTTCTTTCATTGTAATAATTGACTGTGTCTTCTCGAGCTACACTGAAATTTTCCATTCAGCTCTTTTATCTCCTCATTTCTTCCATTTGCTTTAGCATCTCTATGTTGGAGAGCAAGTATCAGAGTCTCTTGTGGCATCCATTTTGGTCTTTTCCTACTTTCTTGTTTTCTTAATGACCTTTTGCTTTCCTCTTCTCTGATGGTCTTGATGTCATCCCACAAATCTTTTGGTCTTTAGTTAGTATCTAATGCATGAACTGTTCCTGAGATACATCTATATTTAGTTGGTATATGTTCAAGGTCATATTTTGGTTCTCATGGAGTTGTTTTGATTTTCTTCAGCTTTAATCTGAACTTGCATACAAGCAATTTATGGTCTGTTCCATAGTCGATTCATGGCCTTGTTTTAGATAATGATGTTGAGCTTTTTCACTATCTCCTTCCCCAGATATAGTCAATTTGATTCCATTGCATTCCATCTGGAGAAATCCTAGTGTATATTTGTGTTTTATGTTGTTTAAAAGTGTTACTTGCAATGCCTAAGTCATCGGCTTTGCAAAATTCTATCATGCTATCTCTAGCGTTGTATCTTATCACCAAGCCTGTATTTTCCAACCACTGATCCTTTCTTTTTGTTTCCACCTTTGCATTGAAATCACCAGTAGTTATGAATACATCTTTATTGCATGTTTGATCAATTTCAAACTGAAGAAATTAGTATAAATTTTCAATTTCATCATCGCTGGCTTTAGTGGTTGGTGAATACATTTGAATAATGATGGTATTAATTGGTCTTTCTTGTAGGTATATGGGTTTTATCCTCTCACAGATAACATTGTATTTCAAGAAAGATCTTAAAATGTTATTTTTGACTATAAATGTGATGCCATTTCTCATAAATTTTCTGTTCTCAGCATATTAAGCCATTTGATTGTCAAATTTCAAATGGCCAATGCTAGTCTATTTCAGCTCACTAAAGCCTGAAATATCAATCTTTATGTGCTCCTTTTTTTTTTTTTAGATAACTTCTAATTTTTTAAGGACAGCCAGAATGTACCTTAGAATCCGGTATGGTGAGACTTCATCTTTCATACTTCAGACATGTTATCAGGAGAGACCAGTTCTTGAAGAAGGACATCATGCTTGGTAAAGTGAAGGGTCAATGAAAAAGAGGGAGACCTCTAATGGGATGGATTGGCGTAGTGGTAGCAACAAAGGGTTCAAGTGCAACAACAATTGTGAGGATGGTGAAGGATTGGGCAGTGTTTTGTTCTGTGTGCTTAAGGTTGCTATGAGTATAAATGGACTCAATGGCACCTAACAATGACAACAACAACATGCTTTGTACATTTTACATTCTAATTGTTAAAGGATGTTTGCAGTTGTTTCTCCTCATTTTGAGTTGTGCTCTATCCGCAAATGAAGGTCCTAAAAGTTTTATTCCTTTCTTGTAATCATTGTCAACTCTACTTTGAGGAGGCAGCTCTTTCGCAGCCATATTTTGAGTGCCTTCCAACCTGAGATGTTCATCTTCCAGCACTATATTTGACAATGTTCTGTTGCTATTCAAAATGCTTTCTTCTTCTGACACGGTATTTCCCAATGATCCCCTGGGACCTATAAGTTTTTCAGTGGCTAAACATTCAGAAATAGTCCATCTCTCCTTCTTACCAATCTGTCTTAATATGGAAGCTCCATTGAAACCTTTCCACCATGAATAACCCTGATAGTATTTAAAATACTGTCGGAATAGCTTCCAGCATCACAGCAACATGCAAACCACTACAGTATGACAAACTGACAGATGAGTGGTAATGATAGATGACAAAAATCTTTGTTCATCTATTTTTCAGTTTTCCTTTTACTTGTCCCACAAATCCACCCTGGCTCCATATGTATACATCTTTTATGCTACTTGGACATTATAGGGTTTCCTAAGCAGGTTGACAGCTGCAGAACATAATAGGCCCAGCTTGTCCACAGGAAAAAAAAAATGTCTATAGAAACATTTCTCCCTAAGTGCCTAAGCAGAATTATCCTGTGACCTTAGAGCATAAGAGTAGGAAGGACACATTTCCTACAGTTTGTTTTATTAAAATGCAATGGATTTTGTAGTGATGTGAGTATAGTTCAGATCTAAAGAAAAAATGTGGAAAACTAAGAAAAAATATATATGAATGATGGCTCTTTACGAGTTTATTGGTCATTTTTCTACTTAATCCTTAAGTTTTAACATATGTACTCATGTTGTTGTTGGTTGCTGTTGAGTGAATTTTCACTCATGGAAACCTCATGCTTCCAGAATAGAACTATTCCATAGGGTTTTCAAGGCTGCCATGTCTCAGTTACATTTTACCAGGCATTTCTTCTAGGTGCCTCTGACCGGATTTGAACCACCAACCTTTGGCTACTAGTCAAGTGCCTAATCATTCATGTCACACAGGGGCTCTTCAATTTCATGAAACATTTCTCAAATTACTGTGAGATATCCAGGGCAGAAATAATCTTTGCCATTACAGAAGTGAAGAAACTGAAGGTCAAGAAGTTAAATTACTTCCTTGTGATTGATAGCTAGTAAGGTTCAAGAACAAACAGATCTGTGTTGGAAGAAGTGCGGCTAGAGTGCTCCTTGGAAGCCATGATGGCCAAACTTCATCTCTCATACTTTAGAAATATATATTTTCAGGAGGGACCAGTCTCTGGAGAAGGATATCATGTTTGGTAAGGTGAGGATCAGAGAAAAAGAGGAAGACCCCCAGTGAGATGGATTAGCAAAGTGGCAGCATCAATGGGCTCAAGCGTGGCAACAGTTGTAAGGTTGGCCCAGGGCCAGGCAATGTTTCATTCTATTGTACATAGGGTCACTATGAGTTGGTACCGACTCAATGGCACCTAACAACAACAAGGTTCAAGAGAGACTGTAACTGAGAGAGTCTTTGAAGTTTAGAAACATGGAGAGATGAGTGGGAAAAGTCTCTTCAGTTATTGAGTGTTAAGTAAAATGCGACTGAGTTTTGCCAAATAGGTATGGAAACCTTGGAGACATTTCAAAGTAACCTATGTTTCTGATCATTGATGTAAAAGAGCCTCACAAAGTCTCTAAGACATACTTAAGTTACTTTTGATAATATTTGAAATTGTACAAATTGGAAGTGAGGGGCAGGCATTCTATATTTAAGATTTAAGTTAATTGTAGAACCTAAAAGAATTGTGGTATATTTAGAACCCTAGAGATTTTGACATCCCTAGAAAATACCAATTCAACATCTGAAAAAGGAAAGCTATTTTTGGAGTTTAAATGGTTGAACATCAAATGTGATGGAGAACCCTCTTTGCTAAATGTTAAATATTCAGGTCCTCTTGATGACCCAAGTGTAATTCAAAGTTGGACCAAAATGCCTAATTACTTTTTGTGAGACCAGTGATAATCTAAAAGGATGATTTCAGGAGAATTAAGGAATATATTTTTTATGAAAAAAATTGTTTTTAGTAATCGGAAAATAATTTTAGATAGATGGAGGAAAATGGAATCTTTTGTGAATCTTTCCTAGTGTCTCTTCAGTACCCTTGATGAATTCCGTTATCACACAAATAACCTTTCCAGATCATATCTCTTTTGAGGCTAATGCAATTCTTCTCCATTCTGTTATAATGAAAGTATTACATGGATAACTATCCAGCATTATCTTCCAGAAGGAGAACTAATTTGGGAAAGAAATGATGTACTTAAAGTAATATTAAGGCTCTCTATTTATTTATTTATTTATTATCCTTGTAGAGACCTGTTAGCTAAAATTAAACAAGTTCATGTATATGGTAAATATATTAAGTTCCTTCCCTATCTAATGTATAAGTAATTTTATCACCATTTTTTTGAACAGTTGTATGAATGCTTTCCATAAAAAACAAAGCTTCAATTAAGTTCAAAGACATAAGTCACTGAACATGCTACAGAAACCTTGTTGAATTGTCCTTTTGGAGATCTGCAAACTGAAAGTTAAAGGATTCATGGTATACCTTTCAGATATGAGGCAAGTTTAAAATGTGTGTTGCTTGCCTCTACCTGTGAGAAGCATCAAGAAGACAGTCTGGATAAAGCATAAACACTAATTATACCTTCTTGCTAATTGTATATTTCTTTGAAGTCATGGCAAAATGAAAGCCAGTGTATAATGGAAAGAGCTGTGAATAATGAAGGGACGCCTTCTTGGACAGGCTTGTGCATGCAGAGAGATGAGGTTTTTGGTGCATTCTAGTGTCTTCACATGAGAAATTAAAACTGACTTTTAGATATTTCTGAAGATGTAATTTCTCTGATGAATATAATTAATGTTAGACCAGGTAGTATCTAGAACACAAATCCAAACCTTGATAGTTAGAGACAGGTCCCATTGCCTGAGGTCAAGGCCCATTACATCCTTTGCAGGGGGGCAATTAAATGAATATATAAAACCTTGCTGGTTCTATAAGATAATTAACTTATTTCTTAAGGTAGTTCCTTAGAAAGGGTAAAACACTTTGTAAACATGCCTTTACTATTAACACTTCCAATAAGAAAATTAGTTGGCCAAGATTTTAATTGCTATGTTATGGATGTGGAAATTGAAGCTCACAGATTTTAAGTGATTTACTAAGGTTGTATGTGTGGATGAAAACTAAAACCTACTGCCATCAAGGGGACCCTATAAGAAAGAGTAGAATAGCCCCATAGGGATCCAAGACTGTAAATCTTTACAGAACTAGACTGCGACATATTTCTCTAGGGCAGCTGCTGGTGAGTTTGAACTTTGACATTTTGGTTAGTAGTTGAGACTTTTAGCCCCACAAGGGCTCCTCATGTATGGGTTAAAACAATGCATGTTAAGTTAAAATTTTGGAAAGTGGAAGGCAACTCTATGAAATAAGGGACAAACTTAATTATTCAAATCCATATTATATTTTAAACTAATAGTTTTGACTGTTATTACGGCCCAGGTTTTGCTGAATTTAGCTAATAATTTAATTAATTTCAAGCGTAGAATTTTCCACATGTGAGATTTTTAATATTTTCAAAAGTCATATAAGCTTAAATATTAGAAACTGAAAGCCACATTTTTGTTTTATTTAACTGCCAAGATATCAACAGTCATTGTAATTTCAATATCTTCATATACATGTAAAAATTGGGCAACAAATAAGGAAGACTGTAGGGGAATTGATGCATTTGAGTTATGGTGTTGGAGAAGAATATTAAAAGTACTATGGACTGCTAGAAGAATAAACAAATCTGTGTTAGAAGTACAGCCAAAATGCTCTCTAGAAACTAGGATGGTGAGATTTCATCTCTTATAATTTGGATCTATTATCAGGAGGGACCAATCCCTGGAGGAGGACATCATGCTAGGTAAAGTGGAGGATGGCGCAGGATTAGGCAGTGTTTGCACTGATAAGGTTGGTATCAGTCAGAACCGACTCGATGGCACCTTACAACATCAAACTCTCAAAGATTTCTCTTCTAATATCCTACTGTCATATTAATATTTTGTGGTTACACTGTTAACTTATGATATTATGAACCAAATCATCTTTAAGGTAAATATTTGACTCTCAATTTGCTGTTTTGTGCCTTTTATGCAGTTCTAAAAATAAGTTTGTTTCATTCTATATGTTTTAGTAACTACTGTGGAGCTTGTTTTTCTTTTTCTCTTTTTAGAAACTCTGTTCAGACTATTACTTCTGGTTGAGCATGATAGCATTAAAAACTCTTATCACCCAGTGATGCTACTTGGCTACCTTTGACATCTCTTTCCAACATGACTTATTTCCTTTGGCTGAGATGCTGTAGGTTTGGGTTTTGTAAATCAGAGCCCAACTTTAAGTTCACTTCTCCAGCTCTTAATATACACTTTTCATCTATACCGTCCTTGACACCACACAGACATCCCATGTTGAAATTTTTTCAGTCTTTGACCTGTCTGCTAGACTAAACAGAGACAAGGAAACAGGTAATGACAGGATTGAAACATGGTTTAGGGATCTTAGGAGGAAAAAAGAAGGTAAGAAAAATTATTTTGATGAATAACATAGTTACCCATCCTTGTGGTATATCATCAGAACCTCTCAATGTTTGGAAGCTTTCCCAAGACTTGCCCTAGTGAAACAGAAAAGACATATTAGATCATTGTGTCTGCTTCCCCACCTGGGCAGGAAAGTCTCCCATACGGAGAACATATGGTTTGGTCTTAGATTAGCAACAAAGAATGTCAGTTGGCAGACAGATGGAGAAGTAGATCGTGTGAGCTTTTCTAGCATGGACCTCACAAATGCATTCTAAAAATCATATACCATTAGTTCAGTTCTGAAAATAAACCTTGACCTACCTACATAGACAAACAGGCTCTATCACTTACTGTATACATACTATAATCTTGGCATAGGATTTTGCAGATTGTTTTATTTTCAATCCTCATTTCAGTTGCTTTATTATTTCCATTTTACAGAGGAAATGATTGAGTTTCAGAAATGTGGGTTCACTTTATTTAATGTCATAAAGCTTAGTCAATTGGTGAAGTTCAGAATTTCCCCCAGAATTTTTATTTAAAAGACAATGGTCTTTGGAAAGATAAGCCAAAAAACACATACACAGATAAATGAATTCATGTACTATAATTTTCTATTTAAGTCCTCCAACTGGATCAAAGTAATCACCACCACCCCACATCCCTCCAACACACACACACACACTTTTAAAATATGAAATTCAATCAATTTGCTATAGGTGGCTGCTTGTATTGGTTAAATTAATAACATTAAGAATATTAAAGTGGGCTTAGAGAAATACTTGTGAGAAAGATGTGCAAATAAGATACGTATGAAATAATATTAATTTATAAATCTTGACTGGTTGAGCTCTAGAGCTAGCCTTTGTTGAGCAAAATCTGAGTAATGGCAGTGGGGCAGGTATCTTTCCCCAAACTAAAGGAAACAAGAAATGCAGTATTTATCTATAATCAGTCATAGAGGGAGGAAAATTAAAAGGAGGGTAGAGTCCTGAATATAGTTTTGTTTTCCTCTTTCCTCTGTACTTGCAATACTTTGATATTTGTTTTATTTTATCTGTTCATATATTATTTAACTTTTGTTCATAATTTACAACTTCAAAGGTCAAGTTATGAGAAATGGTCTGGGAGCTGAGGGAGAGAGCACAGAGAGTCTTAGGGCAGCTATGGGTGCACGGGAGATGGAGAAACAGATGCTGAAAAAAGAAGGAGTTTCCTGGGGGCTATGAATTGGATATCATTGTAGTCAAGACTTGTGTTTAAATCTACCATCTAAATATTGGTCCCATCTGGTTTTTGTTCCTTTCCCCTTTCTTTTTTACTTACCCTTGGTTTAATCAAGATTTCATCTTTATTTTTTTATTTTTAGGATTGCATTTTACCTCTTTTATTAGAGTCTTTTTATTATTTTTTTAGCAGTCACCACAGAGTTAACCACAGGCAGCCTTGAATAATTAGAATCTACCTTAAGCCATATTTTTATCACTTCCTGGATAACATATGGAACCTGGAGCCCTTTAACTCCAGTTACTAGTCTCCTCTTCTGCCTCCTCTCTCCCCCTCTGTCTACCCCTGCCACCTGCCTTTTGTGATATTAATTATCTCTGTTTAAATGACACACTGTAGTGTTATTATTGTTTTAAATAGTCAATATTTAATTTAGGTTTATTACACATTTACACTTTTTGATGATCTCCTTTCATTCCTTTATTACCTAAGATTCAATCTGGTCTTATTTGCTTTTATCCTGAAGAACTTTCTAGTATTTCTTTCAATCAGATCTGTTGTTATAAATTCTCTTAAATTTGGTTTGCCTGAAAATGACTTATATTCACCTATGTTTCTGGAAGTCATGATCTCAGGCATAGAATTCTAAGGTGGCAATTATTTTTCTTTCATGTCTTTAAATATGCTTTCCCATAGCTTCCTGCTTTCAAGGTGATGCTGATCTCTTCCCACTGCTTTTAAGGGTTTCCCTTTGTCATTGTTTTCATTGACTTTACTATAATGTGACTAAAGGTTGACTACCCTGCTTGCAATGAGTATTTTCTTAAATCTGTGGTTCAATACTTTCATTATTAAAAATATATATGTCAATTATATCTCTTCAAATACTTCATATGCTCCATTCTTTTTCTGTTTTTTTTCTCACTGAATTAAACATATGAGGGATCTACAAAAAGTTTGTGGAACATTCCATTATCTCTTAATTCTACTTTTCCATGAGCTTTTTGAAGCAAGCTTGTATGTTAGAATTTTTCATTGTTTAAATTATGTCTCTTTGCTTTTTTCTAGGTTTACCTTAATTTTTGCTATATGTACTTCAATGTGGATATTTTCTATTCCTCCTATAATTTATGACCCAACCCTTCTATATTTTTATATTATTAAGTCCATCTAGTGCATTAAAGCTAGTTACTGTATTTTTATCTCTATAATGCTCTGGTAGCATAGTGGTTATGAATCAGACTGCTAACCTCAAGGTCAGCAGTTTGAAACTACCAGTCATTCGTTGGAAGAAAGATGAGATTTTCTGCTCCCATCAAAGTTTGCAGCCTCAGAAACCCTATACAGGGTTGCTGTGAGTTGGAACTGACTCCACGACACACCACCACCACCATTGTTCATGTAGGAGTCTTGTTGTGGTGCTGTGGGTTAATGGGCTGGACTGCAAAGTCGATTTGAATCACACGCTGTTCAACCTCACCAGCTGCTCCTCAGAAACCTTATACAGGATTGTTATGAGTCAGAACTAATTCTATAGCTCTTAACAACAAGTGTTAATTTAATGATCTTTGAAATGTTCAAATTTTCAGTTAAAATGCTGCATCTTTTCATCCATAATTTGGACAATAATAATTATTGTTATTTTAACTTGTATATCAGATAACTTTAATATCTAGATCATCTCTCTGTTATTTTTTGTCTTGGGTTTCACTCATTGCACATCTTACTTTCTAGCTTTCCTGGTAATTTTTTTGTTGAATACCAAATATAGTTTAGGTAAATCATAAAGGCTGTCTTCAGAGAATCTTGGTACTCTTGATAATTGATACTCTTCTGGCAGGCATATGCAATCTGAGCATATCACACTGACTAAGGTAGAACTGTATGGACCTTCACTACTTCTGTTTTTTCTATACCAGTAACCTTTAGCCTTCAGAGATCTCAGTGGAGAGTCTGGTGGAAATCAGAACTTCTTTTTGGTGAGCTACAAACTTGTGTTAGGTATTTGTAGTCTTTATTAGCCTCATATTACTCCTCTTTGCAAATTTGCAGTTTAAGCCTTGGGAGGGTAAATTGCATGTAGAAGTCAGACATAGGTCTTTAGAGTTCTTCTTTCTCTCTCTCTCTCTCTCTCTCTCTCTCTCTCTCTCTCTCTCTCTCTCTCTCTTTGTTTTCAGCAGTGGTGTAGTAGAACATTTGCCTAGTGATCCTGCTGTCTTGATAACCATGTACTCCGATAATGTTCCTCAGCCAAAGGAACATTCCTCAGTCTTCTTATTTGACCTATATGTTCTGTGTCTTGATTGAATAAATACCAAAAGGAAAGACTGTAGTGAATTAGGGCTCACCTCAATGCATTTATCTTCTCATTATAATCTTTGTCTTTCAAGTACTGACTCTGCTATTATCTCCAATGCCTTCAAACTACTTTAAAATTTTATCCAGCTATTATAATCCTACCTACTGAAAGTAAAACATGATACATGTTACTGTATCATACATAAAAGCAAAAATATTCAGTACAAATTAAACATTTTTTTCCATTTTGTTTGGTAATTAAATTCCTGTGGTATGTGTGTATGTGTGTTTAAATGTAGCATTATGATAGGTGGACCATGAAATATCTTTGATTTGTAAAATTTTAATGTTTCACAATTGCCTATATTAATTTAGTATCATTTGCCAAGATGAGGGGGAATGAGTCACATATGGAGTGTGAAATCAAGAGATTGGCTATTAGTAGATTTTTTTGAACATGCCTATTAGTCATGAATGAATGAAGAGTAGAATTCTGCTGAATGTACATGAATAGAGTTCAGAGGTTACTTTCAGACCGGAGACAGATTTTTAGAAATTGTCAGTCTATAGATGGTATTTGAAATGATGGAAGTGGTTGAGATTCCATGAGTGTGGAAAGAGAATAAATATGAAAGCAGTCCGGGGAGCCCTAATTTCAGATATTAAGATAAGAAAAGGGACTGTTCAAATGGAGTATTGTTGTTAAGTGTTATCAAGTTGGTTCCGACTCATAGTGACCCTGTACAGAGGAGCGATTGTGAGTTTGAACGGCTGACCTTGTGATTCAAGCCAAGTTTGCCATCTAGGGCTTTTCCTATAGCATAACTCAAGGGCTCCATAAGTGGAGTTGTTGTTGTTGTTGTTAAGTGATGTCAAGTCGGTTCCGACCAATAGCGACCCTGTATAGGGGTTTGAAGGAGCGGCTGGTGAGCTTGTACTGCGGATTTTGCAGTTCATGGCTTTGCAGGCCAGTGCATTAGCCCACAGCACCACACCAGGACGAAGTTGTGCAAATAAAAAAGGACTAGATACTTAGGAGAAAAATCAAGATGTGGTGCATTTTTAGGAAGTACTATGAAGAAATTAAGGAGCGCTGGTAACGTAGTGGTTATGAATTGGGCTGCGAACCGCAAGGTCAGCAGTTCGAAACTACCAGCTGTTCCGCGGGAGAAAGATGAGGCTTTCTGCTCCCGTAAAGATTTACAGCCTCGGAAACCCTGTACAGGGTCGCTATGAGTTGGGACTGACTCCACGGCACATAACAATAACAACAGTGAAGAAACTGGAGTCCTGGTGTGGCGCTGTGAGCTGGGGACAGCATAGGCAGACCCTGGGTTGATCAGTGGCAGCCCCATTAAACCACCTCTGAATATAATCAGTTTAACCCAGATGTTCTTCTTCCTCCTGAAAGTATATAGGAATATTAAGAACAATGTAGCCTTTTTGGTATAGATAAATGAAGCCCGGTGCCTGAGATCTTGATCACAAACAAAAGTTTGCAAAGTGTACAGAGACAGCTTGGCTCCTTTCAGGAACCTTGCTTTATGTTATGTATCCTTAAGAAACCGCACATTGCTACTTTATATCATTTAAGCCTAAAAGTTAATATATAACAGCTTGATTGAACCTTTTTTTTTTCTGTAAAAATAAAAATGTTAGATTGTTAAGAAAAACTATGAAAATATCTTAAAAGTTGTTCCTGTGAATCATTATGATTAATTACATTTCAGTTCCGTATCCTATCTTAATCACATCCTCCCTTTGTGACATCCTCCCTGAGTGAATTACATCCTTCCTTTGTAACAAATTCCTCCCTAAAAAAGAGAATAAAAAGCTGAGGTAAAGTGAGTTCTGCATGCAATGCTGTGCAATTCTGGGCAATGCTAGGCAATATGTTTGCAGATCTGTCTACCTGCCAGCTTGCATCATATCTGTGTGTCTGCCTTTTTTGTATATATTTTGTCTCTCTCTTTCTCTATCACTTTCACTGCCAGATCTCCCTTCTTCGTGACACCCACACCTCCTTGTTGAGGTGGGACCCCTGACAGCTGTGGGTTAATGCACCAGACTGCAAAGTTGTTTGAACTGCAAGGTTGGTGGTTCAAGCTCACCAGCTGCTCCTCGGAAACCCTATAAAGTGTCGCTATGGGTCGGAACCTACTCGATGGCACTTAACAACAACAAATGATGAAATTACTTTAGGAAGAAAAGAGTAATCAACAATGTCAAATTCTGATCACAGACAAAGTAAAATAAGGACAAAGATTTGACCATTGCTCCTGGGATAGGGAACATCCAACTGTGGGCTATATAAGGCCCTTGAAATCATTTGGTTTGGCTTTGCCAAGGCAACTACAATTCCAGTATCCACATTTGTTGTTGTTGAGTGCCATCAAGTTGGTTCCAACTCATAGCAACCCTGTATAGGGATTCCGAGGTGAGTTGAACCAGTGGCTTTGCAGTTCAAATCAACCTTGCAGTCCAGTGCTTATCCTACAGGGTCAAGCCAGGACCATCACATTAGGATTGAATTAATTAAATGCTTACCAAATATAGTGGCTAATTTTAAGTTGGTAATTTAGTATAACCTAAATGATGTTATAAATTTTTGTAAAAATAAGTTTCTCCATCCCTGATTTAGGCAATATGGAGGTATATAGTGACCCAATGAGCACAATTCAAAATGCAAATATCAATCAATAATTGGAACATAAAATACATGAATTTTGGGTATAGGAAAATTGTAATTTGTCAAAGATGAAATAGAATCCATAAAGATCGATATCCTAGGTATTATTGAGGAAAGAAGATGCTCAACTTTCCTCAAGCTAAAACAGCTAAAGAAAGAAGTTCAAGCCTTGTGTTGCAATATTGAAGGATTCTATGAGCAAACTATTAATGGCATTGTTGTTGTTGTGAAGTGCTGTCGAGTTGGTTTCGACCCATAGTGACCCTGTATAGGATTTCTGAGGAGCAGTTGGTAAGCTTGAAACACTGACCTTGCAGTTCAAATGGCTTTACAGTCTGGTGTATTAACCCACAGCGACACACCATAGGAAGCATCAAAAGAAAATGGAAGAAATATATAGTCACTGTACCCCCCCCCAAAAAAAAAAAAAGATCAATGTTCAATTATTTGAGAAAGGCTGAGCATGGAATACTGAATGGTTCAAAATCAGGAAAAGTGTATGTCTAAGTTGTATCTTTTTACCATACATATTCAATCTGTATGTTGAGCAAATAATCTGAAATCTGGATTATATGAATAAGAATATGGTATTAGTATTGAAGGAAGACTCATTAACAACCTGTGATATGTAGATGACACAACATTTCTTGCTGGAAGAGAAGAGGAATTCAAATACTGATGAAGATCAAAGATTACAGTTTTCATTATATATTGCATCTCCGTGTAAAGAAAATAGTAATCCTCACAATGAGACCAATAAATAACATCATGATAGATAAAGAAGAGTTTGAAGTTGCCAAAAACTACATTGCTTTAAATTCACAATCAATGCTCACAGATGTAGCAGTCAAGAAATCAACAATGCATTGCCTTGGACAAATATGTTTCAAAAGAACTCTTTAAAGAGCAAAGATGTAACTTTGAGGACTAAAGTGTGCCTGATACATGCAATGTTATTTTCAATTGGCTCATACATTTGTTAAAGTTGAACAATGAATAAGGAAGACTGTAGAAGAATTGATACATTTAGATTATGGTGTTGTAGAAGAACGGTGGAAGTACAATGGACTGCCAGAAAAATGAACAAATCTCTCTTGGATGATGTACATTCAGAATGCTCCTTAGATGTGCAGATGGTGAGACTTTGCCTCTTGTACTTTGGACATGTTGTCAGGAAGCTCTAGTTCTTGCAGTAGAACATCAGACTTCAAAAAGTACAGGGTCAGTGAAATAGAGGAAAACCCTCAAAGAGATGAATTAACACAGTGGCAGCAAAAATGCACTCAAATGTACAATTTTGAGGATAACATAAGACCAGGCATGAGTTGGAACTGGCTGGACAGCACTAATGTGGCGCTGTAGGATAAACACTGGACTGCTAACCACAAGGTCATTGATTCAAACTCACTAGCTACTCTTCAGAAATTCTATACAGTGTTGTTATGAGTCAGAACAGACTCAAAGACACTTAACAACAACAACAACAACAACATGTGAATGATCTCAGTGAGGGCTGGTGGGATTGTTTCTAGTGGCAGGTTTGAAAAGGTGAAGAGCCATTCCATAGCTCTTCATTGGGACTGACCTTCAAGACAGTTTGTTATGACATGGCCAAGAAAATGTGACAGAAGGCTATTGGGAACTCTGTAGACTCCACCATCTATCCTGGTTAAGATTGGCTATTATCAATTATAAATATCTGCAGGACAGAGTTGTAATGGTTTGTTTTAAAGATGGGCTGGAGTTCAAAGATGTAAGAGCAATTCTTGCCCTGTATTTACAAATTGCTGGATATTGAGAAAGCAATATAACTACTATGAACCTCAGTTCCTTCATCTATAATATGAAATAGATTGGATTAGAACCTTTTGAGTGTAAGGATTTAAAACAACCTAAAGCTTACTTCATCTACATATTTCAATTGAGGTGTTATTTATAATTTGTCATTTGCACTCAGTCTTTTTTTTTGGCACTCTGTCTCTCCATAAATGTTCCTGACATCAAAATATCCCTAACATCAAACAAGTTATTTTCAGCCCATTATGTAGTGACTTTCTGATTCTGCAAGGAAAAAAACAAAACATACAATTTTCATTTTCTATCTCTAAAACTTGTTCAGTCTTTCTCTTATCCACTCTTTCAATTCTCCTTAGGGAAACATGATTTTTGTTATTTTATTTTATTTTCATTTTTTATTCTTCTGGGAGACTGTCTCATCTTTGCCAGTTCCTATACATTTTTCTAAAAGTTTTCAAAGTACTTAATTGTTAAGTGCACTTAAGCTATACACAGGCTTTTTAGACATTTTGTTTAAAGATGATCTATTTTGTGGTTAAAACGAAGAACAAGAAAAAAGTTCTATGGAAAAATAATTTATGCTATGCCTCTTGTTTAGTGAATTACAGGGCCACTGTGTGTGTTACTAATAATTTAACTTTTCTCAATGCTATTCACATTTGCTGTTTCTCTCTTATTGCCTGGAAAATTGCTTCCTGTAATAATTGTCAAAAATTTTATGGAAGTCAGAGACAGATACCAAAATCTAAGTGATCTAAGCGGATTATATTGTTGTTGTTAATGAGTACTATGGAGTGGTTCCGACTCATAGTGACCCTGCGCAGGGTTTACGAGGCTGTAAATCTTTACAGGAGCAGAACACCTCATCTTTCTCCCATGGAACCTCTGGTAGTTTCGAACTGCTGACCTTGAGCTTGGCAGCCCAACTTGTAACCACTACACTACCAGAGCTCCTTAAGTGGATTATATTAGTTATCTATTAATGTGTAACGAACTGCTCCCAAATACAGCTTCTTAAGAAGACACATACTTATTTTCTCAGAATTAGGATTCTGGGTGCAGATCTTGTGCTTCATGGTGTCTCACATGGCTGCAATCAAAGATGTAGGGACTGCAGTGACATCTGAAAGCTAGGATGGTGAAGCATCCACTTTTAAGATTATTCAGTTGTTAGTGCAACACTGCACTGGTTCCTCTCTGACTGAACCCATAAGGCATTTTGGCTTCTTCAAAATGTTCAAGAATGGGGAGAGTATTGAAGAAAGATGGAAGTGACAATGTTTTGAAAATTTGTAGAAATTGACATCCTATCCCTTCTGTCTTGTTTTGTTGATTGAAAGCAAGTCATTAGGTCCAGTCCAATCTGAAGTGGAAGGGAACACACAATAAATGAGTATCAGAAGGTGCATACTATTGAGGACTATTTGAAAGCTGTTTATCACATAGATTCACTTACCTAATTGAAAAGGTGAGGTGTAGCTTGCCTTCAGGCACAGTTGGATCCAGAAATTGAATAATAACATCAAATATCAGTTTCTCTCCATCACCTTTACTCCTAGTTACTCATTGTTAGGGACAATTTTCTTTCACGTAGCTCATATTGGCTCCAAGTTTTGATCCCTCCAGTTTAGCAATCCAGTGGAAAGAAAGTGTTTTCCTAATAGTTCTAGGATACATTTTGGGCATAGAAATACTGACTTAGAAATACTGACTCACATAGTCATTGTAAGTTACTTATGAGACTCTTGCTGGCCATATTTTCTCCTGAAGCTAAAGGGATTAGACATCTCTGTCTAATCCACAGGGACTGACAGTGGTGTAGCTGTACTGTATTAAGAAACATTCAGGACAACAAACAAGATGACGGATAGGGTGGAAGTGCAGTGAGAAGCTCCATCAGGAACAACACAGAATACCAGACAAAGGATGGTTCCAGAACTCTTAATCACCTAAAAGTTGGAAGGATTACAGTGGAATTTGTAGCAGAAACAAGAATCCAGTGCTTTCAAATCCATGTCACTCAGCTGCTCCTTGAGTGGCCATCTTGGGCAAGACCAAACTGGGGAAGGATCAGAGCAGTCACAGACACCTGAAAGAACCACAGAGATAAAGGAAGAAGAGTGAAAACGGAAGCCCATTTCCTGATCACATCTACCTGGAGGCAATCAGAAAATACAAAAAACAAAACAAAACAAAAAAAAAACCAAAACACACACCCATCTAAGTTTTAAGGTCACAGCGAATCACTGAATATGCCCAAAAAACAGAAACAGATGACCATATCAGCACATGTCCAGAAAAACAAGATAAAGTGACCAAGACAAAGGAGCTGCAGGTAGACCTACACTCCATACTGGAAGATGGGCAGGCTTTGGAAATGCCTGAGAAGGAATTCAGAAAAATGATTATAAAATGTATCAAAACACTTTTAAATGGAGTTGAGAAAAATAAGGAAGAAGTCGGGAAAGCGCTACAAGAACAATCAAATAAGATAGATACAGCATTGGAAATAATTCAAAACCTACAGAAAGAGATCCAAACAATTAATAATAGAATATCAGAAATGGACAAGACACTGAAAGGGAGTAGAATTGAAGAGTTTGAACCAGAACTAGTGAGCTGGAAGATAAATCTGCCAATACCACTAAGATGGAAGAACAAACAGATAAAAGGATTAAAAAAAATCAGAAGAAGTTTTAAGACTCATGTTGGACAACATGAAAAGGAATAATTTAAGAAATTATGGGCATTCCAGAACAGGAAGAATACACAAGTACACAGAAAAGATAGTTGAAGAACTTCTGGAAGAAAATCTCCCTAATATCCTGAAAAGTGAAAGATAAGCATCCAAGAAGCTCAACGAACCCCAAGATGGATAGACCCTAAAAGACAATCACCAAGACATATAATAATCAAGCTCTCCAAAATCAAAGATAAAGACAGCATCTTGAAAGCAGCTAGGGAAAAAAGAAATATAACATACAAAAGCAAGCAAATCAGAACAAGCTTGGATTTCTCAAGAGAAACCATGCAGGCAAGAAGGCAGTGGGGAGACATATATAAAACACTGAAAAAAAAAAAAAAAAAAAAACTGGCAACAAAGAATCCTCTACCAAGCAAAGCTGTCAATCAAATATGACAGTGTAATCAAAACATTCCAGGATAAACAGGAGCTAAAGGATTTTGCCAAAGCCAACCCTGCAATGAAAAACATCTTAAAGGGAATTCTGTGGACAGAGAACCCACAAGAACAGATGACAACCAGACTGACATATGTGGCAGCATCACCTGGAAGTCAATGGATGAATGGAAAAGTCAAGAACACAATGAAACTGTAACAACAAATTCAGAGTATCTGGGAAGTCAGTCCATGATAAAAACAATTACAATGTGAATGAAGGTAAACACAGAAGAACTGAGATCCAGGTGGTGAGAAGGTCAGGTAAATTACAGGGTAAAATAGACTGTCTTAAATGGAAGGAATATAAGGTAACTACAATGGTGGGGTTGGAGTGGGGAGTTTCAGGGGAGGTGGAGTGAGGCAACAATAGAGCACAGTTAAAGGCAGACAGATCCCTTATAGTTCGAGTGTTGGGGAGGACAATACAAGAAAGGCAAGGAGGTGAAGAACAAGGTAGATAGGGGAACACTGAGACAGGTTTGCATGGCCTAAGTGGGACAAAGGTAAATAGTGATGCATGCTTAAACTTGGAATAACAGGGCTCTGTGATACAGGGATCTAGGCTTAGTTTGAAAGGGGAAATTATACTAAGATGCTTGATTGTCTTATGAATATTGGTTTCCCTTGCCTATTATTTTAAAATAGACACTTGAGTGGGACAGAAAGGAATGTCAGTAAACATGATTACAAAAAAGTTGTAAGCCTACCTTCAGCCTATAACTGATTGGAATACTTAAAAGGGGTTCTAGAACTTGCTCAGTGAAAGAGGCCTCTTGCGGAACCTTTGCAGAATATATGACCTTAGGTGGAATCCTGAGTCCCATCCAGAACCTTCTGAGATGGGACATTCTCTCTAAAAAGGCAAGCAGAGCAGACTGGAACAGCTACAGTGACAAAACATGCATCTTCAAAGAAAGATCATCAGGAAAAACCCAAAAGAAAAATGGCAGTATAACTGGCTACTGCAAGAATAAGCAAGCTGTTCACTGGGAAGCCATCAAGGCAAACAATCAAGTTCCTACAGGACAAACCTCCCTTTAAGACTAAAACTCAAAGGGAACACATGAACAGACATGTAAGCCTGCTGGCGAGCACGCTGGTCTACTGGTGAGTGGAAGAGGGGGAAAGACAACAATGAAGAAATGGGCTGAGTTCAACCACGGTTAAATGACTCCTGTTGACCTGGAAATGAGAGAGAGAAGAGGAAGGGCTGCTGGTTCAATGTCTGGTGAGACCTGGGACACCTGAGCCCAGGGACAAGGACATAGCCACAGAGGGCTAGAGCTAACAGTGAAGCATCTAGCTTCATATGAAGTGAGAGGAGAGGCACAAGAACACCCAAATTTGAAGATAGTACCCATTTGACCTAGCCTTGATGGCTTGATAATTAGAACTCAACTAGAGGACGATTTATACAGAGGGTATAGAGGGACGGGCAACTTAGACATGGGCTACCTAAAATGAGGGGGTGATAAAGGCAAAAAGTGACTGGCTTACAAGGTTTCAAGAGAGAGTTTAAGAGTGTGTGGGAGAAGAAAGGGTCCCTAACTGAACATTTGTTGTCTTGTCTAGATTGTTGTTGTTGTTAGGTGCCATCGAGTAGGAACCGACCCATAGCGAATGAAACACCGCCCGATCCTGGGCCAACCTCACTATTGTTGCCATGTTTGAGTCCATTGATGCTGTCACTTGGCCAATCCATCTCATTGGGGTCTTCCTCTTTTTCTCTGACCCTCCACTTTACCGAATGTGATATCCTTCTCCAGTAACTGGACCTTCCTGACAATATGTCCGAAGTATGAATGACGAAGTTTGGCCATTTTGGCCTCCAAGGAGCACTCTAGCTGCACTTCTTCCAAAACGGATCTATTGGTTCTTTTAGCAGCCCATGGCACTTTCAATATTCTCCTCCAACACCATAATTCAAATGCATCGATTCTACTACGATCTTCCTTATTCACTGTCCAGCTGTCACATGCATATGACGTTATTGAAAATATCATGGCTTGGGTCAGACACATCTTAGTCCTCAAGCTCACATCTTTGCTCTTCAACACTTCAAAAAAAAATCTTGTGCAGCAGATTTGCCTAAAGCAATACGTTGTTTGATTTCTTGACTGCTGCTTCCCTGAGTGTTGATAGTTGATCCAAGAAGAATGAAGTCCTTGACAACTTCAATCTTTTCTCCGTTGATAAGAATGTTGTT
>NW_006408707.1:3713018-3716111 GCF_000296735.1 Chrysochloris asiatica
CATAGTCAATAAAGCACAGGAAAACATCTATCTGATATTCTCTGCTTTCAGCCAAGATTCATCGGACATCAGCAATGATATCCCTTGTTCCATGTTCTCTTCTGAATCTGGCTTGAATCTCTGGAAGTTCTCTGTCAAATGTATGCTCGCAGCCATTTATGTATTACCTATAGCAAAATTTGGCTTGCATGGAATATCAAAAAGATTGTCCGATGATTTCTGCATTCTGTTGGGTCACCTCTCCTTGGAGTGGGCACAAATATGGATCTCTTTCAATAAGTCGGCCAGATAGTTGTCTTCCAAATTTCTTGGCAGAGATGAGTGAGTGCCTCCTGTCCCGCTTCACATTCTTGAAAGATTTCAAATTTTATTCCATTAATTCTTGGTGTCTTGTTCTTTGCCAATTCCTTCAATGTACCTTGGACATTGTCCTTCAGTATCATTGGCTCTTGATCATATGCTGCCTCTTGAAATGGTTGAACATGAACCATTTCCTTTTGGTACAGTGAGTCTGTGTATTTCTTCCATCTTCTCTGGATGCTTCCTGCATCATTCAATAATTTGCCCAGAGAATTTTTCAATAATGAAAGTCGAGGCTTGAATTTTTTCTTCAGTTCCCCCAGCTTGAGAAATGCTGAGTGTGTTCTTCCTTTTTGGTTTTCTGATTCCAGATCTTTGCACATTTTTTTTTTCTTCAAATAATTGGCTTTATCTTCTCGAGATGATCTTTGAAATTTTCTGTTCAGCTCTTCTACCTTCTCATTTCTTCCATTTGCATTAGCATCTCTATGCTGGAGGGCCATTTTCAGTATCTCCTCTGATATCCATTTTGACCTTTTCCTTCTTTCTTGTCTTCAGGAGCTGGTTGAAAGAGATGGGGATAAGATTTTTATGATTCAATAATGAGTAGTTGTTATCATGACTAATTGAGAGTGTCACAATTGTAAAGGTAGAAGTTTTGTAAAAAAAAAAAAAAAAATGGGGTAGCAGTTAATCTTTGAGTCCAGAAACAAAAGATGAAGGGAGAAAAGCACAAGCGGAATGCAGGACCTTATCCAGAGAAGCATCGACACCACAGATGGAGGCAGAAATGGGGACATGGAGAGGGGGAACATCTGAGGACTCTAGATTCATGGGAAGAGAAGGACTAAAAGATAGTGGCCATGAGGCAGACTTGCAGAATGTGCCCAATGGTGGTATAAATTATTATAAATGCCTGAGTGTTTTAGATTTATTATTTTTTTTTAATTTTAAGAGCTAAATTGAATAGAGGGAAATACTGTTAACTGATGGTACCTGAAGGGGAATGTAATCATTATGATGAAACAAGTTGTATGGTTTATTGAATATAAAACTGATGATCTATCCTATAAACTTTCACTCAATCCACAATAAAAACTTAAAGAAAAAAAAAGGAAACAATCAGATGCTATTCCAGAAAAAGAAGCAAAAGCTTATGAACATGAAAAGGCAAAGGAAAAAAAAACGAATAATCGATGAGCACTGTGGATAGGATATCCTATTTTAACAGAGACTGGATCTGATTAAACCTGAAAACTAATGTGTCATTTGAGGCTCAAAGAAAGAAAAGACTCTGGATGTCAGAAGAGACTCTGAAACTTGCTTTTGAGCATAAATGCAAAAGCAAATGCAAGAAATGAAGTAAAGTAGCTGAAGAGAAAATTTTAAAGAGAAGCTCAAAAAGACAAAGCCAAGTATTATAATGAAATGTGCAAAAACTTGGAGCTAGAAAAGTAAAAGGGATTTCTCAGGTTGAAAGAACCAAAGAAAAACTTTTATCCTTGACTTTCAGTACTGAAGGATTCTAGGAACAAAACATTAAATGATGCAGAAAGCATGAAATGATGATAGGAAGCATTCACAGAAGCACTGTACCAAAAATAATGGGTTAATATTCAGTCATTTCAAGAAGTATCATCAAGACTGATGGTACTGGAGGAGAAAAAAAATCCAAGCTGCACTGAAGGCATTGGTAAAAAACAAGGAATTTATGAAATACAACTTGAAGCCTCTCAATAAACTGATGCAGCAATGGAAGGACTCAACAAATTGATAGAAATCCATATTTGTGCCCATTCCAATGAAAGGTGACTCAGTGGAATGTGGTAATCATCAAAGAATATCATTAATACAGCTTACAAGTAAAATTTTGCTGAAGATAATTAAAAACCAATTACAATAATATATTGACAGGGAACTTCTAGAAATTCAAGTTTGATTCAGAAGAGAAAGTGGGCCTGAGGATATCATTATTGATGTCAGCTGGATCTTGGCTAAAAGCAGAGATAAAAGAAAGATATTTACTTGTGTTTTTTTGACTATGCAACGGCTTTTGACTGTCTGGATCATAACAAGCTCAGGATAATATTGCAAAGAATGGATATTCCAAAACACTTAATTGTGCTCTTGTGGAACCTGTACATAGACCAAGTGACAGTTGTTCAAATAGAACAAAGGAAGATAGAATGGTTTAAAATCAGAAAAGGTGTACACCATGATTGTATTATTTTCACAGATTGAATAATCCAAGAAGCTAGATTATATAGAGAATAACATGGAATCAGGATGAGAAGAAAACTCATTGACAACCTGTGATATGCAGATCAAAGATCAGCTCGAGAAGATAAAGCCAAATATTACAAAAAAATGTGCAAATATCTGGAATCAGAAAACCAAAAAGGAAGAACACACTCAG
The DNA here is from genome assembly GCF_000296735.1 of Chrysochloris asiatica. NCBI lineage: Eukaryota > Metazoa > Chordata > Mammalia > Afrosoricida > Chrysochloridae > Chrysochloris > Chrysochloris asiatica. The sequence continues at coordinate 3,715,735 of NW_006408707.1, forward strand.
CATTTCTCAAGCTGGGGGAACTGAAGAAATAATTCAAACCTCAACTTTCATTACTGAAAGATTCTCTGGGCAAATTATTGAATGATGCAGAAAGCATCAAGAGAAGATGTAAGGAATACACAATCACTGTACCAAAAGGAAATGGTTCATGTTCAATTATTTCAAGAGGTTGCATATGACCAAGAGCCAATGATACTGAAGGAGGAAGTCCAAGGTGCATCGAAGGAATTGGCAAGGAACAAGACACCAGGAATTGATGGAATAAAATTTGAAATCTTTCAAGAAAGTGAAGTGGCACAGGAGGCATTCACTCATCTCTGCCAAGAAATTTGGAAGACAATTATCTTGCCGACTGATTGGAAGAGATCCATATTTGT
>NW_006408707.1:3717030-3736539 GCF_000296735.1 Chrysochloris asiatica
ACAGTGAATAAGGAAGACTGTAGTAGAATTTGATGCTTTTGAATTATTGTAGGAGAATATTGAAAGTGCCATGGGCTTCCAAAAGAACCAATAGATCTGTTTTGGAAAAAGTGCAGCCAGAGTGCTCCTTGGAGGCCAGGATGGCCAAACTTCGACTCTCATACTTTGGACATATTTTCAGGAGGGACCAGTTGCTGGAGAAGGATATTATGTTTGGTAAGGTAGAGGGTCAAAGAAAAAGAGGAAGCCCCCTAAAGAGCTGGATTGGTCAAGTGGCAGCATCGATGGACTCAAGCATGGCAGCAGTAGTGAGATTGGCCCAGGATTGGGCAGTGTTTCGTTCTGCTATGCATAGGGTCACTGTGAGTCGGAACTGGCTGGGTGACACCTAACAACAACAACATGATAAATATTACCTCTAATAATATAAAAATTTTTCTACCCTATTCTATTTTAGGAGAATCAGTGAAAAAAGGGATGAGCCTCAAAGAGATGGATTGACATAATGCCAACAACTATGGCTTCAAACATAACAATCGTGAGGATTTCATAGAACCAGTCAGTGTTTTGTTCCGCTGTATATAGGATTTTTATGTGGTGGAACCAACTGAATGCTACCTACGAACAACAACAACAATATTATTTTTATATTGTATGCTACACTGTCAGAAATTTATATTTGTTTCCTTGATATGCTTTATAAACTATGATCTAATATCTTGCATAGTTTATAACTTAGCAATCAAATTATTTATTGAAGTATACTTACCTAAAAATATTTGAGGCACCAGAGTATATGCGTATGCTTAAAATTTTTAAAAAATTAGAATAAAAAACAGAATCAAGGAAATTTAGGAAGTAAATGTCTAAAATAATGCTCAAACTAATTTTGATATTAGTGAGTAGTTGTATCTTTCCCCCTCTTTCTGCTCAACTTTGCAGTCTTTTTTTTTTTTAAGTATGGGAAAATTCAATGAAGTAGGAAATATGTGCTTGCATATGACTACATGTGGTAAGTACCAATTGAGTGACTAATTGCAAAATAAAAAAACAGAATTTCAAATGCAAATCATTTTATCTCTCTGTACCTCAGTTTTGTCTCCATCTCAGGCCTCACTGATCCTCTGGGTGGGGTCCCGTTCTTCACTCTTCTCCATTGATGGTCCCAGGGCCCTCTGCTCTTAGACTGAAAGGTTAATCACTCCCCTCCTTGTTATAAAATGTCCCCCTTTACATTTCCAGTCCTCACAATCAGTCCTGGTAACAATTATACACCCTTGCATCCCAAGGGACCCACCTGCATTTCTTTTCATCTGCCCTTCCTAGACAGGTCGGATACTACTCACTGGGCACTCTACCATCCTCCCCACCCTGTGGATCTAGGTTCCCTCTTGAAAGCTTGTAAGCCAGTCACTTCTTACCTTTGTATCCCTTCCCCCATTTTTGGGTAGCCAATGTTCAAGATGTCCATCTCTATCTACTCTTTGTGTGGAGGGGGTGGGGATAATTCTTGGAGCAGGGATTTGTTTCCTCTTTTGAGCTGCTGCATTTATAAATGGAAGTCCAGTTTATCAGACTGTATCAGATGACACTTTTTTTCCCTCTTCTTTCTTCTTCGGGTTGAGCTTTGTTCATCCCATCAATGGAGCCATGGCAAGTGGATATCATCTGCAGGTGTGGGTGTTCCTGCATCTGTCCTCCCTCTTCTTATCAGTTGGTTGCTTCAGTCTCCACTCTAGTCCTTTGTGGATGTGTTATTGACTCTGAGCCCATGAGTCCCCAGGTCTTGCCTCGCTGCTGGCCGACCAGGTCTCCACCCGGGCTCACTATAGTCTGCTGAACGATGCAGGGCTTAGCTCGCTGCTTCTTTGATGTTCTAAGGTCACTTCTCTTTATGGGTGACATGCGTGGTAGCCAATCAGAATGCATTTTCCCATTGTGTCTTAGTCTTGGAGGAGGATTTGCACTGAGGGGACCCAACCACTTGCCTTGATGTCTCCTGGGCAGATAGCTTGCTTGTTCTTGTGGTAACAGTCAGACTGCCCTTATTGTTTTGTATTTTTCCTGTAGGTCCTTCTTTCAAGAAGTGTCTTCTGGTTTTCTGGCTGCTCCAGGATGGTCTGCTTGTCCTTTCAAGAGGAAAGTTTTCCTTGGATATGGTTCTGGATGTGGTTCTGGATGTGGTTCCAGCTTCCTTCTATAGTCTTAAGTAATGCAGAGGCTCCTCAGGAGACCTCCTTCACTAGATACACTGTAGCCCCATTTTAGGTATTCCAATCAGTTATAGGCAGAAGACGGACTTAGAAGCTTTCTATGGTGATATTTCTGGCTATTCCTTTCTCTCTCCCTCCAGTGACTGTTTTATATTATAATGCATGGAAAACCAAGGTTCAACAGTCCGCCAAGTATTTCAACATTATTCCCCTCTTTTCCCCATTCCAACCCTGTCTCAGTCTCTTTATATATTTTTGAATGGCACAAACTAATATGTCATGAAAAGGAGTAAAATAGTAAGGACTGAGTTTTCTAACAGCAACATGACCACACAGAATGTTGTTTTGAATTTGGCATCTTTTTGTGAGGGTGACTGAATCAGTACTCCAGCAGACAGTGAATTTCAAGACCTTTTTATTTGGTTCTTTCACTCTGTTACTTTTTTATCTTTATGGTTATCTCTTGATGGAGGGTTACTCAATGTTTAGAAATTTCTGAATTTGTCCATCTTATTGGATAGCATATTTCTTCAGATTTTGTGAAGTATCTCTTTGTTGTTGTTGTTGTTTAAGAGCCATTGAGTTGGTTCCGACTCACAGTGATGCTGAATAGTGTTTCCAAGGAGCAGCTGGTGAGTTTGAATCACCAATCTTGTGGTTCAAACTACCCTTCCCATGCTTATACTACAGCAATGCACCAGGACTCCAAAATATCTTTGGCAGTGGTAGTTATGTGCCGTGGAGTCAGTTCTGACTCATAGTGACTCTGTATAGGATTTCCATGGCTGTAAATCTTCATGAGAGCAGAAAGCCTCATTTTCCTCCTATGGAAGGCTGGTAGTTTCAAACTGCTGACCTTGAGGTTAGCAGCCTGATCTGTAACTACTAGACTATCGGCAAGGCAGAGATCTAGGGAAAGACTATTCCAAGAAGAGTGACAAGCCTCTCCAAATGCCTTATGGTGGAAGTGTCTGGTGTTTTTGAAGAACAGCAAGGAGAACCGAGGTTCTAGGCACTGTGAGCAAGGCTTAGGGTAGCAGATTTACAAGTATATATTATATGCTTTCTTCCATTTGATACTTTGAAGAACACTGAAGATAAGAAATGCATCATTATAATTATTTAGAATGAAAAAATTGACAGCAAAACAGGTTAAATGATTTGTAAAGGTTACACAATAAATGTCAAAACCAGAACCCAGAAACTCCTCTTTTGACTCCCATCCTGCATTTTTTATCAAGATGCCATCTTGACAGACAGAATGTTTTCTTCATACCTTTATTATCCATCTTTTGTTAAAGCTATCAGATAATAAGGAATCATGTTTTCTCAGGTTGCATTATTCATAGTACAATGTTCAAATAATTTTTTTAAAAACACCTTTGATGAGCCACTATAATAGTAGCCTCATCTTTCCACTGTGCTTTATCCTGGTAAACTTGACTGAGTTTCTTACTTTAGTGATAATATATCAGTATAGATTTATCTAATCATCGAGAAATTTACATATATATTTCACATTTACATTATAGTATATGCTTTAACATGATGCTAAAAATTCACATAGAATCTAAAATTACTTGTACATTCAAAATGTTTAACTAAGGATATAAAAGATAAAATTGTGTTCAATAGTTTAAATCTTTCATAGTATACAGGTACACACACACACATAACAAAATGAGTGCTCAAACAGAAAATATTTTTTAAATCCCTAATGAAGAATTAAATGGATCTTTATTGATAATGTAGCATTATAATGGACAGGTGTTTTAACTTGTGTTATCTAAAAAAAAAAATAATTATTAAATATTCATGACATATTCTACTTTATGAGACTTAAATACGTATACCAAAATCATATGGTGAAGATAAAATGCAGACAAAGAGTCTGGGTTCCCACAGCCACCGACCCTCAAATGACCTGCTAATAAATGCCAGATTCTCATCTTGTAAAACTTCTATGAGAGAATAATAAAGGATGAACATTTGGCCCAACATTTATTTTTATAAAACAAGCACCTTTAGTTTTTCTTCAAGAGAATCATTTTCCCTGCTCTATAAAAGTCTGTAGCCCTTTATGAAAATGTGTATCTCATATCACACAGCTAGAATCATAAATTTGGGCAGTTACACTCAGAAAGTTAAGACATCCGGTCCAGCCAATCTAGATGACTCAAATTAAAGTTGATATTTATGCTTATATTCTTCTGCTTCATAGTACATTTACTAGCTAATTATAAAATTTTTCATTTTTCTTGAGCCAGAGTTTTGATTGTGAAATTTTAGGGAAGAAATTTGTGTAGATTTAAAACAGAAACACCATAGATAAAATCAGTTTTGTCATTAGTAATTGCTAGAGGCCAGAAATTCCCCAACATTTTTATCTAGAGGGACTAAAGAACAGATAAGTACACTCACAGCACACTAAAGAGAATAATGAGGTTATGAGTCACACAAATATAAACTAATAAAAAATACATAAAAGACAATATGAGATGAATCAAAATTAAGTATTTAGGACTATATGTGCTAAGAGGTCACTACAAAACTCTAAGGACCTGCCATATTCAGCATTTTCCCCTAAGAAAGCTACCACTGGTGTGTCTGTGTTTAGTAACTGCTAATAATTTGTGTGGCTCTGTGAGATAAGTACTGAACTGCTAACCACAAGGCCGGTGGCTCAAACCTACCAGTCACTCGCTGGAAACTCTCTATAGGGTTGCTATGAGTTGGAACTGACTCTAGGGCACTTAATTGCAACACCAGTGGCTCAAACCACTACTCCTTTGACAGTGGTGGTTTTCATGTTGCTATGATGCTGGAAGCAATTACACCAATATTTTAAATATCAGCAGGGTCACACATGGTGGACAGATTTCAATGGAGCTTTCAGACTAATACACACTAGGAAGAAGAGGCTGACTACTTCTGAATGTTTAGTCACTGAAAACATTATGAATAGCAGTGGAACATTGACAGATATAGAGTCAGAAGATGATCTCCTCAGGTTGGAAGGTATTCAAAATACAACTGGGAAAGAGCTGCTTCCTCAAAGTAGAATTGACCATGATGATGAGCATGGAATAAACCTTTTGAGACCTTCATTTACTGTTGAGGCACAACTCAAAATGAGAAGAAACAGCTGCAAACATCTATTAATACTTAAAACATGGAATATGTTATTGTTAGGTGCCATCGATTCAGTACTGACTCATAGTGACCTTATGCACAGCAGAATGAAACACTGCCTGATCCTGGGCCAACCTCACTATTGACTAAACATTTGAGCCAATGATGTTGCCACTTGACCAATCCATTTCCCTGGGGGTGTTCCTCTTTTTATCTGACCTTCTACCTTACCAAACATGATATTCTTCTCCAGCAACTAGTTCCTCCTGACAATGTGTTCAAAGAATGAGAGACGAAGTTTGGCCATCCTGGCCTCCAAGGAGCACTCTGGCTGCACTTCTTCCAATACAGATTTGTTGGTTCTTTTGACAGCCCATGGCACTTTCAATATTCTCCTCCAACACTGTAACTCAAATGCATCAATTTTTCTACAGTATTCCTTATTCACTGTCAAGCTTTCACATGCATATGAGGTCATTGAAAATACCATAGTTTGGGTCAGGCATACCTTAGTTTTCAAGCTGACATCTCTGTTCTTCAACACTTTAAAAAGGTCTTGTGCAGCAGATTTGCCTAATGCAGTATGTGATTTGATTTCTTGGTTGCTGCTTCCGTGATTGCTGATAGTTGATCTAAGAAGAATGAAGTCCTTGACAACTTTAACATTGTCTCCATTAATAATGTTTTTTATTGGTCCAGTAGTGAGGATTTTAAGGAGCTCTAGTAGCATAGTGGTTATGAATCAGGTTGCAAACCACAAGGTCAGAAGTTTGAAACTACCAGCTGCTCCACAGGAGAAAAATGAGGTGTTCTGCTCCCATAAAGATTAACAGCCTCGGAAACCCTGTGCAGGGTTGCTATGAGTCGGAACCGACTCCATGGCACATAACAACAACAACAGTGAGGATTTTTGTTTTCTTTACATTGGAATGCAATCTATACCAAAGGCTGTGGTCTTTGATCTTCATCAGTAAATATTTTAAGTCCTCTTCACTTTCAGAAAACAAGGGATATACAAAGTATGAATCTAAGAAAATTGAAAGTTGTCAAAATTAAGTGGAGAGCATTAATACCGATATCTTAGGCATTAATGAATTGAATTGTACTGGTATTGAACTATTTTGAATCAGAAAATCATATGGTTTTGTTATGTTGATAACAAAAAATTGAAGAGGATTGGTGTCACATTCATCATCAAAAACAACATATCAAGATCTATCTTGAAGTACAATGTTGTCTTTCATAGGAAAATATCCATATACCTACAAAGAAAACCAGTTAATACCACTACTATTCAAGTTTATGCACTAAACCACTAAAGCCAGTGATGATGAAATTGAATAATTCTACCAATTCTTCAGTCTGAAAATGACCAGACATGCAATCAGAATGCACTGATGGTCACTGCTAATTGGAATGTGAAGGTTTGAAACAAAGAGGAAGGACCAGTAGTTGGAAAATATGGCCTTTGGGAATTTTGCAAGACCAATGCCTTATTAATTGCAAATACTCTTTTAAAGAACATAAAATGCTAGTATATATATGGACCTAACCAGATAGCACACATATGAACCAAATTGACTACATCAACAGTGGAAAACCTCAATATCATCAGCAACAACAGGCCAGGTGCAGATTGTAGCACACACCATCAATTGCTCATATGCAAGTCCAGATAGATGAAGAAAATGAAAACAAGTCCACAAGAGCCAACATATGATCTTGAGATAGTCTATAAATTCAGATCCCTCTTGAATTTAGAGACCATCTCAACAAGAGATTTGATGCATTAGACCTAATGATCAAAACCATTAAAAGTTGTGGTGACATCACACACATCATATAAGAAGAAAGCAAAACGTCATTTAAAACATATGAAAGAAAGAAAACACAAAAATAGATGTCAGAAGAGATGAAAATTTTACACTTGAAACTTTCAAGTGTAGGCGTGTTAAAGTGAATGGTTGTTGTTGTTGTTAAGTGCTTGTATAGAGTTTCTGAGGATCCACTAGTGGGTTTGACCCACCAACTTTGCAGTTCAAACCCACCTTGTGGTCTAGTCCTCATCCTTCAGCAGCCCACTTCAGGACTCCGAAGTGAATAGTCATTGTTGTCAGGTGCCATCGAGTTGGAACCGACTCATAGCCACCCCATGCACAGCAGAACGAAACAATGTCCTATCCTGGGCCAACCTCACTACCACCGCCACACTTGACGCCATCAATGATGCCACCTGGCTGATCCATCTCATTGGGGTCTTCCTCTTTTTCTCTGACCCTCAACCTTACCCAGCATGACATCCTTCTCCAGCGACTGTTCTCTCCGGACAATGTGTCCAAAGTATGAGAGACGAAGCCTAGCCATCTTGGCCTCAAAGGAGCACTCTGGTTGCACTTCTTCCAAAACAGATCTATTGGCTCTTTTGGCAGTCCATGGCACTTTCAGTATTCTCCCCCAACACCACAACTCAAAGGCATCAATTCTTCTACGAACTTCCTTATTCACTGTCCAGCTTTTGCATCCATATGAGGTTATTGAAAATACCATGGCTTGGGTCAGGCGCACCTTAGTCCTCAAACTGACATCTCTGCTCTTCAATACTTTAAAAAGTTCCCGTGCAGCAGATTTGCCCAATGCAATACGTCGTCTGATCTCTTGACCGCTACTTCCACGAGTGTTTGATAGTGAATAGTAGAACTGACAAAATCAAAGGTCCAAATAGAAAATTCTAAAGAGCAACTTGAGAAGACAAAATGTCAAGTATTATAATGAGATGTGCAAAGACCTGTAGTTAGAAAACCAAAAGGGAAGAACATGCTCAGCATTTCTCAAGCTTAAAGAACTGAATAAGTTATTCAACCACTGATTTGCTATGCTGAAGAATTCTATGGGCAAAATATTGAATGATGCAGAAAACATCAAAGAAAAATGGAAGGAATATACAGAATCACGGTAACAAAAAGAAATGAATGGTCAAGGTTCAACCATTTCAAGTGATAGCATATGACTGAGAACTGATGATACTGAAGGAAGAAGTCCAAACTGCACTGAAGTCTTTGATGAAAAACATAGTTCCAGGAATTGACAGATTACAAATTAAAATATTTCAACAAACTGATGCAGTATTGGAGGCACTCACTCATCTAGGTCAAGAAATTTGGAAGACAGTTACCTGGCCAACCAATTGGAAGAGATCCATATTTGTGCCCATTCTAAAGAGAGGCGACCCAATAGAATGCAGAAAGTGTTGACTAATATCATTAATATCCCATGCATGTAAACTTTTGCTGAAGATAGTTTAAAAATGGCTGCAAGAGTACATAGACAGAGAACTTCCAGAAAATCAAGCCATAATCAGAAAAGGACATGGAACTAGGGATAACATTCCTGATGTTAGACATAATTTGGCTGAAAGTAGAGAGTGCCAGAAAAATGTTTGTTGTTGTTGTTGTGAAGTGTCATTGAGTCAGTTCCGACACACAGCGACCTTGTATAGGGTTTTCAAGGAGGAGCTGGTGAACTTGAACTGCCAAACTTGCATTTCAAACGGCTTTGCATTCTGGCACATTAACCCACTGCACCACACCAGGACTCCCAGAAAGATTTTTACTTGTGATTTATTGTCTATGCAAAGACTTTTGACTGTGTGGCTCATGACAAGCTATCTTGTTGCGTTGGTACTGATTCATATGACCCTATGCACAACAGAAAGAAACACTGCCTGGACTAACCTCACGACTGTTGCCGTGCTTGAGCCCATTGATGCTGCTACTGTGCCAATCCATCTTGCTGAGGGTCTTCCTTTTTTTCTCTGACCCTCCACCTTACCAAACATAATATCCTTCTCCAGTGACTGATTCCTACTGACAATATGTCCAAAGTATGAGAGATGAAGTCTGGCCATCCTGGCCTCCAAGGAGCACTCTGGCTGTACTTCTTCCAACACAGATCTCCTTGTTCTTTTGGAAGCTCATGGTACTTTCAATATTCCCCTTCAACACCATAGTTCAAATACATCAATTCTTCTGCCATCTTACTTATTCTCTTTCCAACTTTTGCATGTATATAATGTTACTGAAAATAACCATGGCTTGGGTCAGGCACACTTTAGTCCTCAAGTTTACATCTTTGCTCTTCAATGCTTTAAAAAGGTCTTGTGCAAGATTTGCCTAATGTAATATGTCGTTTGATTTCATGACTGCTGCTTCCCTAAGTGTTGATAGCTGATCCAAGAAAAATGAAGTCTCTGACAATTTCAATCTTTTCTTCATTGATAAGAAGGTTGTTTTTGGGTCCAGTGGTGATGGTTTTGTTTTCTTTACATGAGATGCAATCCATACTGAAGTCTATGGTTTTTGATCTTCATCAGTAAATATTTTAAGTCTGCTTCACTTTCAGCAAGCAAAGTTGTACCATTTGCATATTGCAGGTTGTTAATGAGTCTTCCTCCAATACTGATATCTCAGTTTTCTTCATATAACCCCACTTATTGGATTATTTGCTCAGCATACAGGTTGAATAAAATTTAAAACAAAATAGATTATCTCGAACACTTAATTGTACTCATGAGGAAACTGGACATAGACCATGGGCAGTCATTGGAACAGAACAAGGAAATACTAAATGGTTTGAAATCAGGAAAGGTGTGTGCCAGAGTTGTATTCTTTCACTATACTAAATTTGTATTCTTTCACCATATTCAAACTATATTCAATTTGTTCGCTGAGCAAACAATCCAATAAACTGAATTTTATGAAGAAGAAATTGGCATCAGGATTGGACTCATTAACTGATAACAGAAAACACACCCTTGCTTGCAGTAAGGGAAGAGGATTTAAAATACTTACCGATAAAGATTAAGACATCAGCCTTCATTATGGATTGTTCTTCAGTGTGAAGAACATGAAAATCCTCATATCTGGACCAATAAATAGCATCATGATAAATGGATAAATGATGGCAATTGTCAAAGATTTCATTTTGCTTGTGTCACAATCAACAATCGTGGAATCCTCAGTCAAGAAATCAAATGACAACTGCATTAGTCTAGTCTTACTGCACAAGAGTTCTTTAAGGAGTTCAAGAGCAAAGATATCAGTTTGAGGACTAAGGTGCACCTTACCACACCTATGGTATTTTCTATGGCCTCCTATGCAAGTGAAAGTTGGACAATGAATAAGGAAGACTATAGACGAATGGATGCATTTGAGTTATAGTGTTGGGAATGAATATTGAAACTACATGAATTTCCAGAAGAACCAACAAATCTGCCTTGGAATAAGTACATCCAGAATGTTCCTTAGAAACCAGGATGGTTGAGTCTTTGTTTCACATACTTTGGACACATTATCAGAAATGAATAGACCCTGGAGAAATACATCTTGCTTGGTAAATTGGAGGGTCAGCTAAAAAAGAAAGACTTCCAATTAAATGAATTGGTCCACTTGAAGCAACAATGGGCTCAACCATAACAACAACTGTGAAGATGCCGTATGACATACTATATTTTGTTCTGTGTGCGTAGGGTCACTATGAATTAGAAGTGACCCAGCCACACATTAACAACAACAACATGGCTCAAAATAAGGAATCTAATGGTATAACAGTTAATGATTGGCAGTTTGAACCTGCTGGAGGCACCTTGAGAGAAAAGAAGCTGATGATTTGTTCCAGTAAATATTATTGTTATTGTTAAGTGCAGCTGAGTCGGTTCTGACCCATAGCGATCAAACACAGGGTTTCTGAGGAGTGGCTGTTGAGTTTGAACCACCTACCTTGTGGTTCTAAGTCCAGTGCTTATCTTACAGCACCATACCTGGAGTCCTGTAAAGATCAGAACCTAAAAAATCCTGCCATGCAGTTCTATACTTGTATAACATTGCTATGAATCCAAATCACTAGGCATATAATAACATGCCTTATATGAGAGTGTTCCAGGTTGAATATTTGGATGATGAATCATATGTGCAGTGACCAACTATCTGTCAGTGGAGGCATGGGTGTTGCTATGATGTTGAACATGGTTCAGCGGAGCTTCCAGACTAAGTTGAACCAAGGTGAAAGCCCTAGTGCTCTACTTTCAAATTACAGTTTATGAAAATTCTATGGATCACAAATATCTGATCTACAACCTGTTATAGGGATGGTGCACAATCAGACATTGTTTTGTTCTGTTGTGCATGGAGTTGCCATGCATCAACATCAACTTGATAGCAGCTAAAGGCATGAGCCATATATGTCAACTCCAACTTGGGTTACTGTTCAAAGCAAAGCAAAATCTAAGCCATATGTATAGTATTAATCTTCTTCAAACTGGCTTGGTAAGAAAATAGAGTCCCATAAACTTTTGTTGTTGTTAAGTGCCTTAGAGTCGGTTCCAACTTATTAGCAACCTTGTATAGGGTTTCTGAGGCTTTTAAATCTTTGCAGGATCAGAAAGCCTCATCTTTCTCCCATGGGATGCTTGTGGGTTCGAACTATGGGCCTTGTGGTTCACAATCTAGTGCTTGTCGTTTTAAGCTACCATACTCCAGGTGTTCCATATTGGATTTTAGTAGTCTACTCAACCATATCCTGCCTGGAGAAAAAGGAATGCTAATTACAATATAAAAATAATTAGCATTGACAGACTTCCCTAACTTCTTGTTGGGGAGTGGATTCCAACTCATAGTTACCCTATAGGATAGAGTAGAACTTCCCCAAAGTGTTTCCAAGACTGTATTCTTTACATAAACAATGTGCCACATCTTTCTCCAATGGAAAAGATTATCTGGTGGGTTTTAGCAGTTTTAAAGTTAGCAGTTTAATATTTACCCATTGAACCACCAGAGATCCCTATAGATTCCTCTAGTTTCAGATTTTCCATGTGACTCTCTGTGACCGTTAGTGTCCGAAGCTATAGAATAAAGATGGGTGTTTGGATAATTAGAGATTCCCCAAGTTACTCCATTTTCTTCCATGGAGAAGGGCATCTGGTGGGTTCCAAGTGATGACCTTTAAATTGGCAGTCAAGTATATAACCAATGAATCAACCATGAGCTATCCTTATAGATTCCTTGAGTTTTCAGAATAAGGAGCTCTGGTAGCAAAGCGATTATGAGTTGGGCTGCGAACTTCAAGGTCATCAATTCAAAACTACCAGCTGTTCTGTGGGTGAAAGGTGAGGCTTTCTGCTCCCGTAAAGATTTACAGCCTCAGAAAGTCTGTGTAGGGTCATTATGAGTTGGATCCAACTCCACGGCACACCATCACAGCCAGTTTTCAGAATATCCATGTGACTTTTTGTGCATGTTAGTTTCTGAATCTACAGGATACATACAGAAGGGTATTTGGATGATAAGAGGTTACCAAGTCCCCCTCTTCTCCATGTAATTTATATTAAGTCACAAGCTTTAGTCAGTGAAAGTATATTCATAGCAGGGTAAAAGGTCTTGGTTTTGATGGCAAAAAAAACAAAAACAAAAAAAACCACTTCATAGGGGTTAGGGAAAAGAGAGAGAGAGGGAAAGAAAGAAATGAGGCAGGGAAGGAGATAGGTAGAGAGAGTGAATACAGATGTGCTATGAATGGAATACAGATGTGTTATGTTGTTGTTACGTGCCGTCAAGTTGGTCCTGACTCATAGTGACCTTGTATAGGGTTTCCTAGGAATGACTGGTGGGTTTGAACCATCAATTTTGTGGTTAGCAGTCAAGTGCTTATCCTATAGTGCCACAACAAGAACATTACTAAAACAAATATATGAGCACTTCCTAATGACGTTTACCTAAAATACACCAATTCCAAAATCTATGAAGAAAACTAACCTAAGAAAGAAAATAAATAAAATAATATCAAGAACTGGAGATGAATTCAAAAAATAAGGTAAAAGAATATATGCAATTATAGAACTTTGATATAAGTATAGTTTGGACCTTCAAGCAGTTAAGAGAGAGATTCAAATAAATGAATTAAGAAGTGATGAACCAAACAGGAAAAAATGATGAAAGAAAAGGTGGGTTAAAAAAAAAATCAATAAAAAAATTATAATTTAAAAAACTGCATGTAATATAAACTCTAGAATACAATTTTTGTTAAATATTCCCTGTAGTGATAGTCTTAATAGAAGAATGAGAAAATAAAGACATAAAGAGATTATGCTATTTGCAAAATACATCTGAAAAAGCTTACATTCAAACAGACTCTTCACAAATGACATAAGCCCTCTAGTCTTGATTTCCTCATAAATAAAAAGCAGGTAAAAACATTTCCTATCTCAAAAAGTTATCACAAGGATCAAAAAAGTTAGTATTTAGAATAGTGCAAAGCACGTTTATAATTGTTCAGCAAATATTAACTATTATTTTTTATCTGTGCGTTTGAAAGTTTGTAGTACTTAAAAAAGTTGAAGATATATGAACCAATATGAAATGTATAAATAGCTGAGAATTTTTTATTACAACTAAATACACATTTTAAATCTTGTTCAGAGAAAACATACCATGTAAAAGATTAAATTTAACAGAAATTAATATCATATTTTATCTGTCAACAGCGAGTGAATAAGAGAAGTAAAAATATTTCATTTTTGTTGAGGGAAGTTAAAAATATACCATTTTTACTTTGTTGTTATTTTTATTAAGTGCCTTCGAGTCGGTTCCCACTCACAGTGACCTTGTACAGGATTTCCAAGGAATGATTGGTGAGTTCGAACCGCCGATCCTGCAGTTCAAACCAGCCTTTCAGTCCAGTGCATTATCCTGTAGCGCCACACCAGAACTCCATTGGTGGTGGTGGTTATGTGCCATGGAGTCGGTTTCGACTCATAGCGACCCTGTACAGGGTTTCCGAGGCTGTAAATCTTTACAGGAGCAGACAGCTTTGTCTTTCTCCCATGGAACAGCTAGTAGTTTCGAACTGCTGACCTTGCTAGTAGGTTTGCAGCCTGATTCGTAACCACTATGCTACCAAAACTCCATTTGTTGTTGTTAAGTGCCGTTGAGTCGGTTACGACCCATAGGTGGTAAAAAATACAAAACACAGAAAATAGAAAAAGTGAATTAGTACATACATCTTAGGATAGAAAACAACAGAAAAAGCAGAGAATCCCAGAAATATGGAAATCAAATGCAAGATATAGGGAATAAGAATAGATATCAGTGATCTAAAAAAATATATATAAACTAGCTAAGTGATATTATCTGAAGTCTGTACTTCTCATTTGTTGTTATTGTGTGCCATAGAGTCAGTTCCAACCCATAGTAATCATGGATAGGGTTTCTGAGGAAAGGCCAGTGAGCTTAAACCAATGACCTTGCTGTTTAAAATGGCTTTGCAGGCCAGCGCTTTAACCCACAGTGCTACACCAAGACTTCATACTTCTCATAATGAATATAAAAAAATAAGATGTTGTTATTGTTAGGTGTCTTCAAGCCACTTTAAACACAGAGAAACCACTTTAACAGGCTAGAACTGTCCATAGGGATTTCTATGGTAAACATTCTATGGTAGCAGATCTCCAGTCTCCAGGTCTTTCTTCTGTGGTGCCATTGAGTGAGTTCAAATTGAGAACCTTTCAGTGAGCCACCAAATGCTCCAAGGTTCCTTTAGGGAAAAATAAAGGATGTGTGTGTGTGAGAGTGTGTGTGTGTGTGTGTGTGTATAGACTCTTCAAAAAGTTTGTGGAAAAATTCCATTCTCTTTTTATTCTATTTTTCCAGAAAAGTTTTGCAGCCCCCTCATATTTATGAGAAAAATATACAACGAGTATATAAGCAAGGGTGATTTAAAAAGTATGGGTACAAAATCTTTTATAACAAAAATATGAAAATGTGAAGCCATTGTTTCTTGACCTATTTAGGATGATACATTTCCATCCTTCTAACTCTCTAATTTGAATTATTATTCAAATTTACACACCAATCACTAGAGCCAGTGAAGATGAAATAGAAGAATTCTACCAACTTCTTCAACCTGAAATTGATCAAACATGCAATCAAAATGTGTTGATCATTACTGGTGATTGGAATGCCAAAAAGCTTACATTCTAACAGACTCTTAACAAATGACATAGCCCTTTGGGAGCAAGAGGAAGGATCAGTAGTTGGAAAATGTGGCCTTGGTGATAGAAATGATGCTGGAGAACACATGATGGAATTCTTCAAAACCAATGATTTTCTCATTTCAAATACCTTCTTTAGACAGCATAAGAGACGACTATACACATGAACCTCATCAGATGGAATACACAGAAATCAAATGGACTACATCTGTGGAAAGAGATGATGGAAAAGCTCTATATCATCAGTCAAAACAAGGCCAGGGACAGATTGTGGAACAGACCATCAATTCCTCATATGCAAATTCAAACTGAAGCTGAAGAAAATGAAACAAGTCCACAAGAGCCAAAATATGATCTTGAATATAGTCCATCTGAATTTAGAGAACATCTGAAGAAGAGATTTGATACATTAAACACTAAAAATCGAAGACCAGAGGAGTTATGGGTTGATATCAAGAACATCATACATGAAGAAAGCAAAATGTCATTTGGAAGACAAGAATGAAGGAAAAGATCCAAATGGATGTCAGAAGAGACACTACAACTTGCTCTCAAGCGTAGAGATGTTAAAGCAAAAGGAAGAAATGAGGAGGGTCAAGAACTGAACAGAAAATTTCAAAGGTCAGCTCGAGAAGACCAAGTCAAATATTACAACAAAATGTGCAAAGATCTGGAATCAGAAAACCAAAAAAGAAGAACATGCTCAGCATTTCTCAAGCTAAGGAAACAGAAAGAAAAATTCAAGCTTCAACTTTCATTATTGAAGGATTCTCTGGGCATATTACTGAATGATGCAGAAGGCATCAAATGAAGATGGAAGGACTACACAGAGTCACTGTACCAAAAGAAAATGGTTGATGTTCAACCATTCCAAAAGTTAATGATACTAAAGGAAGAAGTCCAAGGTGCATTGAAGGAATTGGCAAAGAACAAGGCTATTAACTGATGGCATAAAAACTGAATTTTTTCAAAAAGAGAGACAGCACTGGAAACACTTACTCATCTCTGCCAAGAAATTTGGAAGACAACTTTCTGGCAGACTAATTGGAAGACATCTGTATTTGTGCCCATTCCTAAGAGAGGTGACCCAGTGGAATGCAGAAATCAATGGACAATATCTTTGATATCCCATGTGAGTAAAGTTTTATTAAAGGTAATACAGAAATGGCTGCAAACATACATTGACAGAGAACTTCCAGAGATTCAAGCTGGATTCAGAAAAGGAGGTGGAATGAGGGCTAGTATTCCTGATGTCCAATGGATCTTGGCTGAAAGCAGAGAATAGCAGAAAGATGTTTACCTGTGCTTTATTGTCTGTGCAAACACTTTTGATTGTGTGGATCACGACAAGCTATGGACAACATTGAGAAGTATGAGTATTTCAGAACACTTACTTGTGCTCATGAGGAATCTGCATATGGACCAAGACACAGTTGTTCGAACAGAACATGGGAACATTGAATGGTTTAAAATTAAGAAAGGTGTGCAACAGGGTTGTAATCTTTCATCATATGTATTCAACCTTTATGCTGAGCAAATAATCTTAGAAGCTGGGTTATATGAAGAAAAATGTGGCATCAGGATTGAAGGAAGACTCATTAACAACCTGCAATATGCAGATGATACAACCTTGCTTGCTGAAAGTGAAGAAAACTTAAAACACCTACTGATGAAGATCAAAGAGCACAGCTTTCGGTATGGATTTCATCTTGATGTAAAGAAAACAAAAATCCTCACCACTGGAGCCATAAACAATGTTCTTATTCATGGAGAAAAGATTGAAGTTGTAAAGGACTTCATTTTTCTTGAATCAATTACCAATACTCATGGAAACGGCATTCAACAAATCAAAGGATGTATTGCATTAGGCAAATCTGCTGCACAAGAACTTTTTAAAGTGTTAAAGAGCAAAGATGTCAGCTTGAGAACTAAGATCCGCCTGACCCAAGCCATGGTAGTGTCAATAATCTCACATGCATGTGAAAGCTGGACAATGAATAAGGAAGACTGTAGAAGAATTGATGCCTTTGAGCTATGGTGTTTTCGGAGAATATTGAAAGTGCCATGGGCTGCCAAAAGACAAGCAGATCTGTGTTGTAAGACATACAGCCAGAGTGCTCCTTGGAGGCCAGGATGGCCAAACTTCGTCTCTCATACTTGGGACATATTTTCAGGAGGAACCAGTCACTGGAGAAGTATATCATGTTTGGTAAGGTGGACGGTCAGAGAAAAAGAGGAAGACCCCCCAGCGAGATGGATTGGAAAAGTAGCAGCATCAATGGGCTCAAGAGTGGCAACAATTGTGAGGTTGGCCTAGGACCCGGGAGTGTTTTATTTTGTTGTGCATAGGCTCCCTATGAGTTGATATCCACTCGATGGCACCTAACAACAACAATAGCAACTCTGAGGTTCTGGTGTGACAATGGAGATCAGCACTTTTCAAGGTCAGCAGTTCAAACTCACCAGTTGCTCCTTGGAAACCCTATACAGTGTTGCTATGAGTCAGAACCAATTTGACAAAATTTAACAACAGCAATAACAACAACTCAGGAGTGAGGAACATTAGTCCCATAGACCATATAATGTCCTCAAAATAATTTGGCCTGGCCCTGCCAAAGCAACTGCAGTTCCAGCCATCACACTGTTGTTAAGTGTCTTTGAGTCAGTTCTGACTCATAGCAACCCTGTATAGGGGTTTCCGAGAAGGAATGGCTAGTGAATTTGAACTGCCAACCTTTTATTTCAAACTGACCTTGTGGTCCAGTGCATGATCCCACATCATGTTTGTTGTTGTTAGGTGCCATTGAGTTGATACTGACCCATACCAACCTTTTGCACAGCAGAATGAAACCCTGCCTGATCTTGAGCCAACCTCTGTTGCCACTACTGTTGCCACACTTGAGTCCATTGATGCTACCACTTGGCCAATCCATCTTATTGGGGGTCTTCCTCTTTTTCTTCTGACCCTCCAACCTACCATTTTTTAAACATCATAAAGTTGACTATATGCATGCACAGCACCAGATGGAATACACAGAAATCAAACTGACAATATCTGTGGAAAATAGTGTTGGAAAATCTCTATAAATTAAGCCAAAATAAGTCCAGGGCAGATTGTGTAACAGACCATCAATTGCTCATTTGCAAGCTCAGACTAAAGCGGAAGAAATTTAAAAGAAGTCCGTGAGAGCTAAACATGACCTTGAACATATCCCACCTGGAATTGGAGATCAGAATGTAGAACAGATATGATACAGTAGACACTAATGACTGAAGACCAGAAGAGTTGTGGGATGACATCAAGAACATCATATAGGAAGAAAGCAAAAGGTGATTAAGAAGATAAGAAAGAAGAAAAAGACCAAAATGGGTGTCAGAAGAGACTCTGAAGCTTTAGTATAGAGATACTAAAGCAAAAGGAAGACATGAAACAGTAAAAGAGCTGAACAGACCATTTCTAAGTGCAGCTCAAGAAGGCAAAGTCAAATGTTACAATGAAAAGTTCAGAGACTTGGAGTTAGAAAACAAGCAAACCTAGCTCCACCAATTAAATGCCTTGAGGAATTCCACTCCAGAGTCAAGCTTCCTGCTTGAAGGGACTTTGCTGCACTCATTTCATAGTACCAGGAAGCCCACCAGCCCACCACATTGTCTTGTGCTCTGATGCTTGGTTCTGCTGCTATTAGTGCAACTCCTCTCCCATCTCTTGAGTCACAGCTTTCCGTCCCTTGGTCAAGGAAGTTCAGTGTGCAGGGATCTTGGAGTTCAAAAATGTACTCCACTTTTGGCTCTTCTTTCTTCATGGTAGTGAGATTCCCCATTTCCTTTTCTGAGATGATTCATTTTATATATAGTAGGATCTGGTACAGAAACGGCTACAATCATACATTGACAGAGAACTTCCAGAGTTTCAAGCGGGATTCCTAAGAGGCTGTGGAAAGAGAGATATCATTGCTGATGTTCTATGGATCTTGGCTGAAAGCAGAGAATATCAGAAAGATGTTTACCTGTGCTTTATTGACTACTCAAAGGCTTTCGATTGTGTGGATCATGACAAGCTATGGACAACATTGAGAAGTATGAGTATTCCAGAACACTTAATTGTACTTCTGAGAAATCTGTACC
>NW_006408707.1:3736639-3753198 GCF_000296735.1 Chrysochloris asiatica
TGAATGTTTTAAAATTGGGAAAGGTGTGTGACAAGGTTGTGTTCTTTCACTATACTTATTCAACCTGTATGTTGAGCAAATAATACGAGAAGCTGGGTTCTATGGAGAAAAACTTGGCGGCGTCAGGATTGGAGGAAGACTCATTAACAACATGCGATATGCAGATGATACAACCTTGTTTGCTGAAAGTGAAGAGGGCTTGAAACATCTACTGATAAAGATCAAAGAACACAGCCCTCGGTATGGATTGAATCTCAATGTCAGGAAAACAAAAGTCCTCACCACTGGACCAATAAACAACATTCTTATCAGCAGTCAAGAGATCAGACGACGTATTGCATTGGGCAAATCTGCTGCACAGGAACTTTTTAAAGTGTTGAAGAGCAGAGGATGTAAGCTTGAGAACTAAGGTGCACCTGACCCAAGCCATGGTATTTTCAATAACCTCATATGAATGCGAAAGCTGGACAGTAAATAAGGAAGATCGTAGAAGAATTGATTCCTTTGAATTGTGGTGTTGGAGGAGAATACTAAAAGTGCCATGGACTGCCAAAAGAACCAATAGATCTGTTTTGGAAGAAGTGCAGCCAGAGTGCTCCTTGGAGGCCAACATGGCTAACATGGCTAAACTTTGTCTCTCATACATTGGACATATTGTCAGGAGGGAACAGTCACTGGAGAAGGATGTCATGCTGGTAAGATGAAGGGTCAGAGAAAAAGAGGAAGACCCCCAACTAGATAGATCGGCCAGGTGGCATCATTGATGGCATCAAGTGTGGCAGCGGTAGTGAGGTTGGCCCAGGATTGGACATTGTTTCGTTCTGCTGTGCATGGGGTCACTGAGTCGGTTCCAACTCGATGTCACCTGACAACAACAACAACTACAACAAGTTCTGGTAGTGTAGTGGTTATGAGTCAGGCTGCTAACCTCAAAGTCAGCAGTTTGAAACTAGCAGCCATTCCATGGGAGAAAGATGAGGCTTTCTGCACCTGTAAAGATTTACAATGTTGGAAACTATATTCAGGGTTGCAATGAGTTGGAACTGACTCCAAGGCATGTAACCACCAGGATGGCAAATTGATCAATCCCCATGTAAGAGTTCTAAGTTTTTACAATCACAGTTTGCTATATTAACAGTTACTCACAACTAAATCACTGAAGTCTATCCTCATCTTTTCCCGACCTTGTCTTATCAAGATCATCAGAATAAGAGGAAATACACTCAGTCTTTATGGTGTCACACAGAAGCCCATTGGGAGTCTCAAAGACAATGACTAAAAGAGCCACACCAAGCAATTCACTGCACTACAGCTACATACTAATTTAATTATGCAAACTAAAATGAAACGCCTCTCTAAAATAAAACCATGTTTTACTAGAAATTGAAAAAATTAAATTAAACAGTAGATTGGTAATTAAAAAGCAAATATGACAAAGAAAATAATTTTAAATTGATGAAGTATACAGGTTACAATTAATACACTTACCAACCCACTCCTGTTGAGTTGATTCCAACCTATATTCACTCTATAGGTCAGAGTAGAAATGTCCCATAGCGTTTCTGGAGCTGTACATTTTTACAGAAGCCAACTGCCTCATCTTTCTTCTTCAGAATGATGACTTGTGAGTTTGAACTGCTTATAAATTAGCAACATGATTGCTGAACCCACTGTGCCAACCATGACTCCTTACAATTAAGTTGTTAAGTGATGTTGAGTTGGTTCCGACTCATAGTGACCTTGTATAGGGTTTCTGAGGAGCAGCTTTGTTGTTGTTGTTATTGTTAGGTGCCATTGACTTGGTACCAACTAATAGCGACCCTATGGACGGCAGAATGAAACATTGCCTGACCCTGGGCCAACCACACTACCGTTGACATACTTGAGTCCATCGATGCTGCCACTTGGCCAATCCACCTTATTGGGGGTCTCCCTCTTTTTCTCTGACCCTCCACTCTACCGAACATGATATCCTTCTCCAGCAAATGATCTCTCCTGACAACATGTCTGAAGTATGAGAGACGAAGCCTGGTCATCCTGGCCTCCAGGAGCACTCTGGCTGTACTTCTTCCAAAATAGATCTGTTGGTTCTTTTGGAAGCCCATGGCACTTTCAATATTCTCCTCCAACACCACAACTCAAAAGCATCAATTCTTCTATGGTCTTCCTTATTCACTGTCCAGCTTTTGCATTCATATGAGGTTATTGAGAATACCATGGCTTAGGTCAGGGGCACCTTAGTCCTCAAGCTGACATCTTTGCTCATCAATACTTTAAAAAGATCTTGTGCAGCAGATTTGCCCAATGCAATATGTCGTGTAATTTATTGACTGCGGCTTCTCTGAGTGTTGATAGTTGATCCAAGAAGAATGATGTCCTTGACAACTTCAGTCTTTTCTCCTTTGATAAGAATGTTGTTTATTGGTCCAGTTGCGAGGATTTTTGTTTTCTTTACATTGAGATGCAATCCATACTGAAGGTGGTGGTCTTTGATCTTCATCAGTAAATGTTTTAAGTCTCCTTCACTTTCAGCAAGCAAGGTTGTATCATCTGCATATCACACGTTCTTAGTGAGTCTTTCTCCAATCCTGATGCCGCATTTTTCCTCATATAACCCAGTTTCTCGGATGATTTGCTCAGCATACAGGGTGAATAAGTATGGTGAAAGAATACAACCTTGTCACACACCTTTCTTAATTTTAAACCATTCAATGTTCCCATGTTTTGTTTGAATAACTGCCTCTTGGTCCAAGTACAGAATCCTCATGAGCACAATTAAGTACTCTGGCATACTAATACTTTGCAATGTTGTTCATAGTTTGTCATGATCCACACAATCAAAAGCCTTTGCGTAGTCAATAAAGCACAGGTAAACATCTTTCTGAAGAGCAGCTAGTGGGTTTGAATTGCTAATCTTGCAGTTATCCATCTAGTGCTAATCCTACAGCACCGCACCATGACTGTGATTGAATGACTATTTTTGTCAACCTTTAATATCATGGTATCAAAATACATAGTGAAAAAGCAGACAAATGCACCAATTCTTCTATGGTCCTCATTAATCACTGTCCATCTTTCACATGCATATGAGGCTACTGAAAATACTGTGGCTTGGGTGAGGCACACCTTGGTTCTCAAACTGCTATTTTTTGAAGTCTTGTGCTGCAGATTTGCCTAATGCAATATGCCATTTGATTTCTTGACTGTTGCTTCCATGAGTGTTGATTGTGGATCCAAACAAAATGAAGTCTTTGACAATTTCACCCTTCCCTCCCCGCCCCCAAGATATCATGGCATTATTTATTGGTCCAGTTGTTAGGATTTTTGTTTGCTTTACATTGAGGTGCAAGGCACACTGAAGGCTGTAGTCTTTGATCTTCATTAGTAAATATTTTAAATACTCTTTGCTTTCACAAAGTAATGTGGTATCATTTGCATATCACAAGTTCTTAATGAGCCTTCTTCGAATCCTGATGCCACGTTCTTCTTCATGTAATCCAGCTTCTTGGATTATTTGCTCAGCATACACATTGAATAAATATGGTGAAAGAACACAACTCTGGCACAAATCTTTCCTGATTTTAAACCAATCAATGTCCTTTGTTCTGTTCCAACAACTGCCTCTTAGTCTATGCACAGATTCTTCATAAGCACAATCAAGTGTTATGGAATATCCAATTTTTTTTTTTTATGTTATCCATAGCTTGTCATGATGCTCATAGTCAAAAACATTTGCATAGTCAGTAAAGCACAAGTAAACATTTTTTTTGGTATTCTCTGTTTTCAGCCAAGATCCATGGACATGAACTTCCTCATCTGAATCTAATTTGAGCCTCTGGCAGCTCTCTGTCAATGTACAGTTGTAATGGTTTTTAAATTTTCTTGAGCAAAATTTTACTTGCATGTAATATTAATTATATGTTTTATTATTTTCACATTCCATTTGGTTACCTCTCTGTTAAATGGGCATGAATATGGATCTGTTCTAACTGGTTAGCCAGGAAGCTGCTCGCCAAATTTCTTGGTATAGAAGAAAGATTTCAGTTTGTATTGCATCACTTCCAGGAGCCTTATTCCATGACAATGCCGTCAAGATATCTTGGACTTCTTCCTTCAGGACCATTGGCTCTTGATCATACAGTTGGACATCGACCATTTCTTTTTGATACTGTCACACTGCATATTCCTTCCATATAGTTCATATTAGAAAAAGACATGATCAAAGAAAATAATTAGTCTTAAATATTAACACTAATTTTTTTTCATCTTTGGGGATTTTAAGATCTATAAACTAGAAGTAGTTTAATTTTTAATCTTGTACTCTCTTTTTCTGTCTTATAAACAATTTTAATATTAAGAAAAGTGCTCATTTGAGACTAAGACTTTTTCTACTTTTATTTTCAGAAGTTACTTCTTTTAGTTGTAAGCAACAGCCAAAGGTAAGAAATTATAGAATCTTTTGTGTTAATTAAAATAATGTTTACTATTTATTCTTTTTAAACAGTAGTTTATAGTATGAATTTTTAAAAAAATTTGTTCCAATAAATAAAAATAATATTTCTGGTGATCGTAGTATATCTTTGCACTTGTATTAATTTTTGAAACTTGAGACCCATTAACATAGTGTTTACACATTGCACTGCTAACCACAAGGTCAGCAGTTTGCATCTAGCAGCCATTCAGTGGGAGAAAGATGAGGCTTCTGCTCCCATAAAGATTTACAGCCTCAGAGACTATATACATGAGTTGGAAACTTATCAACAGCATACCACCACCATATATTAGAAAAACAGATAAATTAGTAAATTAATGGATCCCAGGTGGCACAGCAGTTAAGCATTTAACTGCTAACTGAAAGGTTGGTGGTTCAAACTTACTCATGATTCCATAGGAGAATGACTTAGAGATATGTATCCATAAAAGTCACAGCTAGAAAACCCTAAGCACCAGTTCTCTGCCACATAGGGGCTCTACGAGTCAAAATCAACTCAGCTGCACCTAATAACAACATCAATAAATTGTTGTTTTTGTTGGGTGCCATGAGTCTGCACCGGCCCTATGCACAACAGAATGAAACACTGCCTAGTCTCCCACCAACCTCACAATTGTTGCTGTATTTGAGCCCATTGTTGCTGCCAATGTGCCAGTAATCTTGTTGGGGGTCTTCCTCTTTCTCTCTGACCCTCCACTTTACCAAACATAATATACTTCTCCAGGGACTGGCCTCTCCTGGTAAAATGTCCAAAGTATAAGAGAGGAAGTCTAGTCATCCTGGCTTCCAAGGAGCACTCTGGCTGTACTACTTCCAACACAGATGTTTGTTCTTTTGGCAGCCCATGGTACTTTCAGTATTCTCCTCCAACACCATAGCTCGAATGTATCAATTCTTCTACAGTCTTCCCTATTTACTGTCCAACATTCACAAGCATATGATGTTATTGAAAATACCATGGCTTGGGTCAGGCGCTCTGTAGTCCTCAAGCTGACATCTTTTCTCCTTAACATTTTAAAGATGTTGTTCCACAGATTTGCATAATGCAGTATGTCGTTTGATTTCTTGATTAGTGCTTCCATGAGTGTTGATGGTTGAGCCGAGAAAATGAAGTATTTGACAACATCAAACTTTTCTCCATTGATAAGTATGTTGTTTATTGGTCCAGTAGTGAGGATTTTTGGTTGCAACCCATACCAAAGTCTGTAATTGCTGCTTTTCATCAGTAAGTATTTAAGTCTTCAGTAAATTAGGAGTTCAGAATAACTAGAAGATTATGGGTGCTAATTTATAATATGTGAATTTTTTAAAATAGATTTGTTGCAGGAGATGAGGGCTGCTGAACAAAGTTACTGATACTTAAAACGGGTTGGAAAATGAAGCTAAACCAAAGGGAAAAAGCCCTGTGGGGGTTATGAATCCAGTTAAGCTTCATACATATGTTTGCTGACATTTGGAAGAAGGAACATTTCTCATCCCCCTTTGACTGCATTAAAAAGCATTGGAAAAGCTTGTGGATTCAGGTTTCATGCTCTTTGCAACTGAATTCCTTTCCTTTTCATATTTTAAATTTGTAACATGTTCTATATAGTCCTTAAGTGAACATCCTGTTTTTAGGACTTCTAAAACTTCGTTGCTTTGAACAGTGTGCCACATGGCAATACTACAAACATAAAGAGTCCAGCTGTTAAGATGGAAAATACCATATAAATCACTGTAAAAGCATCTTGTCTTACTACTTTGGAGAGCCCACTGAAGTATTTTAAAGGAAAGGGATACTCACTTTAAAAGCCTCTGAAAAGCACTGTCATGTTTCTTTGGATTTTAGATTATAATCTCAAACTGTTTCATGAAGGAAAGGTCTGTATAGCTTATTCCCTGAGCAAAGAAATATGTATTTTTTCAATAATTTCTTAAGTGTCTCTTGTTCATGACCATCTCAATGTGGTTTGTGAGATGTGAAACTACCACATCTACTTAAATTCCCATAATTGAAATGGAAAGTTTTTTAGAAATAATATTCTACATATCTCCACGTTAGCCCTAACATAAAAATGAATTCCTACACAAAACTTCTAGACTGAAAATGTTTCTGTAAAGGTGACGCACCCTGAACTAGGATAGTCTTAGAATCTGGGAGAATCCTGAAAAAAATACTGATTCAGGGTAATACTTTGAGTATTTATGTCATGGATGTTTTTGTTCATGATATAATATTTTAAGTTGAGCAGATGTGGTACATGCTGACAGAGGGAATTATAGTGGGAGAAGGAAGTAAAAAGTTAAATGTTATAGGAGAAAGTACTAGAGTTTAGAGTGTTTACCAACATAAAGCAGTGAATATATGTTAGTTTCCTCTCCTGTTTCAGTCCACCTAAATAAAGCCCATGATGAAAGCTTGCTATTGTCCCTCTTAAATACCTTTTTCAAGGGTTATTGATAAAATCCAGGTAATAAGCAAAATCTCTGTGGCTAAGGAAAATAATCAGCAATGTATGTCTCAATCGGTGTCAGTTTGTTCTTATTGTGGAATCAATTTTGCTATTTTGAATTTAAAATATGACTGACTCATCACTTTACTTTTTAATTGAGCTATTTCAAGGATCTTAGTTGAGATTTCTCTTTCTTGGCATAATTGTTCATTCTGATATTTTATTGGGACTCAGTAGAGAGTGAAGCTATTATAGATTCAAATACAGTTTATAATTATTTAACCTTTTTTTTTTTGTCTAAGCTTCCTGATTTGTAAAATAGGGGAGAGTGATAATAATTTTCTCATAGGGTTGGTATGAGGACTAAATGAGTAAATCCTTATTAAGAATTTATCACAGTATCTGGTACATACTTGAGATGAATTACAAACAGGACAAACTACAGGGAATTTATAGCCTTAATCAATTATCTTTGTATATAATAATAGTAGTAACAATGTTAAAGATGAGAAGGTTTTGAAATTATTTTAACAATTTTAATTTTCAGTGAGGAATTGAGAATATGACTTGCCCAGTGCCACATAATGAACAATCTGGAACAAGATTCTCACTTTTAAGTTCTATATCTTTTTTAGACACTATATTCCTTTTACACATCTTTTTGTTTTTGTTTTGTTTTGGCAACATATCTGCTGTGAATATAGCAAGAAGGGTTGTTTTTGTGTTTGTGTGTGTCTTTTTCTTGTCTTTCCTTATTGAATGTTTTACATATACCATCTTGATTGAGTATAGAAGGATGTGTGCGGCAAAGCATGGAAGAGATTGTTTCTGATGTTCCATTATGTAGACATGGTCATGATACATTTCAATAGCCAACTTTTTAAAAGAAAGAACTCATTGAATTTGTTACTCAAGCAAGAAGGTCATCTATTTATTTAATCCATAAGAATGAAACACAAAAGCAAAATAGGGATATATATGTTTGTCAAGTCATTTTGCAATGAAATGTAAAGACAGATAACATAATGCCTTTTATAAGACCAAGTTCATGCTTACTATGCCTGGAGCATCCCTGTTTGACAAAGAACTTACATTTATCAAATGTTAAACATATGGTTTTAATGGTTCGTATTAGAAGCCTTCCTAAGGGATTTGCACTAGTTGTGAGGTTGTATTCACTTCACTTTATTTCTTTTCTGTGGTTCTCCGATTTCCCTTTGGGATGTGTTTCATGTGTCTGTTATTGCTTTGAAGATTTTTCATTTCTATCTCATGCTTAACACCTGCCATTGACTCCTTGTATAACTTATGAGAAAAGAATGACATTTTCCCTCTGGATAGCAATCATTATTGGATAAATGTGCCTGTGCTGATTTAGAAAAAAAAATTATCTTTATCTATCAATCTAGCTATTTATTTACTCACTCTCACTTTTTAAAATAAATATTGATATTTGTTGTTGTTGTTGTTAAGTGCTGTCGAGTCGGTTCCGACCCATAGCGACCCTGATATTTATACCTTAATAATTTATTGTTTACTTCCGTAATCACTTCTTTCCTTGTGTACAAAATAATATAGTAGATATTCAATGATTTTCACCTCTAGAAAACAAGATAAGCATGAAGAACACTGAGTATAAGATAACTTGAGAACCAATAAAATACTTTGTTTTAGAGTGCCACTTAATTCCCAACTATTTTTAGGCTTCTATTCTTTATTATTATGGTGATAAAGGTTGTTTTTGTTAAGTGCTGTTGATTGTGTTCTGACTCAGAGCAACTGTGTATAGGGTTTCTGGAGGAATAGCTGGTGAATTTGAACTACCAACCTTATAGTTCAAATCAACCTTGAGGTTGAGTGCTTATCCTATGGCACCACACCAAGACTCAGATTGAATTTAAAGAGGACCTCATAGGAGTACAATTCCATGTTACGTAAAAAGTTATATACAGAACCTCATTGAGGACTTATTCATGAGTTCTTGACAGACAATTGAAAAAAAATCATATGCAAAGTTTGGTTTGTCTTTGTCAGTTTGAAGATGGCAAGAGCAGTGCTGTTTGAATGTAAATTGATCAGCATTGATATGAATAACTAAGAAAATATATTGGTGAATATGCTTACAGAATGAATTACTGGAAAACATTCAGCCTGTGTTTCTGAGGTCATTTCTGCTCTTTATCTGTTTTTATTAAACTTGAATGATTAAATAGAAAGCAGGTTAAAAGAAAAAACATATTGTGGTTTAGACAAACATTACACTTCTTTATATTTGCCCTTCTAGCAGGGCTGTTCTTTCTTGAAATTTTCTAACCCTTTCTCAGCTGGTATTATAACTTTTATGGGTATTCCAGTTACCACTACAATTCAAGTCTTTATTCTTTTTAAGCATGAAAGAAGAACATATGTCTCTTAATCTCATCTGAATTATGTTTTAATTATAAACAGATCACTTAATAAATAAAAATGTTCTAAAGAGGTTTGAGTGGAGATTTTTATCAAGTAGCAAGCATATGGGTTATGGTAGTAATGATTATTTTCAAAAAAAAATATCTGAGGCCAGTTTCTTAATGTCTTCTGAGTTCTCTCCAAAATGGATAAAGTGAATTTATAGCTACATAGAATCAGATTTGGAACAAATTTAGACTTCATTCTTTGGATTTAGTAGATCTATAAGATTGACTCTTTCCAATATAGAATGGCTATGGATACATCTATCAGGGCACAGAATAAAGTCTAGCCAATTACTGTTTTTATGTACCCCAAATATTCCCTCCTGGCTATACAAACATTAAAATTGGTGACAGCTTCCACTTGCTTGGAAATTTAAGCTGTTCAGTTGTAAATTCTTTATCATTTGAATTACATTTTCCTATTTCCATAATTTTTAGTGAATTATGAGATAAATTTTTTTGACCTTTTCCCTATGAGTCCTAGATAAATTATGGGAATGTAGGATTTAAGAGTGACTGACATTTCTCTGGTTTTCTTCAAGAAATTATAATAACAATAGTTCATTGTATAAACTTGATTCAATGAGGGCACATTGTTCTCTCAAGTAAGTTTTGCTTATGTAAACATGAACCATCTTATTGGTTCCTTCTCTCCTTTTTATTATAAGGAGCTCCAAGCTTCAGTCTTAGAATCTGTATTTTCTCCCTTCTTTATACTCAGCCATTTGCTGCTCCTGTCCATTTTTAACCTTAAATACTATTAATGTTTTGTTGTTAAGTGCCAATGAGTTGGGTTCTGACTCATAGTGACTCTGTATAGTATTTCCAAGGCTTTAAATCTTTGTGAGAGCAGCAGAAAGCCTCATCTTTCTCCCAAGAAGTGGCTGGTGAGCTTGAACCACCGACTTTGTAATTCACAGTCTAGTGCTATCTTATGGAACCACTGTGATCCCTTTAAATACTATATGTATAATTAAATATCACATATAATTTATAATACTTATAGTAGCATATGGAGTCCTGGGGTGGCGCTGTTGGTTAATTAATGTGTTAGACTGCAAGGTCGTTTGAATGCAAGGCCAATGGTTCAAGCTCACCAGCGGATCCTTGGAAATCCTATACAGGGTTGCTATGGGTCAGAATTGACTCCACGACACTAAACAAAAACATTACAACATATGTCATGGTGTGGTGCTGTTGGATAAGCACAGGACTGTGAACCATAAGGTTCAAATTTACCAACTGCTCCTCAGAAACTCTAGATTGTGTTGCCATGAGTCGGAACTGACTCTATGGCACATAACAACAATAGTGGTATATATTATATATTTGTGTATATATATTGTTGTTGTTGTTGTTAAGTGCTGTTGAGTCGGTTCCGACCCATAGCAACCCTGAACAGGGTTTCCAAGGCTGTAAATCTTTACAGGAGCAGAAAGCCTCATCTTTCTCCCACGGAGCAGCTTGTAGTTTTGAACTGCTGACCTGTGGTTTGCAACCCGCTATATTTATATATAAGCACAAGATCTAAATGTCAGTTTGAGCCACAAGGCTGCTGTTCAAACTCACTAGCCACTCCTTGGAAACACTATATGCCGAGTTGCTATAAGTCACAACTGACTTGATGGCACTTAACAACCTATCAGTATACATATATATTTAAATGTGTATGCATATTAAATTTTTATATTTAGCCTAAAATACTTTTTTGAACAAGGAAAGATACCTAATCGCCTATCCAACATCTCCACTTGAAGACCTAATATGAATTTCAAACTTTATATGTTTGATCTTTCCATGGTCTCACCCAAAACTGCCTTTTCCAACTGGCTGTCCACCTTAGTTCATTGACAACTCCATATTTTTCAGGTATTAAAGCCTTCAAATCATTCTTGATAGATCTTTCTCTCTTGTATTTCATGCCTCATTTATTACCAAATTTCTTAGAGTTTATATTGTAAATGTGTTTTCTTTACAAATACTCTAGAACAAGCCAACATTATCTTTTCCCTGGGAAATTGCAGAAATCTTTTACCATTGACATTTTTTACCATAATTTTTGCCCCACCCATCTTCCTTCTACTCTAATCAAGCCAGCAACAAGAGTAATAAATGTTATCCTTTTGAAAAATACATCATCTGTCTTCTACATAGATCCTCCACTTGATTCCCAACTTATTTGGAAAATAACTAAATGTTTTATAATGACCTACAATTCCAAAGACAGTCTGGCTTACCATTACCTCTTTGACTTCATCTTATTTCACTTTTCATGGCATTGGCTTCAGTCTATTGTTATGTGCTGTGGAGTCAGTTCCAACTCATAGTGACCCTGTACAGGGTTTCCAAGGCTATAAATCTTTACAGGAGCAGAAAGTCTCTTCTGTGGAACCTCTGGTAGTTTTGAACTGCTGACCCTGAGGTTAGCAGCCGGATTCATAACCACTATGCTGCTACAGCTACTAGTATTCCTGAAAATGTAAAATACTCTCCTTCTTTCTTTTTTTTTTTTTTTACCTCTGCTTAGAAGGAACTTCTTCCTCAAGATATCCATGTGGTTAGTTGACACAGTTCCTTCAAGCATTTTTATCAAGTAGCCTGTTGTGGCTCTGTAGGATACCACACCTGGACTGTAACATCAGGGGTTCAAACTCATCAGCGACTCCTTGGGAACCCTGTAAAAGGTCACTAAGAGTTAGAACCAACTCGACAGCACTTAACAACAGCAAAACAACAATAACAATAATTGCACGCCTTATCTTCCTTCTCTGCTTTACTGTGCTCTAAAACATTTTCCAAAATCTGAAACTACATTTTAATTTCCTTCTTAAGTGTGTGTCTACTGTATAACTTACTGTATAGAATGTAAGTTCCACTAAGGCAGCTTTTTTTTTTTTTTTTCATATTTGGGCTGCTATTTAACTACTTTTTCTTTCTTGCCTAGCATAGTATTTGACACATAGTAGGTGTTCTGGTAGCGTAGTGGTTACGACTCGGGCTGTGAACCGCAAGGTCAGCAGTTCGAAACTACCAGCTGCTCCGCGGGAGAAAGATGAGGCTTTCTACTCCCGTAAAGATTTACACCCTCGGAAACCCTGTACAGGGTCGCTATGAGTCGGTTCCGACTCCACGGCACATAACAACAACAACAACAACAGGTGTTCAAAAATATTTATTGAAAGAATAAAAAATATGATACTAAAAGACCATTTGGTTGGTTGGTCATATGCTGTGGAGTTGGGTCTGACTCATCTTTTTCTCACAGAACAACTGGTAGTTTTGAACTGCTGACCTTGAGGGTAGCAGCCCAACTGATAATCAATACTCTACCAGAGCTCCTTACATAAGACTATAGCACCTGGTATCCCCAGGCAGTCTCCCATCCAAATACTAACCTGTCCAGACCCTGCTTAGCTTCCAAGGTCAGATGGACCATGTGTATTCAGGGTGGAATGGTGGTACATTTTCTTTAGTGAATTGTTGTTGTTGTTAGGTGCCTAGAGTTGGTTCTGGCTCATAGTGAGTTTGTGCACAACAGAATGAAACACTGCCAGTTCCTGCGCCATCCTCACAATTCTTGTTAACATTTCAGCCCATTGCTGCTGCCACTATGTTAATCCATCTGGTTGGAGTTCCTCCTCTTTTTCGCGAATCCTCCACTTTACCGATCATAATATCCTTCTTCAGGGACTGGTCCCTTCTAATAACATGTCTGAGGTATGAGAGAACTCTTGCCATTCTGGCTTCTAAGGAGCTTTCTGGCTGTACTTTCAATAGATTTGTGTATTCTTCTGACAGTCCATGATACTTTTAATATTTTCCAACATTATAATTCAAATGCATCAGTCTTTCTACAGTCTTCCTTAAACATTATCCAACTTTCACATGCATATGAGACTATTGAAAATACCAGGGCTTGAGTCAGACACACTTTAGTTCTGAAACTGGCATCCTTGTTAATGAACATTTTAAAGAGGTTTTGTGCAGCAGATTTGTCTAATGCACTATGTCGTTGCATTTCTTGGTTGCTGTTTCCATGAGTGTTGATAGTGGATACAAGCAAAATTAAGTATTTGATAGCTTCAATATTTTCCCCATTTATCATGAGTTATTGTAAGAATTTTTACTTTCTTTACATTGAGGTGCAATCTGTACTGAAGGCTGTAGTCTTTCATCGTCATCAGTAAGTATATAAGTCCTCTTCACATCCATCAAGTAAGGAGGTATCATCTGTATATCACATATGCTCCTCCAATCCTGATGTCACATTCTTCTTCACCTAAACCAACTTTTCAGAAAATTTGTACAGCATACAATTTGGACAAGTATAGTGAAAGCTGCAACCCTGGCACACACCTTTTCTGATATCAAACCATTCAGGATCCCTTGTTCTGTCTAACAACTGCCTCTTTGCCTATGTACAGGTTTCTAATGAGCACAATTAAGTGTTCCAGAATACCTATTCTTTTTAGTGTTATACAGTTTGTTATGATCCATAAACACTAAATCATTTTCACAAGTAAAATATCTTTCTGGTATTCTCTGATTTTAGACAAGATCCATCTGACATCAGAATGATATCCCTAGTACTTTGTCCTCTTCTTAATTCAGCTTGAATTTCTGGCAGCTCCCTGTCAATGTACGGCTACAACCATTTTTAAATTATCTTTAGCAAAATTGTATTTCCATGTAATATCAAAGATGTTTGATGATTACCATATTCTGTTAGATTGCCTTTCTCTGGAATGGGCACAAATATGGGAAGTTGATTAGGCAACTATCTTCCAAATTTCTCAGTATAGATAAGTGAGAACCTCTAATGCTGCATCAGTTTGTTGAAATATTTCAATTTGTAGCCTGTCAATACCTGGAGTCTTGTTTTTCACCAATGCCTTCAGTGAAGCTTGGACTTCTCCCTTCAGTATCATTGACTTTTGATCATATGCTACCTCTTAAAAAAGGTTTAACATTGACCATTTCTTTTTGGTACAGTGACTTTGTGTATACCTTCTACCTTCCTTTGATGCTTTCTGCACCATTCAATATTTTGGCCATTGTTGTTGTTGTGTGCCATCGAGTTGGTTCTGACCCATAGGGCTTCTGAGGAATGGCTGATAAGCTTGAACTGTTGACCTTGCAGTTCAAACTGACTTTGCAGTCCAGTGCATTAACACACAGCACCACATCAGGACTCCATTTTGGCCATTATTGTTGTTGTTGTTAGGTGCCATCGAGTCTGTACCGACTCATAGTAACCCTCTGCACAACACAACAAAACACTGCCTGATTCTGGGCCAACCTCACAATTGCTGCCACGCTTGAGCCCATTGATGCTGCCACTTTGCCAATCCATCTCGCTGGGGGTCTTCCTTTTTTTTCTCTAGCCCTCCACCTTACCAAACATGATATTCTTCTTCAGCAACTGGAATACTTCAAAATTACAAGTCAATGTTTCCATTTTTTCTTCAGTTATTTCAACTTGAGAAATACTGAGGATTTCCTTCCTTTTTGGTTTTCTAACTCCAGGTCTTTGCATATTTCATTATAATACTTGACTTTGTTTTTTCTAATTGCCCTTTGAAATTTTCTGCTTAACTTTTTTACTTGTTCATTTACTTTTGCTTCTTTGTGATCAAGAGCAAGTTTCAGAATCTCTTCTGGTATTCAGTTTCATCATTTCTTTCTTACCTGTCTTTTTAATGACCTTTTTCTTTCTTCCTGTCTGATGTTCTTGATGTCATTCAACAAGTCTTCTGTTCTTTATTCATTAGTGTCTAATACATCAAATATGTTTTGAAATGGTATCTAAATTGAGGCAGCATATATTAAAGATGATATTTTACCTTTCATGAGTTTTTTTGAATTTTCTTCAGCTTCAGTCTGAACTTGCTTAGGAACAATTGATGGTCTGTTCCACAGTCTGTTTCTGGCCTTGTTTTGGCTAATGATGTTGAACGTCTTCACTGTGCCTTCCCACAGATGTAATCAATTTGATAAGGTCCATATTTATAGATCACCTTTTATGTTGTCTCAAAAAGGTGTTTGCAATGAATAAGTCGTTGGACTTACAAAATTCTATCATGCGATCTCTGACATCATTTCTATCACAAGACCACATTTTCTGGTTGCTGATCCTTCATCTTTGTTTTCAGCCTTCACATTCCAATTACCAGTAATTATCAGTACATCTTGATTGCATTGGTGATCAATTTCAGATTGAAGAAGTTGGTAAAATTATTCAATTTCGTCATCACTGACTTTAATAGTTTGTGTGTATATTTGAATAATATGGTCTTCCATGTAGTTATATGCATATTATCCTACCACAGACAGTATTGTACTCCATGATAGATCTTGAAATGTTATATTTGACAATGAATGTTAAATGTCATTCATCTTCAATTTCTTGTTCCAAATATAATAAACCATATGATTGTCTGATTCTTAATGACTTATATCAGTCCATTTCAGCTCACTTATGCCTAGCATATTGATCATTATATGTTCCATTTCATTGTGACAACTGCTAATTTTTCTAGATTCATACTTCTTACAATGTCACATTCTGAATATTAATGGATGTGCACAGCTGTTTCTCCTCATTTTGAGTTGTGCCCCATCAGAAAATGAAGGTGCTGAAAGCTTTTCTCCATTCACTTTATTATGGCCAACTATACACTGAGGAGGCAACTCTTCCCCAGTCATATTTTAAGTGCTTTATAACCTAAAGGGCTCACCTTCTGACACTATATCTGACAATATTTTGCTGCTATTCATAATGTTTTCATCTTTTAGTCCTATATTTGACAGTATTCCATTGTTATCCACAAAGTTCTTTAGTGAATTAGGTGTTGCGGACCGTGTAAGACTTAGTCAGAGGTTCGAGGCCCTCTAGGGCCGAGTGTAACAAATGAGGCCACTGGCAGTTAATGACAAATTGCTTTCATCTTAATATTCAGTTATATATATTAAATTAATACGCTGGAGCCTTTGACAATCCACAGATAGATGTGGTATTTTCCTAAAGCCCAGACTAAAGGTTGCAAGGTTAAGCCTTTCTCCAAAGGATTAACTAAAAATGTCTTAGCTACTTCTCGGTTCTTTGTTCTATAGACAAAGAACCCATCTACCCTAATCCTTTTCCAGGTGCAGCCCATTCACCTGGGTGTCTCGAGTCCTCCT